>NC_133384.1:24982157-25122276 GCF_049309525.1 Garra rufa | reverse complement strand
TTTTAAACAAGCATATACATGAGATCATTTATATGTTATTGCTTGAATAAACGTTTAAAATAGTGCTAGAAATTTTATAATTAAGGAAATTAAACAGACCTAGGCATTTGAAAAGACATAGTGAAATGTGTCTAATAATTCCAAAAAGAAAGAGAAGCATTGGACATAATCAAAATATTCGAGACATTTATTAGGAAAACCATTTTCTTAACAATTTAAGATGCTGCATGTGTTTATCCAGTCTAATCGAAGTGTGCGTCTCTCCTGCGACTTTTTCCAACAAAAATCCCACCCCCTCTCAGAAAATACATAAAACTGACATTACTATATGCGTTTAAAAGTAGCCTGTTAAAATGGTACAATGGTAGTACATCGAGCGCTGTGATTGGCTAATTTACTTTTTTAGGGGGGGGCCCTTAGCCGAGTCAGTGCACAGGGCCCAGAATTCCCAGCGACGCCCCTGTATATGTATATTATCTGTATAAAAGTTATTAATACTAATTAAATATAAAATAAGAATATTATTGTGTGTTATTTTTTGGTGGTGGAGGGGTTGGGGTTGGGGGGGGGGGGTGCCCTTTTTTCAGTTTTAGCACATGCCCCTCAAAAGGTCTGTGCACGGCTCTGGTGCCACCGGCATTTCAGCTGCCAAATCGCCCGCTCTACAAGTGCGAGAATGGGCATCATTGTATCTGCGCTCTTGGTCAGTTTGTGGGTTGTTGAGGGGGGTTAACAGTAGGGCTGGGTAAAAAATATCGATTCTCCGATTTTAATCGATCTTCAGTTTAACGCAACGATATCGATTCGGGAAATCCCCGAATCGATTCTTAATGCACGTGCTTCACGTAAGAGCATATGAATATTCCCCTCTCGTCCTGAAGGTGTCACTAGTGTTCCTGCTGAGAGAGGTTTCTCAACTGCTGGTGATCTAATCACAGCGCAAAGGAGCTGCCAGATCAGATCAGAACATGTTGATCAGCTGCTTTTTTTGCTGAAAAATCTGGTGATCAAAAATGATTAGGCTGTAGTTAAGAACTGTTAGTTTTATGGACAGTTAGAATGTTTTGTATATGCAGACAAGGGCTTTATGATGGGCCTGTTTTGAATTTAGAAAAATGTTTTATTTCTTAAACATGTTTGAAGTTCTTAATAGATTTCACTGTTGCACATTTAGTCTTTTTATTTTTTTACAGTAATTAGCATTTTGCAGTTTGTTTACATGGTGTACAATGGATGCACATATTTATGACTTCTTGTTACAGTGTTCATTTAAAATAAAAGTTGTTTAAAATAAACAACTGTGTGCACCCTATTATTAATGTAGATGTGTATTTCAGTAATAAACTTAAGTAGGGGAGTTTCAGTTACCAGCATTTATATCAAAATATGGATCCCATGTCTGCAAAACTAACATTTTAAATGAAATATTGATAGCTAATCGATATCGAATCGAATCGAAATCGAAATCGAATCGAATCGAAACCATAAAAATAAGAATCGAATCGAATTGCCAAATTGGTCACAATACCCAGCCCTAGTTAACAGCCACGTCTTTAATGGATAACCGCGGTCTCCTGATATGCAGTTAAATAATTACGCTCAATAAAATAAAATAAAGTAAAACTTAGCTGTTTCCGATTCACGTATCCAAATTGTTCTTCAGATGGCGACTTTATAGCAATGTCCGTGCAGTCGATCGCTTGCGCTTACATTAGGAAAACCGGTGATCGCTGCAAATTGCGCTTTGTTTGGCTGGTCAACTGCATGGTATGGAAATCTTATATACCTGCTAGACATGCGGATGATCCCGTCCCATACAGCTGGCATTGCACGAGCGATCTGCCAGTTCCCTTTGGAAAGAACAATTTGCCAGGAAACCAAGCGTTATCAGCACCTTTAAGGGAACGGGTAATGCGTGGCTCCTCGCTGTCTCCAAATTTGGACCCAACTCAGGAAATCTGAAACGGCTTATAAGCCAGTCATCATCGTGGGCCAGAAAATCACTGTGATCCCTAAACGTTCCCTTCGGATTCGGCCATTGATGTATAAGGACAACATTGCCATAGACTAAGGGTTGTAATTTGCAAATGCTTTTATATGTTCTAAATCACATAATTGGTAGAAAAATATTGTCTCAATTAACCCATTTTATCAATTATAAATTAATAGCAATGTTTTTCACATGTGTTGGTGCGATACTTTGTAGTGTGCAATTTAAAATAATTGCCTCTAGGAGTCGCCAAGGGAAATAAAACAAACACACGCACAAAAAATACACGTACGCCAGACATGGAGTTGGCGTGGATCAACGCACATTCTCACGTTAATTTCATCGTTAGTAAATCCAAACGTGAGCGCGAAATCTGGCGTACGCAAAGTTTTTGTGCGTACGCATCGTTGATACATGAGGCCCCTGGTCAACAAACTAGCCTGTGCTGCGGCTGACACATTGTTCCTCTATAAAGCAAGTCTATTTACTGTTTGCAATTACAAGCTGATATTGCAGTAACATGAATGCCTTTCATTCTTTTATTAAATCTCGGAGAAAAGTCTGAAAAACCCTTAATCGAGTCTGAAAAACCCTTAGTCGATGATGACCCTTTACCACAAGGATACTGTAGTTATTAATATATAGCGGCCTGTGTGACTGAAAGCCACACATACAGACAAAATAACCATCACGGCCTCTCAGTGTTAAGCAAGGTATTCGGATAAACGTCCCTCATTTTGAAAACATGAACATAGCAGTCCAGCGGTAAACATTTTGCCTTGAAAGCCTCTTCAGCATTGGTAGATAAAGGCCTTGGTTAACAATCAGTTAATCAAAACGTGAAGGTTTTTTGTTGAAAGTGTGCTTTTCTGCTTTCAAGGGGTCTCGCCCTCCAACATAGAACCGAAAGAGACGTTTTGTTTTAGTAAAAAGAAAGTAGACATAACATGCTCATCACAAGGACGTTGTACAACCGCCTTCATCAACTTTTGGCACCATCAATAGCCCAGACAGCCAGCACATCGACAGCGACTGAATAGCACTCACAAACAAAAGTCTTCTCGGCCTGCCATTTCAGATGTAAAGCAGATATGTAATTTAATTTCTCCAAAAAAAGGTGTCCCTTCTTATTGCATTACGAACACCTTGGGAGGCTGGTGTTAAATGCTGTTTAGGTCACCTCTATGCGGTCTAAGTGCAATCTATCTTCCTTTGTCACTGTCACAGATCCAGGGTCAAAGCACAGAACCACTGAGACTCTGCCTTCCACTGCCTTTGTCTGACTAAGAGTTCATTACAAATCCATGAGAGAAAAAAAGAGGGATTAAAACAGGAATAGCTTTATTGATGCAGCTGTTAAAGGAGAATCGTAGGACATTCAAAACAGACGTACTGAAGCTCCAACTTTATACTATATAGACTGTACTGTTAAGACCATATGTCCACCATTCAAACAAACTTGAGTAAGACGGATGCTCAGTATCGCCATTACGCCAACTTTATTACCTGCACTGGCAGTTGATATTCAACATAAGCTAGCAGTGCTTAAAAAAAATCTTCCATATTCTTTTATATAAAAATATATTGTCATTATTTACTCCTTTGTCTATTTCTTATGGAAGCCCATTTCCATCACTGAATAAAAAAAATAAAAAGGTAATTTTGACTTTTTATCTCACAATTCTTCCTTTTTTTTTTTTTTTTTGCAATTCCAAACAATAACCCACTTCCAGCCCAAATAACCTTGAATTTGGTTGCATGCCATTTTTTGGCAAAATAACTAGTTAGATGTATGATATTCCATCCTGTAAGCAAACGCAGCAGCGTTTACAAGGTTTTATGGTTTAATTTTTTAATTTTTTAATTGATGACTAGTCTAATATTGGGATATGTTTAGACGTCTATTAAATTTTCACTGACAGCCCATATACAAACTTGTTTTAGCCTAGACGTCTGGGCTGTGTTTTCATGGCTATTAGACGTCTTTTAGACCAAAAATTGCTTGCTGGGTGTGAGATATAAACTCGCATTTCTGAGAAAATAGTCTTTTTTTGCCCCCGGAATTGGACTTTATAACTCGTAATTGCAAGTTTATATCATGCAATTCTGAGAACAAAAGTCTGAATTGTGAGTTTATATCTTTCTCACTTTATTATTTGCAATTGCGAGTTTATACCTCACAATTTTGAGAAAAACAACTTGCAGTTGCAAGAAAAAAAGTCCGAATTGTGAGTTTGTATCATTGAATTTTGAGAAAAAAAGTGAGAGAATTGCGAGATGTAAACTAAAGTCAGAATTGTAAGTTTACTTTATAACTCGCAATTGCAGGATTATATCTCAATTCTGAGGAAAAAAGTCAGAATCACGAGTTTGTATCAATCAATTTTGAGAAAAGTCAGAATTGCGAGATGTAAATTCGTAATTGCAAGAAAAAGTCTAAATTGTGAGTTTATATATCCCGATTCTGACTTTATTACTCGCAATTGCGGGTTTATCTCACAATTCTAAGGAAAAAAGTCAGAACTGCGAGTTTGTATCATGTAATTTCAAGAAAAGTTAGAATTGCGAGATGTAAAATCACAATTGTGAGTAAAAGTCAGAATTTTGAGTTTATATTTCACAATTTTGACTTCTCTGAATTGCGAGATATAAACTTACAATTCAGAGTCAGAATTGCGCAAAATCACAATTGAGAGAAAAAGGTCAGAATTGTGAGTTTATATCATGCAATTTTGAGAAAAGTCCGAATTGTCAGATCTAAACTTGCAATTGCGAGAAAAATGTTGAATTATGAGTCTATAACTCAATTCTGGATAAAAGTCAGAATTGTGAGTTTGCATCATGCAATTTTGAGAAAAGTCAGAATTGTGAGTTTATATATACACAATATTGACTTCTAATTTCTCAGAATTACAAGATATAAACATACAATTCAGAGTCAGAATTGCGTAAATTCGCAATTGACAGAAAAAAGTCAGAACTGCGATTTTATATATTGCAATTCTGACTTTATAACTCAATTCTGAGAAAAAAGTCAGAATTGTGAGTTTGTATCATCCAATTTTGAGAAAAGTCACAATTGCAAGATGTAAACTCGCATTTGCCAGAAAAAGTCAGAATTGTGAGTTTATGTATCGCAATTCTGACTTTATAACTCGCAATTGCGGGTTTATATCTCACAATTCTGATTAAAAAAAAGTCGCAATATCTTTTTTTATTTAGTGGCAGAAACGGGCTTTCATAGCTTCTTATTCCAAACACAAAAGAAGATATTTTGAATTATATTAAATGATCACTTGAAAAATGTTTTGTCTATATAATGAATTAATATTGTATAGACGAAAAAAAAAGTTATCTTTTCTGTTTTGTATAAAGATGTGGACTGACACAAATGTGAGTAAATTATGACAGAACTTTATTTTTTAAAGAACCGTCCAACTAAATCTGGACTGATGTCTACAAAAAAAATAAATGAATAATTTCAAAAAGCTTCCAAAACTTAAATGAAATAAAAACATGAAAAACTGTACATATATAAATACTCTCTCTACAGTCATGGAAGCAGCCATATTTTCTCCTTTCTATTACTGTCTGTATCGGGAGGTGTAAATCACGGGTTAGTGAAAAACAGAGGCTCCTGGCCTCAAATTTTATTGGACAATCATCACTGCCAACTGGGTTTTGACCGATTAGGGTTCTTTCCCGTAACTGTTGTGGAGTTCTCCAATTCTGCACAATCAACAAACCATAATGAGAACTTAAGCAAAAGAGAGGCCCTCTGGTTCACTCAAAGGGGAATCACAGAGATGCCAGTGTGATTTATGAATTAAACATATTTTCAATGAAATTTTGTTTAGTTATATTTTGCAGTATATTGTGGCTTACCCCCTCTTTCATTACAAACCAAAGTGCCGTAATGAAAACAGTTGCTTGCAGCACAGAGCCAGTTTTGAGCGCTTTATGCAGAGGAAAATTTATCACCGGCGTTCTAGCGTAGTCACACATGGCCTTCCCACAAACAATGGAGTCTGGCTTTAGCAAAATAGCAGCCCGAGCTACAAATAAACGTAGCGGTGGCAGACAGATCGCCTTGTTCCACTGTGAAGAGTCTGAGTGTGCCATTGTCTTCCCTGAAAAGTATATTCCAAAAATCAATAATATTCTGACAGATTGTATAAAGATCACCCATCTGCTTGCGCAGACCTCATTAGCGTAAATACCTCCAGGAAAAACGTGCTAATAAATGAAAATAAAATTAACAACGCAGGAGCTCTTTTAAGAACTTGCCTGCAGTGTTCCAGCTAATTATTTCAGAGACCGAATTAGAATGAGACTAACCTGGCTTTTCACCTTTGGCTTTTGTAAAAATAATGCAACCTTTGTGTGGCTGTATGTACCTGGAGGCAGTCTTTCAGGGATGACAGTAAACAATTCGTTTTCACTGAAGTGCAAACACATCTGAAACATGAGCCTTTAACAGATAATGACATGCCACGGCTCCGTTTCAAAGCTGCCATGCTAAGCTCAGATTTAACTAGTTCACTGGAAATTTCTTATGTATAATAGTGAAGGACAGTCACTCTGAAAGAATTAAATACAGTCTTTTAAAGAGGAATATGCAATATGTGAGAATATTTAAACTATTTCTTTTTCTCTAAAAGAAACGAACAGAATCAATAAAAGCTAGACTTCTGGAGTTTTTTGTATCAGTAGGCTGAACACTGTCATAGAAATAACATTTCACAATAAAGATGAAAGAAATACTCAAACTAAGGGGCAGTAGGCGATTTGCAGAAAAAAAAAACATTTTTAAATATATTAACAGGGTTTGATTTTTCTTACCGTTTTAAAGGATCTATTGTACAAATTAAAATGTAGAAATAAATAAATGCATAGTGGGGTTTTTTAAGCACCTTCCGCAGATGATTTGCTTTAAACTGTACATTCTGTCATCATTTATCCAACCTCATGTCGCTCACTGTCACTTTCTCCCCTATGGAACACAAAATGCATTATTATCAAAATGTCAAAGTTGATCTTTTCCATACTGTGAAAATGCACATTGATCACTGGCTGTCAGGTTCAGACACAATCTTGCTTAGCTTATTTAAAAAAAAAGAAATGGGGTTGAGATTTGAACCAATGTCACGTTGCACGTTAATCAAAAACTGTACCACTAAACTAACACCTTAGATTAACAGCTACCAAGCTAGTTATCCAACATAATGCTAAATTACTGAATATGATACAGATACTAATATATACACTTTTAAAGGTCTTATATGCACCCTTCAGGAGTAAATAACGTACAAAGGTGTACCTTTTGAAAGGCTACCACCATAGTGATGGCTTCTGTACTTTTTTTTGTTGTTGTTTGTTTTTATATGCTCTTAGTAAGCCAGGATCACCATTGGTGCCCCCTCTGAAAAACTGGCACATGATGCCCCGCTTCCATTCCACATTTACCTCAATAAATATCTTAACAGCTGAACATTTAAAAAGCATGTAAACTAATCAAACAAAGCACTTTTTGGGTTCTGCATCAAATTCAGGGCATGGAATCGGGGGTAAGGCCCATCAAACTCATCAAAACACTGAGTGAAATTGCCTCAGCGGTAGGAGACTATGCGGCTGACCCTTGCCTCCTCACAGATACTACCCGTTCTTCTGATGCACGCAGGTTCACCATGGCCTCGGAAAGGCGCACGGTCGTTTCAATGAACTCAGCAGAGTCATCCTTCATAGTGTTGCTCTGAGCATCATTTCAAGCTTTTGCCACCTCAGCCCTGGATGTGGCCTCCATAGACCCTCATGCATTCATGTGTTTACTAAGAGAGAAAGAGCAGCATCCACCACAGGAAGGTGCATCTTACCAGCCTCTGTTTGGGGAGGTGGAGGTGTTGACGGGGGTGGAAGAGTAACCACAGACCATTTAAATCGGCCCAGTGAGCCTCCGAAATTGCCTTTGGGGTGGAGCAATTGCAATGTTCTAGATCATTAGGTCAAATAAGTCATGGAGAAATTCCAGTTAGAGAGGGCAAATTTGCGGACATTTTGACAAAACTGTATATCATGGTCTGGTTTCTAAAGATGGGCCAGAGAGTGGGTTTTGCCTAAAATTGCTCCCTACTGTGAGGACGGAGTTAATGACCTCATAGCTCTCCTGTCTTTTCAGATGGCAGACTGAGCTTCCAAACAATTTATATTAGTGTGACCGATGTGGATTGCAATACATTAGCCAATTTGATACTGAACAGCTCCACATGCTCTTCAAAATAAAAAACACCCCAGTGTGTTGTGACTTTTTAAAAAACCTCACACCTTCATACATCATGCAAGAAGTGACTCACTGGCCGCTGGTAAAATAACAGCCGGATTTCTGCTGTCGAGTAGTTTGTCAGACCGCTGTGGTTTCACAGTACAGTCAGCCTCAAAACTGCTATCGTTCATTCTGAAAATAAAGTAGGAGGGTGTCAATTTGGACACAAGGAAGGCCACAATGGTCACATCGTTACCCAACAACCAGATAAGCAATTAGTTACATAAATTTGTTTATATAGAGTTTTATTTTTAGCCATGGTGGTTTGAAAAGAATAAATAAAAAGATGCTAATTTGCATGCAAGTCTTACAGTAATAAAATCATAGTTTTAGGCCTTGTCCAAACTAGTGCAATTTCGCTCAAAAACACTTTTTTTTTTCTTCCTTTTGGCCTTCGGTCCGCACTGAGATTGCGTTTTTGTTAAGTAAAACAGTTTTTGAAAACGCGCTCTAAACTGGATAAATTTGAATATGCCATTTAAGCATTGTAGTGTGGACTACAATGATGAATGATGAATGTTTTGTCATGTGACACATAGAATGTTTTGGCATTGTACCAATAGATATTTGTGACCCTGGACCACAAAACCAGTCATAAGGGCCACTTTTATGAAATTGAGATTTATACATTATCTGAAAGCTGAATAAATAAGCTTTCCATTGATGCATGGTTTGCTAGGATAGAATATATTTGGCCGAGAAACTACTATCTAAAAATCTGGAACCTGAAATCTAATATATTGAGAAATTTGGCTTTAAAGTAGTCTTTGCAATGCATATTACTAATCAAAAATTCAGATTTGATATATTTACGGTAGGAAATTTACAAAATATCTTCATGGAACACAATCTTTTTTTTTTTTTATATATCCTAATGATTTTTGGCATAAAAGAAAAAAATATAATTTTGGCCCATGCAATGCATTGTTGCTATTGCTACAAATATACCCATACTACTTACAACTGGTTTTGTGGTCCAGGGTCATATTTATACCAGTATTGTGCCTGTTATGTGCTACTTTTACACTATTGCTAAAGATACTAATGATAAAGATGTTTCTCTATAAAAATACAGAGAAACTGTACTTGAAGTCAAACTATGTAACCAAAAATAAGTGTACAATTGAAAAAAAAAATCTGTATTTAAAAGTTAACTGAACAACTGAAATCAAGAGATTTCACAGTTCCTAAAGTAACCAGCTTTATCACAATTTCCTGACTAGGTAAAGGTCTAGAATATAGAAATGTGAAATAAAAATCATAAATGATGACCTGTGAAATATGTACTTCATTCGTTTTACTCCTTATATTGTTTAGACATTAAAAGGAAGTATTCAGTTTCAATGCCACTACAGAAGTATAGTAACAAAGTACAGTTACCTAAGTAATTTACAACCCTGCACATCTGTATTTGACCACCGCATCATGTTGCACATTAAAAAAACGTGGTAAAAGTTACATTTTGTTGTTTTGATACCCCTATTTTCAGCTACATTATACCTGTTAAAGAATACATAACTCATTTAAAAAAAAAAATATGTACACCACTGCTCAAAGGTTTGGTATCAGTAAGATTTGTAATGTATTTTAAATACGTTTCTAATGCTCATCAAGGCTGCATTTATTTGATCAAAAATACAGAAAAAAATATTAAAATATTCTTATGATGAAAAATAACATTCTTCTATTTTAATATACATTAAAAATCTAATTTATTTCTGTGACCAAAGCTGAATTTTTTTCACCATCATTACCCCAGTATTCAAAAAAAAAAAAAAATATATATATATATATATATATATATATATATTTTTTTTTTTTTTTTTGGAACCTGTGATTCTTTGATGAATAATAAGTCCAAAAAAAAAAAAAACAGCATTTATTTAAAATAGAAATCTTTTCTAACAATATACATTACTAGTCAAAAGTTTGTATTCCTTCTTTTTTTAAAGAAATTGTTACTTTTATTCAGCAAGGATGTGTTAAATTGATAAAAAAAATGATATCAAAGACTTACATTGTTAGAAAAGATTTATATTTTGAATAAATGCTGTTCTTTTTAACTTTTTATTCAAAGAATCCTGAAAGAAGTATCACAGATGGCAAAAAATATTTAGTAGCACAACTGTTGCCAACATAGACGATTCTAATAATAAATCAGCATATTAAAATGATTTCTGAAGGATCATGTGACACTGGAGACAGGAGTAATGGCTGATGAAAAATCAGCTTTGCATCACAGGAAAAGTTTTTTTAATCTATATTAAAATAAAAAAAATAAAAATTATATTGTAATAACACTTTGGAGTTTTATTGGGGGGGCTTTTTCTGATTTTTTTTTTTTTAAACATTACAAGTCTTACTGATCCCAAACTTTTGAGCGGTAGCGTAACTTTAAAAAGCAGAACGTTTAAAATAAAACTGCTACATTTCTAACAGACATGACCTGAAACAATTCATAAGGTGCTTCTAATCTACTATTCCTAAACTTGCAATGCATTCATATACATAGCCGTATAATATCAGCGCTCCACACAAACAAATGTAAAAACGCAAGCGGCGTCCAGCTCAGCCCACACAAGCTCAGTGTAAACTGCCTTATCAGACCGAAAGCAAGCACCCAGAGTCTATCAGCACAGTGTACATGTCCACAGCGAACACCCTAAACGCCCCGCTGCCTGTCCGACCACGTCTGCGGTGTGTCACAGCACGTGAAAACACTTTTCCATGACAGGTAATGTGTTTCCAGTTAAGACCCCGTCCACTTAGCGAAGAGTGGAAATGAATCAGCTCAGGAAAGCATCACCTCACAGTTTAGGGCAGCAGCGGGTCCAGCGGCGGCTTCATCTAACAGGCGGTCGAGGTGTGGCGTGGGGGCCGCTCAGCGCCCTGGGTAAAGGCCCCACGTTGCCAACTGTTAATAGGCTTAAGGCCGGGCCCATTGTCTTTCATCATGGCGGTGGGTCTGCTTGTCCATACTAGCCTGCCAGACCAACAGTTTTCACACGTATGTATAGATGGAAAGAAGTGGAGCAGATGTGGCTTTCATCTCCCCTGACAAAGTTTCTCTAGAAATACAAACACTCCCAAAAACTAAGTTTAATTCTCTGAGGCAGGGTATGATCCATTTTTTACAGTGGGCTCACCGCGCTCGCAATGAAACAACGACCCTGCTGTTTGGCATTGCAGTCTGTATTTATTTTCAATCCATCCTTTCTTCTTTCTCTCATCTTTTAATTAATTTTTTATCCCCTGCGTGCGACTGGAGCCCCTCGCTAGCCCGGTCTCCTGTCGAGACGCTATATTATTCTCAAGCGTAAATGAAGACAAAGAATTTTTCAAATCACCTCCAGTCAAGCACCATGATTTGTTTTATTCATCCTCGTCCAACCCCTTTTTTCCCCACATCCTCTTGTCAATTTTGCATGTGTTGCCTGGTGTGAAGCCCTTCTCTGCTGTTTGTCCCACATGAGGGCTGGAACTTTCATGCCGCTTTAGCATGCGAGTTCACTGCCGATCTCCCTCTAGGTCAACGTCTCCTTTGGTCTGAGGGCAAGTGTCCCGTGACTCCCGTCTGCCTGCAACATCATCTCCAAATACAACGCCAGTCCTTTTTCAAGGAAAAAAAATTAGTTTTTAAAATCACTGAAAGCATTTGCACAAAATATGATCATTTCTTTCACTCTGTGTTTGTAATTAACAGCACAGTGTGTCCAAATTGTAGGCATCTTATATATACCATAATGTGGGGAGGAATGAGGTAGGCTGTGTTAAATTGTATTGTATTGTAAATGACTTAAAATTATATATAATGAAAGAGAGATTTTTGAACAAAGTCCTATATGCTCACTAAAGCAGCATTTTGATTAAAAATTTAAATAAATTGAAAACAGTAATATTGTGAAATATTATTTTAAAATAACTGTTTTCTATTTTAATATATTTGCTCAAGAAATTATCAATTCCAAAAAACATTGTATTGCTTTATTTTATTTATTTATTTTATAAACCTTGATGCTTTTTTAGGATTCTCTAATTATTAGAAAGGCTAAAAAAAAAAAAAAAAAATTATTTGAAATACATTTTCTGTAACAAAGTTATTCCATCAATTTATGGACTTGTTAAAAAAAAAAAAATAAGTAAAAAAAATAATAAAATATCTTACCAACCTTACATTTTTGACCTGAACCTCAAAGTCCTATTTAACTAAACAATATTCATATTTTCAAAAACTAGATTGGAAAACATTATTCAGTATATCTGAACACAATAAAACAATTTTCAACATTGCGTTACAGTATTTTCTTACATTTAGATGAAAAGCTCAATGACCCTATTGATAAGTCATAATTAATTTAGTCAAATAATACATTTTTATTTCAGATTTTTTTTATAATGGACCCTTTTCACAGACTGTGATGATGCATTTCACCTTTATTGAAATTGGAAATTTAACAAAGTATTTTTCTATAAATTATCAATTTTAAATGTACATTTTAATTTCGTGTTTCCTACCTAGAAATTTAGTTAATGCTGCTAATACATTAATTGTTTTTTATAATTTTTTTTTTATAATGGACACTTTTAACAAACTGTGATGACCCATTTCCACATTTATGAAAAGTGTAAATCTAGAAAAGGAGTTTTTCTATATATTTTCATTTTTAAATATTTTAAATGCACATTTAAACTTTGTGTTTTCTTACCTTGATATTAAATTACATAAAACTAGTTAATTTAGCTAATTCTGTAAAACATTTTAATACATTTTTTATTAAAATTTTAAAAGTATTTTTTCTATAAACTTTCATTTTGAAATATTTTAAATGTACATTTTAACTTTGTTTTCATACCTTGATATTAAATTACAGAAAACTAGTTAATGCTGCCATGTAATACATTTTAATTATTATCATTATTTTTTTTTAGTAATGGACCCTTTTCACAGACTGTGATGACGCATTTCCACATTTATTAAAATTGTAAATCTAGCAAAGTATTTTTTCTATATATTTTCATTTTTAAATATTTTAAATGCACATTTTAACTTCTGATTTTCTTACCTTGATATTACATTACAGAAAACTAGTCAATGTTGCCATGTTATACTATATTATATTATATTATATTATATTATATTATATTATATATAAAAATGGACACTTTTCACAAACTGTGATAATTCATTTCCACATTTATGAAAATTGTAAATTTTGTCAATTGTAAAAAAAAAAAAAAAAAAATTTATTTTCATTTTTAAATATTTTAAATGTAGCTTTTAACTTGTTTTCTTACCTTGATATTAAATTACGTAAAAAAAAAAAAAATGGAGTATTTCTAATACTGTATTAGAATCCCAGAAATGAGAAGGGGTCCATACAAGTCGCTTTGACAAAAATTTTACCTGCCATTTAGAAAATTCACTTTGAAATTCAAAAATAAATAAATAAACAAAATTTAACTTCCATTAAATAGGCTTCTTATGTCTAGCTGTGCACGACGGGCCTTTTATACAATATAGTAGAAACCTGACAGAAATTGCACACTGTTTGCAACACATCTTACCCAACTCTCCCCTACTGTTCCAGCTCTTGAAAACATTGTTTTCACTTTCAGTAAGCTGCACTACTGCGGCCATTGTACTGCATCAGCCGCCAGTAATACACTTGTGCTATCAACACATACAAGAGTTTGTAAACTTGACCTTGACTTGACATTTAAAGCCCTTTCTTTAGGTCTGGACTTGTTTTCAATTACAGCACCCTGTAAAACCCCCCCAAAGTGCCATCAAACGGGTCTCCGATGTATATTTCTGAGGCAGCTCGGCCTGCTTGACACATACAGAACGTAAAACAGGAACAGATTTCTCAACCTCAATGGCAGCAAAGACAAAGACACCATCGCTGAGAGGAAAATGTACTTCACTGTACCAAATCAACCAAATGAACACAGCCTTTATGTGTCACCCGTGTAGGAAATGAACACTTTTGTTCAGTTTAGCTACTTCATTCTGAACGGGATGTTCACACAGAGCTGTAATTAACTCTTTGATTGGACATTAATTGTGAACAAAACTGTAATGTCTGATTCCTTAATGCCCTGCTCATACAATATGCTCTGTATTATAAGCCAAGCTGTCTTTCGTAATTAGCATGAAAAAAAGCACTGCGACATCGTGTGAAGAGTAGCTTGAGATCTAACAACTGAGATTACTGACCCGATTAATAGCTAACTGATGAATTATTCCCCATTATCTGCTACTTGCTAATTGCAAAGACTAAGGAGTTTATTTAAACAAATTAACTAATTGCTCTCTCTGTTTTTCAGCTGCCGGAGGGATGATAAAATGTAAATGAGAGAGTCATTACCAATTCTTGGCATCTATCCAGTGCTTCATGGCCTTATCAAACTGCTTTTTACAATGTATGACTAATGCACTCTAATAATTTATCTTTCCTGATCATATTAAAGTTCATTGATTCCGGGCTCTGATTGCGAAGCCGGGCTGGCAACGGTTACAAACGCATCTGAAAGTGACCGATCAAGAGAAATGTACTGCCATACTTCCATCAGCGTAAAGGTTGTGGGTCTCACGGCAAAGTGAAACTGGCAGACACCTTCTACATGGAGAGGAACAGACCTTTTGTGCACGAATGACCTAAAGGTTGATGAATTTGTTGCCTTGTTTTTCCTCATCTGTGCTGCTGCTTGGAAACAGACCTTGCCGGATCTGAAGATGCAGGAAATGTTTTGTTTTATGGACAGATGTCTTTTAATTAGATGAAACTACCTCATTCCAATAAATAGTTTTCTTTTCTTTTCTGATGTACTTCCTTTTAAAACAGGTTGACATACTATTTTCTTTTAAACAGCCAATCAGCTTTACTTAAGATTTGCTACTTAATAGAGGGAGATTCTCACTTTTGGACATTTGACTGGACAAAAACTTTGTGGTACAGGATCATTTATCATTATTTTTTGATCCATTTTTTAAGTAAAGATGTATTGCATGCTATGGCTTAAAAAAAAAAAAGTTAAGATTAAGGTAAATGTAAAACACTACTCTTCAAAAAAAATTAAGTCTTTTAGAGCATTTTGACTAAATTAAAGGACCACATTAACATGAACAGCTCTCAAAACTATGGAAGCCCGTTTCAGCCACTGAATCAATTTTAAAAAGGCAATTGTGACTTTTTTTCTTACAGTTCTGACTTTTTTCCTCACAAATAATAAAATGTAAAAAAAAGTTTGTATCTTGTAATTTTTACTTTGTCACAACTGACTTTCTCTTAGAACTGAGTCAGAATTGCAAGATATAAACTCACAATTTTGAAAATTTTCTCAGAATTCTGACTTTTATTCTAAGAATGGTAAGATATAAACTCGCAAATCAGACTTTTTTCCTCAAATGCATGTTCGCATCTAGCAATTCTGACTATTCTCGCAATTGCGAGTTCTCAGAATTTAGAGATATAAACTTGCAATTTTGACTATTTTCTCAGAATTGTAAGATTCAGACTTATATTATTACTTATATTATTCTTATATTGACTTTTTCTCAAATGCAAGTTTATATCTCGCAATTCTGACTTTTTTCTCCCAATTCTGACTTTTTTGTCTCAGAATTGTAATATGTATATAAATACATAATATAATACATATAATATATAAATAAAGATATAAAATGGCAATTCAGACTTTTTTTCTCAAATGCAAGTTTGCACTTCGCAATTCTGACTTTTTCTGGCAACTGCAAGTTTATATCTCAATTCTCGTAATACTTTTTTTCTCACAGTTCCCACTTTTTTCTCAGAATTGTGAGATAAACTCGTAATTCTAACTTTTTTCTCACAATTCTGACTTTTTTGTCTCAGAATTGTAAGATATAAACTCGCAATTTAGACTTTCGTTCTCAAATGCAAATTTGCATCTCCCAATTCTGACTTTTTTTTCCTTGCAATTCTGACTTTTTTCTTAGAATTGTAAGATATAAACTGGCAATTCAGACTTTTTTTTTTATCAAATGCAAGTTTGCATCTCACAATTCTGACCTTTTTTTGGCAAATGTGAGTTTATATCTTATAACTTGAACTTTTTCTCAGTTCTTTTTTTTTCAAAATTGTGAAATAAACTCGTAATTCCTCACAAATGTGAGTTTGCATCTCACAATTCTGACTTTTTTATTAGAATTGTAAGAAATAACCTTGCAACTCAGACTTTCTTTTCTAAAATGCAAGTTTGCATCTCACAAATCTTTTTTTCTCACAATTGCAAGTTTATATCTTGCAGTTCTGACTTTTTTCTTGCAATTCTGACTTTATCAAAATTGTGAAATATAAACTCGCAATTCTGACTTTTCACAAATGCGAGTTTGCATCTTGCAATTCAGACACTTTTCTCAGAATTGCGAGATATAAACTCACAATTTTGGCTTTTTTCTTAGAATTGAGATTTAAACTGACTTTTTTCTCAAATGCAAGTTTGCATCTCACAATTCTGACTTTTTTCTGGCAACTGTGAGTTTATATCTCATAATTTAGACTTTTTTCGTCACAGTTCTCATTTTTCCTTAGAACTGTGATAAACGCACAACTCTGACTTTTTTCCCCTCACAAATACGAGTTTGCATCTCACAATTCTGACTTTTTTCTCAGAATTGTAAGACATAAACTCACAATTCAGACTTTTTTCCTCAAATGTAAGTTTGCAAGTTTTTTCTCACAATTGCAAGTTTATATCTTGCAGTTTTGACTTTTTTCTTGCAATTCTGACTTTTTTTCTCAAAATTGTAAAACAAACACGCAATTCTGACTTTTCTCAAATGCGAGTTTGCATCTTGCAATTCTGACTTTTTTTTCTGGCAACTGTGAGTTTATATCTCATAATTTAGACTTTTTTCGTCACAGTTCTCACTTTTTCTTAGAATTGTGATAAACACGCAACTCTGTTTGCATCTCACAATTCTGACTTTTTTCTCAGAATTGTAAGATATAAACTTGCAACTCAGACTTTTTTCCAAGTTTGCATCTTACAATTCTGACTTTTCCTTGCAGTTGTGAAGTTTATATTGCAATTCTAAAGTTTTTCTCAGCATTGAGACATAAATTTACAATTCTGACTTTTCTCTCAGAATTGTAAGATAAATCTCACAATTCTGACTTTTTTCTTAGAATTGTCAGAAACTGACAATTGTAAATTATAAAGTCAGAATTGCGAGATATTTCATCTTGTTTGCATCTTGCAATTCAGAATTTTTTTTTCTGACAAATGCAAATTTGCATCTCACAATTCTGACTTCTTTCTCAGAATTGTAAGACAAACTCGCAATTCAGACATTTTTCTAGAATGCAAGTTTGCATCTCACAATTCTGACTTTTTTCTTGCAATTTTCTCGAGTTTGCATCTCGCTCAGAACTCACAATTCTGAGGGAAATTGCGAGAATTGTGTTCATGTCTTGCAATTCTGACTTTATAACTCGCAATTGCAAGTTCATATCATGCAAATGTGAGAAATTGTGAGATAAGTGGCTTCCATACAAAATAACCATGCAAAAAGTGAACATTTTTCCAAGTTCACAGGGCCTTTAAATATCCAACACCATGCTGGGGGAAAAAAACAAAGGAAAAGGTGTGCTCTATTTCCAGCACCTTACCCACATCTAAGCAGCCAAGAAGCATCCTACAACATCAAGGTTTGTCCCAGAGGCCACAAAGATGCATAAATTAGATATAACATACTCTGCAGGTGACAAAGTGATGTGTTTTACTGACCCAGATCCACCTTTGCTTAGCTGGAGCGGGTCATAAACATCTTGCGTATGCGCAGCCATGATCGGCCCACATCAAAATCCGTCAATAGCACTCCACAAAAAAAAAAACACAGCGGGACGACAGGGGTGTCATCATCCCAAGACTGAGAGAAAACAGCTGTTATGCAAAGGCATAACTCTCCATTGGCTGATTAGTAGCCGAAGGACGAGGTGTAAAGATCCCCGTCGGATGGGAGAGCTCAGAGCAACATACGCGATCAATATATCAATATGCATTTAAAGGGTCCGAGTTGGACCTCTAATCAGGATTACAGGGCGCCTGAACAGCACTACCCTCAACAAATCAATTAACAAATGATATGTACTCCATTGATACGTGTTCATCATCCGGCTTTATTGAAGATCGTCCAACTGCCTGTCACACGCCAGACCAGTCACAGACCAGCAAGCCCTTATCTCCTGACGCCGGCGTCTGTTTCATAGACTCCAAACAGCGGCATTTCCATGCTGTGCCTGCTGGTGTACAATCCAAAAATGTCAGCTTACATAGCGCATTGTTATTCAAATGCAGTCGAGACAACAGGGTTGATTTCTGGATGCAAGGCCGTGAGGCCTGGCTAATCCTCTCTGGGCTGTGTTACGCTTTAGCGTCCCGATTCACTCGAGTCAGATGGGACACACTCAAGGTCTCATCACCTCCCAGCAGCTCTAGTATATAGTCCTAAGAATTAATTCTTGACTCGGTATTAATTGGCTTAGCTTTTAAAAGCATTTAACAGTCTGTTGCGCATGTTAAACACAGGCGGAGGGACAAACGTGAAGCCTGTTTGGCCAGGTTAAAAAAAAAAAAAGAACAGCTGGACTTTTGTTTTGTTTTTTTACCCGGGATTTTTTTTTACTTCCAAGCAGGAAAAACTGAACGGAGGAGGACATGTAGATAATCCTCCCCATGCGGTCTAATCCCTGCCAGCTCGTCTGAATTTAGAGATAGGCCGAAGCAATAAGAATCCCTATTTCTAGGGAATATTTCATAGTTTAATATCATAGATATCTGGGGTCTAATGTGAATATCACCGAGAAACTAAACTGAATATTTAAGGACGAAAAACAGATTGATAGCTTGTGATGGTGATATGTGCTAAAACTTCATGGAAATGAGTCTGCGCAGAACTGCACTGCAAGCACAATAAGTTGTAAGATGCGTTTCGTGTTGAAACTTTGTCTGCATATCTGTCAACGTATAGGCCTAAAATTACTGACAAACAATTACGGAGAAACTGTTGACATTGTCTCAAACGTATCACGCATCTGCTGCACAACATCAACTTCAATGTCTAAAGCCACATTAGTGCACAAAGCATAATCTTTCTATTTAGTTTTTCTATATTTATTACTTTTCCCCCAGAAATGGACCACAGTGTGTCCTTTTTAAAAAGCCGCTACAAACAAACCAAGCAATAAATCTTTTGTGAGATGTGCATCTTTAGCTACACTAAGTAGTAACGTTTTATTTACTATAATAGCTTGATGGTTGTGGTCTTCTAGCACATGCCCTTTCTTCAGTTTCTTCTTTGTGAAGACATAAATTTAGAATATTTAAATATACATCCTCAATACTGATTCATTTTGTAGTTGCGTACCTCAGTACTGAGTATTTTCTCATGTAAACAAAATTTTGTTTTGGCTTATGATAATATATATTTGTGTAAAAAGTTGAACACACAATTATGCACTTAAACGTGTTTCTTAAGGAAGCTAGCTTGTTTCGGTTTTGATATTTGGTGTTTAATGTGCAAGATAAATGAATACAAAACGATTTGTGTACCTAGACTTATAACTTTCAGGCAGGGTAAAATAAAATAAAATAAAATAAAATAAAATAATAAAATAAAATAAAATAAAATAAAATAAAATAAAATAAAATAAAATAAAATAAAATAAAATAAAATAAAATAAAATAAAATAAAATAAAATAAAATAAATAATTTAGATACTTTAAAGTTTAAAAATAAGTAAAAAATAAAAAATAAAGTAAAATACAAAATACAAGCTAAAAGATACAATAATAGTAAAATAAAGTTTAAAAAACTAAGTAAAATTAAGTAAAAATAAAATAAAAACAAAATAGAAAATATACAATAACAGAATAAAATATACAATAAAATATATTAAAAAGTTATTAAAATTTAAAAAAGTAAAATAAATATATTAAAAAGTAAAATTAAGTAAAAAAATAAGTATAAAATAAAAAAGAATAAAATAAAGTTTAAAAAATAAGTAAAAATAAGTAAATAAAACTACAAGCTAAAAGATACTATAATATAAAATAGTTTAAAAATTAAGTAAAAAAAAAAATAAAAAATAAATTGTAAAAAATAAAATAAAAACAAAATATACAACAACATAAAATAAAATAAAATAAAATATGAAATATACTATATAAAATAAAATATAAAACAAAAATAGTAAAAAGTAAAATTAAGTTAAGAAAATTTAAAATTAAATAAAGTAAAAGAAAATAGATAAGAAAATAGAAAATATACAATAATATTAAATAAAATATAAAATAAAATAAAATGAAGCAAAAAACAAGAAACTAATAAGTAAAATAAAATATAAAATAAAGGAAAAAAAATACAAAATTAAGCAAAAATAAAATTTAAAATAATCTAAAGTAAAATAAAATAAAAAAGATACAATAATATAATAAAGTAAAAAACATTGTAAAATGAAAAAGAATAAAATAAAAACAAAAACTAAAATAAAATATTAAATATAAAATCTAATAAAATAAAATATAATATATACAGTAATATATAATATAAAATAAAATAAAACATACATACATAAATTCTCTGTAATAAAATAAATATAAAAAGGTGCATGTGATGCAGTAATACTGTATGGAATAATTGGTTGTACCAACTATCTACCAGTCCGGTCCAATCACTATTGACCCGATTAGTTTTGCATGAATCAGTATGAATTTCTAGTACAAAAAACATGTTATATTATAATAATCTAGCACCTAGCATATCACAACCATGCCAGCTGTCTCTCTCATGTTAGTTTCATTTAACAAATGTGCACAATCATAGTAAGTCAGACTTAGAAATGAATCACCAAATAAATACTACAAATTGAACATTGAGTGATGGACCACCATTTCAATAAATAAATCAAAATACTATTTTTCTCTGCTATCTGGTCTAATTCTGATTTATTAAAAGCATAATACATGTGCATTCACTCACTAATAACCTCAACAGTAAACACAGATCAATACGTCTTAATCTAACATTTGAGATCTCACACAAGGAATCCAGCAAGGACCAAAAAAATGAAATAATGCTTAGATTGACCTTTGAGGGGCTCACTGATCGAATCAGAATTCAGCACTGGCCAGCCAGAAACTTTATTTGCAGGTCAGGGTGAATACTATTAAATACCCCGACAAAAATGGCCTTGACTTTTTGATGTTGTGGTGTAAAGGTCGAGAGCTCGGCTACTTCAGGCTCTTGAGCAAAGAGAATCTACGAGTAAAACGCATTAAAACCTGCAGAGCTGAGTAAACACATGTTGTATCAGCATTATAAGCAATGCTGTTCTCCTTTATAGTCTCTGTGCTTTGCCAAACATTGATTTGGTTTTAATTATTTCAAGCTATATGAAATGAACGAGGGGTCAGGTCGATCAGTCTGACCACAAAGAGATGGTGTGTTATTGGAAGGAAGCTCATCTTTTTGACCAAGAATCAACTTGTAAAGGATCTTTTTTTTTCTCTGCAACAAGGTTTGGATGCTGTTAGGTCTCAGAGCTCACTAGGAGACTGAAGCAAAATTGCATGTTTTCACCACCACCCACCACCCCGTCTATCTCCCCCCAAAGCAAATGAGGCCCAGACAGGAATCAGCAGAGGAGATTCACACCGCATGAATCCGTAATACATCAACACCAGCGCGCCACCGGCAGCCATGCTGCTTCAGAAATTGCATTTTACACTTGTGCTGAAAAAAAAGCTAGTGGTTCTAAAATACCTAAAAGTGAAAAAAAAAAACTGATAACGTGGTTGGAGAATGATTCACAACTCTATTTCCTGATCATGACAAAAAAATGACCACAACATGTTATTCTAGTCACTCATAAAATAGGGACAGAATACAGATTGGTTTGGGATGATTAAAGATGCTGTTTTCAGTTTGGTGTATATTATTTTATATATACACAGTTTTAATATTTTTATTTTTTAGGGCTGTCAAAATTAACGCGTTAATCGCGCGTTAACGCAAATTCATTTTAACGGCACTAATTTTATTAACGCGCGATTAACGCAGCGCGCATTTCTGTTTGACCCACTACCTAGCCCATAGTTAAAGAAATGGATGCAGTGCTGCCAACCTAGCGAAAAGTGTCTAGCAACAATACATAAACACATAATTGGACAAACCCAATATAGTTTCTGAGGCTCTTCGGTTTTGCTGAACGTGCGTGAGGTCTCCCAATGAATGCGCGCGCACCTCCCTCTCTTCATATCTGCGTCTGCTCTGTTCAGCGAGCGGCAGTGGAGCAGCGCTTTCGGTTAAAACAGATGTTATGTTCATTCCAGTGCTTGAAGTGGGCCGGTACGCAGGTACTTCTGTATTTTATCCTTTTGCGTACACCGGCACTTCTGCCATATTTAATGAATGCAAGCGGAGTCGGGCTACGTTAGGATTGTTGCTGTGGGGTTGATGCGTAAAGCCACATACGAGTATGCACGCGAAAACGGCGTATTAAATGCACGTCAAACACATGCATAATTGCATATCATATGTACGCCAAAGTTAATTTCAGCTTGTTAATAGCACGCCAAATAGAAACAGAAAGTCGTGCTAGTGCGCATTTGCATGAGACCAGGCTCTCCAATCAGTACATTATAACCAAAACAATACATTAAAACATAAAAGAAGCAGGTTTTTGGGATCACATAACTTTAAATGGCTAAACACCTAAAAAGTCAAAGGATCCTGAAGGCATTCAAACAGGAAGTTAAAAACAACGATAATAATGCAGGGAATAGTGACTTATGTCCAGATGCCGGTAAATGATTCTTTTCAGTGATTGAATCATGATCATAATTCAGGATTTTTTTTCAGTTATTATTTCATATTACTTTGGTTGTCTGATAACAGAAATATTACATCAAAACAATGGAAACAGTTTTGTTGAGAACTTGGCTGCATCAAATGACAGTATGTGGGCACCTAGAGGCAAACAAATGTAATAATAAACGTAGATTTTGCATGTTCAGAAGAAGTGAGCTGCCCTGTCCTGCAAATAATGTAAACAGGCTTGTGTAAGTAAATTGCTCAGTGCAAAGAAAGAGAAGTAATGGGAACCTGGTGTTTCTATGTTCTTTTTTTCATGTGTCTAATAGACATGAACAAGTTATTTGAAAAACATCTATGACATTTGAAACAAGTTAGTCTAGTCAAGTATGGTTTCACTGATAATAAGCACATATTTGCTTAAAGCATCCATGCCAATGTTGATTAGAGTATTAAAAACTTTAAAAAGTGTTAATTTAAGGTACATTTAGAACAGATAAAAATGTGCGATTAATCGCGAGTTAACTCAAGACAACCATGCGATTAATCGCGATTAAAAATTTTAATCGATTGACAGCCCTATTATTTTTATATCAAATGCTTTCTTTTGAACTTTCTCTTCATCACAGAAACCAGAAAAAAACTCTGCTTTGTCATCACAGAAATATATTTTTTTAAATAATAGTAATAATAATAAAAGAAAAGTCACTTTTAATTATCATATTTTAGTATTTTTGATCAAAATATACAGTACAGACTTTTTCTATTACGTTTAAAAAAATACTCTGTACGTAATATAGTAAATTCATAATATTCACCATTTATTTTATTTCACTATTTATTTTAAGTGAATATTAATGTTTTAATGAAAAGAAATATTAACAGTAACAATGCAAGACATCTGCCAATTAAAGAAATAAATGTATAAATAAAATTATATATTTAAATAAATACTTTAATCTCTCTAAGATAGATTTAGATAAAGAAAGATTTAGAGTTAGATAAATAAAATAAGGAACAAAATAAATTAAATTCATGCAAAACTAATCTGGTCAATAGTGATTGGACTGGTAGATAGTTGCTAGAACCAATTATTTTATATAATATTACTGCAACAATTAACTGCACATTGTATATGTATTCTGCTATCTGCTAAGATTATTTAATTTAATTAAAATTATTTAATTTAATTTTAGCTATTTTTGTTTTTAATTTTTTTATTTTATTAATTCTATTTTTATTTTGTTTCATTTTATTATATTTTGTTTATTTAATTCATATTTTCTATTTTCTATTGTATTATATTTTATTTTATTTTATTTTGTTTTTTATTTTATTTATTTTTATTCTATTTTATATTATATTTAATATTTTATTATATTTATAATTTTTTATTTTATAACTTATTTTATATTATATTTTATTATATTTTTAATTCTTTTTTATTTTGTATATTTTATTTGTATTTTATTATATTTTTATTATTTTTATATACTATATTTAATTATTTATTTAATTACATTTGTGATTTTTTTTATTTTATTTTATTTTCATTTTATTTTATTTTTTTAATCCTGTTTTATATTTTATACATTTTTTCTTATTTTTTATATTTTATTTTAGTAATTTTAGCTTTTTATTTTATTTTATTTTTATAATACTATTTTTATTTAATATTTTATTTAATATTTTTATTATTTATATTATATTATTATATTTTATTATATTTTGAATTATTTTTTATTTGGTATATTTTATTTGTATTTTATTATATTTTGAATTATTTTATTTTACATTATATTGTACATTTTATTTTTAATTCTTTTTATATGATATATTTAATTTTTATTTTATTATATTTTTATTATTTTTATATAATATATTTAATTATTTATTTTATTATATTTTTAATATTTTTTTATTTTATTTTTATTTTATAATCATTTTTATTTTATATTTAATTTTTTTATTAATTTTAATTTGATTTAATTTTTTATATTTTTATTCATTTTATTTTTTATTTTTTTAATCCTGTTTTATATTTTATACATTTTTTTCTTATTTTATTTTTTATATTTAATTTGAGTAATTTTAGTTTCTTTTTCTTTTCTTTTATTTTTATAATCCTATTTTTATTTTATATTTTATATTTTATATTTATTTTTTATCGTTTATTATTTTATATTTTATTTTATTTATATTACACTTTTTTATTATTTTTTAAGAATTAACCAAATATCAAAACTGAAGCAAGCCAGCTTGATTAAGAGAACGGTTTAGGTGCATCACTGTGTATTTAACTTTTTACACAAATATATATTATTATAATTAAACAAACAAAACTTTGTTTAACATGAGAAAATGCTCAGTAGTGAAGTACACAACTACAAAATTAATCAGTATTGAGGATGTATATTTAAATATTCTAATATAATGTTTTCACAAAGAAGAACCTGTAGGAAGGGCATGTGCTAGAAGACCACAACCATCAAGCTATTTTATTATTATTATTATTATTATTATTATTATCTATATAATAAAACTCTTCACGTGAGCATGCAAATGCATAACCGGATCATGCCTTCCAGTGTTTGCAAATTGCCCCCATCACTCTTATGTCCAGCTGGACGTTTGTTTCTCATCTTGAATAACAGTGGCACTAGTCAATATCCATATACATCTACATTTAAACAATGAAACTATCAGGTGAGTAACAGCGGCGGGACAGCAAGTCAATACGACTATGAAAGATCTCCAATAATCAACACAATTAAAGTCACGGCATCTCTGATACATCTGCCTATCTTACTGACAGCGGCTGCTTTCAGTCACTGCATATCAACCTTAAAGTAAATCATCACTCCAAATCAAACCAGCATTATCACTAAAGAACACACAACTTCATCCAGATCTACCCTACCGCGTATGCGAAGAGAAACGGACAGCGGTTACCAGTCTCCATGCATTATCAATTGATGAAATGAAGCTCATAAATCAAATTCGAGAGACAGAAATTCAGAACTTGGTCAGCGCACATTAAAATGCAACCAGACTGATGAAAATGATTAACGTGGGGGATTAAAATATTGACGTTTCTACAGAGTGGTTTGCCACTACAGAACGAGCTTCTCGCTTTCATTTCCTCAGCGAGATCCCTGTCAACGACTGCGCGGCACTGTTATAGCAATCAATGCAAGTCTGGCCTACAAACACAGAGCTGTATTTTCTATCCCTGTTGCCATTGAGCATCTGTTCGAAGTGAGCCATTATACGGCATCATGTATAAACATATTAGCAGGCGGAGAGGGGAATAAATCTGCTCTCTTTTCACTTGCACACGTTCTATTTCCATAATACGCTTTATTAGATTTTTTTGTGGGCACGTCTGAGTTTTGGGCGAACATGGAGTCCCCTCCAGCACAGGCACTTGGAGAGGTCAGTCCCAGGTCAGGGCCAAATTGGCAATGTACTGAGAGGTACAAGCATCACAGTTTGCAATTAATGCAGGAAAAAAATTATTTATAACATAGTGGGTGCTTTTAACAATCTTGGATGTGGAGCATGCGGAGTTGGGTTTTGTGGCAAATATTGTTAAAAACAGCAGAATTCCAAGGAAGAACAAAGTCTTACAACATTTTATACCATGTTAAAATGACAGTTTACTAAAAAATGAAAAATCCATCATTATTTGCTCATCCTCATGCTATTAAAAATCTGAATTATCTTTTTTGTGCACAAAATGAGCTATTTAGCTGCTGTTTTTCCTCAAAATAGAAATAAATCGAGACCAGGGACAGCTGTGGCCACCATACACTTTCAGAACATGGAAAAGAACAGAACAAACATCCTTGAGTTGTATGTTTGCCCTCTGACAAAAAAAAGATCAGTCTATAATTTTAATGGTAGGTTTATTTGAACAGTGAGACGCATTTCAAAAAAGTTATAAATTGATAACAACTTGCGTAAATTTATGCATTTTAATGAGTGAAATAAGTATTTGAACCCCTATCAATCAGCATGATTTCTGGCTCCCAGGTGTCTTTTATACAGTTAATGAGCTGAGATTAGGAGCATTTTTTTAAAGGAATTGCTCCTAATCTCAGCTTGTTACTTGTATAAAAGAAACCTGTCCACAGAAGCAATCAATCAATCACCATGGCCAAGACCAAAGAGCTGTTCAAGGACATCAGGAACAAGATTGTAGACCTACACAGGGCTGGAATGGGCTACAAGACCATCGCCAAGCAGCTTGGTAAGAAGGTGACAACAGTTGGTGCGATTATTCGCAAATGGAAGAAACATGAAATAACTTTCAATCTCGCTCGGTCTGGGACTCCATGCAAGATCTCACCTCGTGGAGTTTCAATGATCATGAGAACGGTGAGGAATCAGCCCAGAACTACACAGGGGGATCTTATCAATGACCTGGCAGCTGAGACCATAGTCACCAAGAAAACAATTGGTAACACTACGCCGTGAAGGACTGAAATCCTTCAGTGCTCGCAAGGTCCCCCTGCTCAAGAAAGCAAATGTACAGGCCCGTCTGAAATTGGCCAAAGAACATCTAAATGATTCAGAGGAGAACTGGGTGAAAGTGTTGTGGTCAGGTGAGACCAAAATCGAGCTCTTTGGCATCAACTCGACTCTGTGAAATGCTGCCTGTGACCCCAAGAACACCATCCCCACTGTCAAACATGGAGGTGAAAACATTATGCTCTGGAGGAGTTTTCCTCCTAAGGAGATAAGACAAAGGCACCGCATCAAAGGGACAATGGACTGGGCGAGAACCTTGGGTGAGAACCTCCTTCCCTCAGCCAGGGCATTGAAAATAGACCAAGATGGCGGCGCGTACACATCGCGAGGCTCAGTGTCTCTCCAGTTTCTGCAAATTTGCAGTATTTTACCTGCTCATCTTGGGTCTGTTCGTGCAGAACAGTAGTGCCTTTACATCGTACACCCGACAGGAGCTTTTGGATATTGGTTTGTACATTCCCGACAGTTTTATCAGCAATCTTTGACTCGTCCCTGAGATCGCCAGAACACCCAAGGCTGTGCACTCTACCCGGCTGGGCAGAAGTGCTCGGAGGCGGCGGCGCGACCGTAAACAAAGACGGGGGAAGCATGGAGGACTAAGAGCTAAGCTAAAGCTAACACCACACCGGCTCTCTTTACCCAGCATTTTCCTCGCTAATTTATGGTCGCTTGTGAACAAAATGGACAAGATTCGACTCTGCATCAACCACAGCAAGAGACTTTGGAACTGTAATGTCATGATCTTCACTGAAACATGGTTAAACAGCGATATATCGGACAGTGCTATTGCTCTAGCTGATCACCACACATTCCGGGCAAACAGAACGGCGGATGACTCCGGTAAGACCAGAGGCGGAGGATTGTGCATTTATGTTAACAAAGCTTGGTGCACAAACTCTGTTATTATTGGGAGACACTGCTCAGCTAACCTAGAGTTTCTCATGGTTAAGTGTAGACCGTTTTATCTGCCGCGGGAATTCACCTCCACCATAATAACTGCTGCTTACATTCCTACCGACGCTGATGCCAAGCTTGCTATGAATGAACTTCATGTGGCCATCAGCAAACAACAAACTGCTCACCCAGAGGCTGCATTTATTGTTGCGGGGGATTTAATCACTCAAACTTAAAGACAGTACTCCCAAAATTTCACCAAAACATTTTCTGTCACACCAGAGGAAACAAAACTTTAGACCATGTATACACAAACATGGCTGAAGCTTATACCGTGACCCCCCTCCCCCACTTGGGACAATCAGACCACCTTTCTTTGTTCCTCACCCCCAAATACTCACCCCTCATCAACCGTGTGAAGCCATCAGTGAAGACCATCAAAGTGTGGCCAGCGGGGTTAGACTTCACACTCCAGGACAGGTTTCTACACACAGACTGGAGTATGTTTGCTTCTCAGGCCACCTGTGGCTCTCACACTACAAACTTAAGCTAGAGGAGCACTTTGACCCTCGACGCATGTGGCAGGGCATTCAGGCCATCACAGACTATAAACCCAGCCACTCCACCCCCACAGCCACCGATGTCTTCTTCCTGAACGAGCTTAATGACTTCTATGCTCGCTTTGAGAGAGAAAATACGGACACTGCTACCAAGATCGCTCCCTCAACCAACCACTCACCCATCACACTTGACTCTTCAGACACACACAGCACTGAGCAGAATCAACGCGCGCAAGGCTGCTGGACCAGACGGTATTCCTGGGCGCGTACTGAGGGCATGTGCAGAGCAGCTCACTGGGGTATTCACAGACATTTTTAACATGTCCCTTGCCCAAGCAGCTGTACCTACATGTTTTAAATCCACCTCCATTGTGCCAGTGCCGAAACACTCCAACCCAACATGCCTGAACGACTACCGCCCTGTAGCACTCACACCCATCATTATGAAGTGCTTCGAGCGGCTGGTCCTCTCACACCTCAAGAACTCTCTCCAATCCTCACTGGACCCACACCAGTTTGCCTACCGTGGCAATAGGAGCACAGATGATGCAGTCTCTATAGCACTGCATTCTGTACTCACACACCTGGACAATACAAACACTTATGCACGAATGCTGTTTGTTGATTTCAGCTCAGCATTCAACATTAACACCTCATTGTGTAACTGGATTATGGACTTTCTGACCAACAGACCTTAACATGTTAGGTCAGGCCACATCTGCTCCACCACTGTCACGCTCAACACTGGTGTACCACAGGGCTGTGTGCCGAGCCCCTTTCTCTACTCCCTCTTCACTCACGACTGCAGGCCTGTGTATGGATCTAACACCATCATCAAGTTTGCAGATGACACTACGGTGATTGGTCTCATCAGTAACAATGATGAGACTGCCTACAGGGAGGAGATCCAGCATCTGGCTACGTGGTGGACAGACAATAATCTGCTCCTTAACACCACCAAGACCAAGGAGCTCATTGTGGACTTTAGGAAGGGAAGAAGAGGTTCACACGAACCCATCCACATCAATGGGATGGCTGTTGAGCCTGTTTCTTCCTTCAAGTTCCTGGGGACCCACATTTCAGAGGATCTATCCTGGACCACCAACACCTCCAGCCTGGTCAAGAAGGCTCACCAGCGCCTGTTCTTCTTGAGAACACTTAAGAAGAACCAGCTGTCCTCAGCTATCCAGGTGAACTTCTATCGCTGCACGATAGAAAGCATCCTTACGAGCTGTGTCACAGTCTGGTACGGAAGCTGCTTTGTTGCAGAGCGTAAGGCACTGCAGCGGGTGGTGAAAACTGCCCAACGCATTATAGGGACTCCACTCCCAACCATTGAGGACATTCAGAAGAAGCACTGTCTGCGTCGAGCACACAGTATTCTTAAGGATTCCTCTCACCCCGCCCACAAACTGTTTTCTCTCCTGCCTTCCGGCAGGCGCTTCAGATGTCACAGGACTAGAACCAGCAGACTGAGGAACAGCTTCTTTCCCAGAGCTGTCTCCTTATTGAACTCTGCCCACCACTGACACCTCTGCCCCCCTTACACACCCCACACTCTCCCAATTACCATTGCACTATTTAATATTCATTGCACTACACTGTACATACCCATTTGTAAATGCACATTTCCAGTGCACATATACATTGTAAATCTGTGATAAATCTATACATGTCTATTTGTAAATTCCTGCTTCAGTAAACAGCAACCTGTATTTTATGTTCATATCTACCTGCAATTTGTATTATAGTTAATAGCAACCTGTATATTATGTTCATCTATTTGTACATTCTAATTGTAGTTAATTATCATCTGCAAATTATGCTCACAGTACTTCATCTGTAAATATTATCCATAGCTTCTCCCTGTACATATCTCCTATAAGTGCACTTATAACTTAAAAATTATAACCTATATCCTGCACTTACTGCTTATTGCACTCCTGGTTAGACCTATACTGCATTTCGTTGCCTTGTACTTGTACATGTGTAATGACAATAAAGTTGAATCTAATCTAATCTAATCTAAAATGGGTCATGGATGGGTATTCCAGCATGACAATGACCCAAAACACACAGCCAAGGCAACAAAGGAGTGTCTCAAGAAGAAGCACATTAAGGTCCTGGAGTGGCCTAGCCACTTTCCAGACCTTAATCCCATAGAAAATCTGTGAACAGAGTTGAAGGTTCGAGTTGTCAAACGTCAGCCTCGAAACCATAATGACTTGAAAAGGATCTGCAAAGTGGAGTAGGACAAAATCCCTCCTGAGATGTGTGCAAACCTGGCGGCCAACTACAAGCAACGTCTGACCTCTGTGATTGCCAACAAGGGTTTTGCTAATTCACGTTTTACTCATTAAAATGTAATTTATAACTTTTTCAAAATGTGTTTTTCTGGATTTTTGTTTTTTTTGTTATTCCATCTTCGACTGTTCAAATAAACCTACCATTAAAATTATAGACTGATCATTTCTTTGTCAGTGGGCAAACGTACAAAATGTTTTCCCTTACTGTAGCGTACTTCCACAATGGATAAGATCAAGCAGAATTCAAGTGAACTGAAACAAACGACATGTATTCAACATTTATTAAATACGTAAACATGTAAATATCATAATAAATACACATATTTCTAGTAGGCCTAATTACACTGATGTGGATGAAGCTCATTTTCAAAGCAAGCTGGGCAGCGCATCAGACACATGTCAAACACTGAGCCGTTTGATACGCTGAGATATTTTAACGTCTAATTAAGCTCATTAACAGCTGATTAGCGACTGCCTTGCCCGTGGCAAAATAGGGCCTCCCATCATTTGGCCGACTTGAGTTAGCTGGCAGGGGAATAGAGCGTCCGGAGCTTAACAGGCCTGCTTTTGTCCACACTGACAAGCAACATGAGGAGGCCAATGCTGTTTTATTAATTAGTCCCTTTGAAAGTTGAGCCATGTGGCTACACACATTACGACATTTGTGAGGCTGCTCCACGCATACACACTTTTCCATCTCCCTCACTCTCTCTCTCTTTATTTCTCTATGAACGACTGAGGGCTGGTGGCCAATCATTACAGATGAGCCGTTCTTTCATAGCGTGACCTTTGTGAGTCTGCTTATTTCAAGCACCGCCCCTGCAATGCCTACATCTACCAGGCTTTCACTTTTAATTAAACGCAAATGAGAACGTTCGCTTTGATGAAAATGAGAAAAATCTTAGGTCATGCTTGTTCGTTACTTTCAACATGCAAATAATTAGCTTTGTTTTGCAATTGGTGCCTCATGTTGATGCAGCAAACCCGAGGCAAAGATGCTTTTTTGCTAAGATGTTTTTGTCACGACTCGCCCTTGTTTATTTGCCGAAAAAAACAATGATACTATCACACATGCGAGATTATGTTTTGACAAGACACATGTGCGGGGAGCGCTCGGTAGCAGACGAGCTCGGGATTACACGCGCTAATGTTAAATCTACATATGGTACGAGGAAAAAAATGGGTTGGAAAATCCAAACTAATAGAGATTATTTCTAAGCTGATGAGAAATTAATACTGAATGTGAGGCTGGATTCAAATTGATGCTTAGTTTGGCTCGTGAAAATGAACTACAATACACTCCGCCCTCGTTTCAGAACTAATTCCAGTGCGTGTTTAAAAACAACTGAAGAGGAACAACAAAGACGGACTGAACAAAACAAGTTATTGTAAATGACATCGTTTCAGCCGTTTCATATTTTTCCCATTAAAAATATGAATCAGTGCATTCCATCCCAAATACCACCGTGGTAATATCACAGCGATTCTCAGGGTCATTTAGAGACATTTTCCTTCTCTTTTATGCTTGTCTGAACCTACATTCACTGATCTTTCAGTTGCTCAAGACCTGGGGAATCTCCTAATTGACTTCACACTGAACAAATAATTAGACAAGTTAAGTCATTAAGAGTATAAGATGAAGTGGTACCATGGAGATCTCAGGGCAACTGAAGACTGTAGCTCAGCGTTGGATACCGACTTGTCCTTTCTCTTCTGTTTCTCTGGCTCTATAAATGCAATGGAGACAGAGCTGATAATCAATCCGCTTTGATCCACAGTAAACATCACAACAACACAGTCAGAAAAGTATGTCAACGGGAATTATTTTCATAATAGCTTGCGTAAGAGAAGTAACATGTTAAATCCGTTGGATAAAGCTGACTGAAACAAGACAAAACAAGCAGAAAAGTCAGACAGCACAATCAGACAAAATATGGTTCAAATGTAAAAGAAAAAAAAAGGGGAGAAGAAAGAAAGTGCAATCTACCAAACAGCACTACAATAATATATAGCGTGACCTCAGAGGAGGTAGGAATATCAGTGCTAGATATTGCAATGCTGAGAAGTCGCCGTGGGATGTAGCCATAGGTGGGAAATTGACTCAGAGGGCAGCACACCTGCTGTTCATGTGAAGTCCAAAGCCTCTTTGCTCAAGTACCGACTGGCCCAGATCAGATCAACAGCAGCAGGACAGCCAGTGCGGGGGATATATTCTGATGAAAGAGTCACCTTATCATTTGTAAGGTGGAACTAGTCAAATCTTGGGTGTTCTCATCAACACTAGAAAGAAACGTGTTGTTTAGAGCAGCGCTTCTTGCCTGGTTTTGCTTCAGGACATAGATTCTACATTGGATGTCAAGTGGCACCCCAAACATGGTACAAAAATTGTTTATCATACAAGAGTAAACAAAAATGTCAAGCAACCCGTTCATGTGAGGTTCTACCTTATTTTATGCTTCTGCCCAGTGACGGATGAATCATACAAAAGTAATTTAAAATGAAATACTGAAATGTATTATTATTATTCTAAAACAGCATAGAGTCTGATTAGATGAATATGCGTGATCAGAGATGCAACAATATTAAAATTATGTTATGGCAAATATTAAAACTTTAAAACACTAGACATTTAGTCTACCAAAACTCAACTGTTTTAAATGCTATGTCAATTTAGTCATCACAATATTATATTGTACTGCATGAAAGAAGTATATATATTATGATGTTTACCAAAAAGTATATTTTAAAGCATTATTAATAGGGATGCACGATATTGAATTTTTGCCGATATCCGATATGCCGATTTTTTTTAACTCATTTTGACCGATACCGATATATTTCCTTTTTTTGGGAAACAGCACCAAGTCTCTCCTGTGCAGAAATCATAAGCTAAATATTTTAAATTTATTTTGTTACAATTAAATAAACAATAATTAAGTTATTTTATAATGACAGTACATTGAAGCTTTGAAAATAACTATAAATAAGCTATATATCAATCGCTCCATTTTTTTATTTTATTTTTTTCCAGAAAGATGCAGTGGTGACCTTAACATTTTATTTAAATATTTAACCTTTGTAGGTGGTCTAAAGCGAAAGAGTTGTAAAAATTCTGAAATTCATTTGAGCTTGTCATTTTTTTTTAATATAACATCACAAATTAATTTTAAAAATCAATATATATATAAAATTATTTAATTTACAAGTGTCATGTTTGTTTCAAGGAATTTTTCATATCGGGTAGATGCCGATATTTACATTTAAAGCCATTGTTGGCCAATTTCCGATATCAGTCGGATAATACCGTGCATCCCTAATTATTAAATACATGTTAGTACATGTAAAAATTTAACAAATGTTAAAATGAACATGTACAATTAAAAATCCAATATCGGCTAATACAATACAAATATATAAATGTTTCATTACTGCATAGTCTGATTAGATGCAAGTCCTTTGATGTGAACAAAAAAACTAATAAATGCATGATTAGAAATTTAACAATACTAAAATTTCCAATAATTATTTGAAAACACTTTACAGTGTAACCAATAAGATTAACAAATTAGATAATAAATAATAAATAGTGTAATAAATGTAAATAAATGTATTGTTTATTATACTGGACCAAAAAAAAAAAAGTCATAAGGGTCAAATTTTGATATTTGAAATTGACATTTGTGTATGGACAATATTTGGCCGAGATGCAACTATTTGAAAATCTGGAATCTGGGGTGCAAAAAAAAAATTTACAGAGAAAATCGCCTTAAAATTTGTCCAAATTAAGTTCTTAGCCATGCATTATCCTAATCATAAATTAAGTTTTTATATATTTACAGTAGGAAATTTACAAAAATATTTTCATGGAACATGAACTTTACTTAATATCCTAATGATTTTTGGCATAAAAGAAATAGATTTAAAACTTTTCAGTAAAAGCCTGAATAATAATCTATATGTGAAAACAGGAAAAATGAACAAACAATTAATTTTACAAAATTGACTGATTGAATAAATTAAAAAAAGCTAATATCGTTGATTAGTATTATAATATTATAGTATATTATGAACCTCTATGCATAATAATATAGTCAACTCCATTCTATTATTTGCATTTAGCACAGCTTTTCCCTGAATAGAACAGACTTTTTTCCCCCTTTCTTTTTTTGCGGTGTGACGGCAGTTAAAAACCACTGGTTAAAATATATGTCTGTGCATTAGATATAATTTCTCAGAATGAGTGCAAAGGCTTCATTCTGACTAATTTGGCCCATTTAGTCAATGTTCCCACTTCACAAGGGCTAAAAGTCAGGAGCAAACTAGTAATCTACAGTATTCTGTGCTGTAGTGGAAACTGAAATTATCAGTTATATATAACACACACCACAATAGATTGTTGGCCATGTGAAAATCGTGAGTATCCAATCACACAGGGACTATAAATCATTGATACGAGTCAATCTTGCGCTCTCTTTCGCAACCACGTCTGGCAAAAACACACAGTGGACTTCAAGCTTCGGTTCAAGCAAAATGGTGAAGGGTGAAATTCAAAAAGCCATAATACTGTACAAGCTTCGATTGCACAAGTTATACAAGCAGAAAATGGTGAGAAAACGCTGCTTTGAATTTGTACATTGCCAAGCTGAAGAATCCAAACCCCATGACACAGAGATGAGTGGAATGGATTTGATTAATTTTATCTGTCATTAGCGTTCGCTTGAATAATACATTAATACTCACAGAGATGTGGGAATTGCACAAACATAGACAGCTGTCTAATTAAATATCTATGAAAGAAAGTTTCTGCCCATCGGTATCACACACAAGGCTTGTGCATTCAATATGTTTAGTGCTGATGGTGATCATGGCACAGTTCAACTACAATCATAACTTGTGGCTCATTTATAACAAGTGATTCATGAAAACTGACTGAATGGGTAAAGAATAAACCAATCTTTACTTTACTAAACTCTTTACTCAAGTCTCACTTGCAGATTTATTATGATCTGATATGATGCAAAATTATTAATATGTGATCCTGGACCACAAAACCATAAGCGTACATTCTGAAAGCTGAATAATAGACAATATTTGGCCTAGATACAACTATTTGAAAATCTGAATTCTGCAAAAAGATTGCAAAAAAATCAAAATACTGAGAAATTCACCTTTAAAATTTTCAAAATGTAGTTCTTAGCAATGTATATTACAAATCAAAAATTAAGTTTTGATATATTTACAGTAGAAAATGTACAAAATATCTTCATGGAACATGATCTTTACTTAATATCCTAATGATTTTTGCATAAACGAAAAAAAATCTATAATTTTGACCCATACAATGTATTTTTGGCTATTGCTACAAATATACCTGTGCTACTTAAGACTGGTTTTGTGGTCCACGGTCACATATTCTAAAACAGCATATTATTATTATTATTATTATTATAATTATTATTATTTATTAACTATAAACACACATCAATTAAAAAAAATTGAAAAATAAATAAATAAATAAAAATAATACATTTAAATATTACATGTTAATTTAGACAAACAGAATGGAAATTCGATATTTATTTTTGATTTTTGAGAGTGAGAATGTTCTAATAAATGGCCAATAATTAAAGTTCTAATTTAAAAATAAATATATTTTCCTTAAAAAAAAAAAAAATCAATAATTTCCAATGTTAATCAAAATTATAATGTACAAATGCAACAAAAACACTGATAAATGCATGATTACAACAATAGTAACATTTCCAATAATTATTTTAATGTTATGGCCAATGAAGTGGCCAAAATTAAAAATTTATTTTAAAAATTAAAAATGCATGTTTGTCTAAATATTTTCAATATTAAAAAAAAAACAAAGAAATTGTTTTAAATGTTACATGAATGTAGACATCACAACATTATAATGTACAGTATGAAAACTTGTAATTTTTTTTTGAGAATTCAATTCAATTTTGAGAATGTTATGGCCAAAGATAACGCCAATATAATTTTTTTATTTTAACGTTTTGTTAAGCTTTAAAAGGTTCTTCACAGCGATGCCATAGAAGGACCATTTAGTCAAAGTCTCTTTCTTACCTCTTTATAATCTTTATAACCTTTTCTCGCCACAAAGAATCTTTTGTGAAACAGAAAGGTTCTTTAGATGTTAAAGGTTCATTATGGAACCATTTAATCCAAAAAGGTTCTTCTATGGCATCGTGAAGCACCTTTATTTTTAAGAGTGTAGCTCAAAATTACAATGTATAGTGCAAAAAAATAGATATTTATTTTGAGATTTGATTCACATGAATACTCGCATAGATGAGGGAATTATGTAGATAGATGTCTAACTAAATATCTAAAATATGTCAAAGTTTCTGTCCACTGATAATATGTTCAGCTCATTAATAACAAGCCACTCATGAAAACTAACCAAATGTGTAAAGAACAAATCCATCTTTATTTTACAAGACTCTCACTCGCAGATTTAGTTAGGATCTGATACAAGTCTCTAATTTGTGTGTGGCGTTAGGATAGCGGTCTGTCGCCGAGCTGGAACGAGGAGCAGAAACAAACAATGAACAACCATAATCTGGGGCTTGAATCGCAGGTCACCGGGGGGCTGCTTGCGCTGCCTCCCAGTAAGTGTTGTGATGTCAGCTCCTTTACACACTCGCCATCCATCTTACTGAAGCAATGGAGTCCACTGCGAAAAAAGAGAGAGGCAGAGAAAAACAATGGCTGAACGTATGTTTAGGGAAATAAATGAAATCTGAGGGTAAAGTACTCCTCCCCAGATGCGAAATTTTTGACACCGAAATGGGAAACAAATGACGTAGGGGCCCCGCTAGGCCACAGCAAGACAGCTGGGGGAACAAATGTCCTCTGATCTAAATGCCCTCTGGTTTTAAGCGTCTAACCTACGAGCATTACGCCGGGGCCCGCTAGCTGCGGGAGAAAGGCTAACGCAAGCCATTATGCTCCTCTGCTCTTTACCTGCGCAATAGAGACGAGAGAAAGAAGACAATGGAGCTCATCTTCTGCTATCCACACAGCACCTGAAGCAGAGCATGTCTTATTCCTCGCCCGAGGCCTTCCACCCCGTACAGGCTCGGATCACACCAAACAGTTCATCTTTAAAGCACGTCGCATGGAGACTCCGCAGTCATACTGATACCCAGGCTAAAGGTGGGAGGCTCCAGCACGCCTTTCTATCCCAGCATGCTAAGCTCAGAGAGATACAGGCTCTTAGATGAATACCCAGCAGCCACCTACGTTATAAATAATGGCTGAGACCCATATAAATACGCTGTTAGCCGTTTCTGAAAACAGAAAAACAGCCAGGGGTTTTATGTAACAAATCGACAAAATAAAACGCATTTACATCTCTTTTTTTTCTCTAATGACTCCTACACACTAGTGTTACCTAAACCCTCACAACATTTGTGCTTCTTTGTAGTAAATGTTTTAATCCTAACCACTAAAGTGTATAATTTTACAGATATTTCCGATAAACCCAAAACAATACAAAATGCATGTAAAACACCTGTAAAAAAAATAAGCAGAAAATTCCTTTATATTTATACAGCACATTGTACTCCTTTACAGATTTACTTTAAAAGTGCAAACTTTTTAAAAATATAAATATAAAAACGTGTGCTTCTTTAGGTAAATGTTTTTTCCTAACCACTATTTAAAGCGTCTAATTTCACAGAAATTTTTGTTAAACATAAAACACAATGCCGAATACATGTAAAACACCTGTAAAAAAAATTATTACTGAAAATTTTGTAATATTAATACAGTACATTGTGCCCCATCTTTATAGATTTATTTTAACAGTGTAACATTAAAAAAAAAAACTGCAAACACATTTTTTTTTACTAACCACTATTTAAAGCATCTAATTTTACAGACATTTTAAATTAAACCTAAAACAAGAAGCAAAATACATGTAAAACGCCTGTATAATAAAAAAATATATATATATAAAAAAAACGGAAAATCCCTTCATATGAATACAGTACATTGTACCCTATCTTTACAGATTTATTTTTACAGTGCAACCTTTATAAAAAAATAAAATAAAAAAAAACTACAAAAACATCTGTACTACTTTAGGTAAATGTTTTTTTTCTAACCACTATTTAAAGCATCTAATTTTACAGACATTTCTGTTAAACATAAAACACAATGAAGAACACATGTAAAACACCTGTAAAAAATAATTTCTGAAAATTCTGTAATATTTATACAGTACATTGCGAACTACAAACTAAAAAAACAATTATTTTTTTAACCAACCACTATTTAAAGCATCTAATTTTCCAGACATTTTATTTAAACCTAAAACAAAACGTAAAATACACGTAAAACGCCTGTAAAAACAAAAAAATAAATAAATAAATACGGAAAATCTTTCATATGAATACATTGTACTCTATCTTTACAGATTTATTTTAACAGTGCAACCTTTTAAAAAAAACAAAAAAAAAAAAAAAAAAAAAAAACATCTGTACGACTTTAGGTAAATGTTTTTTTCCTAACCACTATTTAAAGCATCTAATTTTACAGACATTTCTGTTAAACATAAAACACGATGAAGAACACATGTAAAACACCTGTAAAAAATAATTTCTGAAAATTCTGTAATATTTATACAGTACATTGCGCCCCATCTTTATAGATTTATTTTAACAGTACGTTTAAAAAAAAACAAAAAACTACAGAAATAATTTAACTAACCACTATTTAAAAAGCATCTAATTTTCCAGACATTTTATTTAAACCTAAAACAAAACACAAAATATATGTAAAACGCCTGTAAAAAAATAAATAAATAAATAAATAAATACGGAAAATCCTTTATATGAATACAGTACATTGTACTCTATCTTTACAGATTTATTTTAACAGTGCAACCTTTAAAAAAATAAAAATAAATAAATAAAAACATTTGTGCTTCTTTTGGTACATTTTTTTAACCACTATTTAAAGCATCTAATTTTACAGACATTTCCGTTAAAGCTAAAACACAATGCAAAAAAAAAAAAAAACCTTGATATGAATACAGTACATTGGGCCCTATCTTTTCAGCTTTTCAACCTAAAAATAAAAAAAAACATTTCCGATAAACCTAAAACACCACAAATTGCATGTAAAACACCTGTAAAAAATAAATGCAGAAAAATCTTTCAACATTGTGTCCTACCTTTACAGTTTTTTTTTTTAATAAAAGACATTTTTGCTACTTTTAGTAAATGTTTTTTTTATATAACCATTATTTAAAGCGTCTAATTTGACAGACATTTCCATCAAACCTAAAACATAACGCAAAATACACCTGTAAAACTAAATACGGAAAATTCCTTCATATTAATACAGTATATTAAGATTTTTTTTTTTTGCAATCTTAAACAAAACTAAAAAAAATAAATGCTACTTGTTGTGCTACTAATGTTTCTTTCAAACCACTATTTAAAGCATGTAAAACACCTGCAAATAATAAACACTAAAAATGTATTTATACAGTATATTGTGTCCTATCTTTACAGGGAAAAAAAAATACAAAAACATCTGTGCTACTTTTGGTAAATGATTTTCCCTAAAACCTTCAACCCTAACTATTAGATCATTACTTAAAGCATCTATCTTTAATTATTCAACAATAAAAGTTCCACAATTTGTGTCCCATTTTTTCCATTTTCTTACTAGCCTTAAACCCTAAATATTTAACTAATTAAAGTTTAATTTTAAATAATTCACTCCAGACTTATTTGTGCTATATTGTAGCAAATAATTTCTAAACATAATTTGAGATGACTGATCATTTAACAGTTAAGTATGAAAATCGTCCTCTGTGGAAATTAATAAAACAACATATGACCTCATTGCCATATTTGCATATTAAATTCCATCTATTTGCATATCAAATTGTGATTGGTCTGTCTTGAATCCAACTATAAAGGTGTAACATTGTGTGATATTTCTTTCCCGAGAAGAAATTAAAGCCCGAAATCTAAGCCTTCCCAAACTTGAACACTTTCTTACAAGCACTGTTATGAATCTAGTTATGAATAAACATCTTGAACTGAATAATACAGTGACTCGCATTTATTCTAAAGGTAGTTAGAGGCAGTGCAGCACTTTTCATTTTGTTCTATCATTTCAAAACTCTTTGATTTGATTCCTCCTCTGCCTCTTGAATCATTTTCTCTCAGTTCTGTCTCTGGCCTCCCAGTCTTCAAAACAGTCTCCTCTCCCACCACCATCATAAATTAAAGACCAGCACTGGTCTTCACAGCAGCTGATGTAATTAAGCATGTCTTCTTCACACTTCTCCTACAAGGCTTCTCTTTGTTCTCCAACAGAGCATCTAAGCTTCCCTTTTAGTCATGAGCCATCTAAACGGGAGTGAATCTTATCCTTCATAAACGCTGTGACAAGCTCACCTTATTTTAACTCTGTAAGATATGATAATATGAACCCTCTGTCAAAGGAGTATCATGCGCTTGCAGTTGTACCGAGTTTCATTTAGGATTTTTCTCTCTTCAAGCCATTTCTTGTGCATAACACTTCTCATAAATCAGATGAAACATGTTACGCTGTTTATCACATAAACAAAATATCACTTCAAAGAGGATTTTCAAGAATACAAAAAAAAGCACTAGTGTTTTAACAGAAGAAAAAAACCTAAATATGATTTCTCAATGATGGAAGGGAAAAAATGGACTAAAACTATTAATTTTAAAATATTAAATCAATTCCTTGCAATGCATGAAAATAAATATAATTGTAAAAAAAATGAAAACACTGTAAAATTGTACTAAAAAAATACAACATATTAACCATAAATACACAAGTTCTGCGTGTTTTGTTGTTCTGTCTGGTTTTGCTGCATTGCATTCTGAAAGTCATTGTCTTGTTAAAGGCTGGCCCTAAAGCACTTCTAATTTCCACGGTCTACCTATGCCTCCTATTGGCCTGTTTCATTCAGTCACCCTACACTGCATGCTGAGCTCAATCTAAGAGAGCAGAAAGACAGCGAGAAATAGAGGTTGGGTGAGGGTGGGGGCAAGAGGAGGGAGATGAGGTTAAGAGAGAAAGAGAGAAAGAATGATATCTTATGAATGTTGACCACTGTCTCCTTACATAAATCTGCACATTAAGTACAATAAATGAGGCTTTTGCCGCTGAGGCCCTGAGAATGGAGTCTGATTCAGTAATGTCATTTAAAAGCATTCACATCAGAGGAGATGGCGGACTCAGATTAGGGAGACCCAGTTATCATCAGGCTTGGTGTGTCACACACAGTCCAGTGAATGATAGCTCCCAAACACAGCAAAACATGATGAGACGAGCCACACTTAGGTTTTAAATTACCCTCGCATCAGCGTTTGACTGCTTGAAACTGAAATTTCTATGTCTTACTATTAAAAGAAACAGAGATGAAAACCGTTTACTAATAATATATATACACAGGAACACAATATGTATGAATACACATGAAAAAATTAGTGTTAACAGTACTAAATAGTGAAAAAAAAAATGATTTAAAAAAGAAAACCAGACCCTTAAACTGAATTTGATCCTAATCTTGATTTTCAATTCTGTTACTTCTACTGATCCCTTTCATACTGGTATTTTGTAAATCCTTTTGTATTGTGAATCAAAAAATGACTGGGGACTGTATTTGGCCGTGATACAATGATCTGAAAATCTGGAATCTGACAGTGCAAAGAAAATCTAAATATTTAACATTGAAGGTGAAAATCGCCTATTTTCACCTCCGAAGTTAATAGCAATGAATATTACTAATCAAAAATTAAGTTATATATATTTACAGTAGGAAATTTACAAGATATCTTCATGGAACATGATCTTAATATCCTAATGATTTCTGGCATTAAAGAAAAATAGATCATTTTGACTCATGCAAATGTATTGTTGGCTATTGCTACAAATATAATCATGATACTTAAGACTGGTTTTGTGGTTCAGGGTTACAAATATGTAATTAATAATATGCACAACTGTTTTCAACCCTGTAATAAGAAATTAAGTCAAATCAGCATATTATGATTTTTTTTTTTATCATGTGACACTAAAGACTTGACTAACAACTGCTGAAAATTCAGCTTTGCCACCAGAATTGTATTTGAAAATACATTGAAATAGAAAACCATTATATATAAATATCTCAATATATGTATTTTATTACATAAATGCGGCCTTGGTGAGCATAAGAGACTTCTTTCAAAAACTTTTGAATGTTGTTTGTAACTAATATTATTTGGTTAAAACCCAAATACACACTCTCAAACAAATGCTAGTGAAATATAGACAAACCCCACTGTCAACATATTAACAAAGGTTCATTTATTGAACATATTAATAAATGATCATTCCAAACCTATTTTGGGTTCATTTTAGGCAAGAAATGGTGTAATTTTTAAGCGATGCGTTTAATCCAGAATTTTTTAGAGTGCATATAAACCTGACCCTTGACCACGGTCCGTTTTTTGAAACTGACCATTAGGATAGGACAATATTTGGCCGAGATGCAACTATTTGAAAATCTCGAATCTGAGGGTGCAAAAATTGAGAAAATCTCCTTTAAAGTTGTCCAAATAATGTTTAAACAATTGTTATGCTTAATATTGTTTGTACCTAATATTATTTGGTTAAAACCAAATACACACTCTCAAAAATGATACAACTCAGCAATAATCCAAAGATGAACATGTATTAATAAGCAATTTTTTAGTGTGTATATAAAACTTGAAATGTGACCCTTGACCACGAAACCATTCAGGGTGCAAAAAATAAGAAATGAGAAAATCACCTTTAAAGTTTGCCAAATTAAGTTCTTAGCAATGCATATTACTAATCAAAAATTTAGTTTTGATATATTTACGGTAGGAAATTTGCTAAATACTTAATGGAACATGATCTTTACTTAATATCCAAATGATTTTGGCATAAAAAAAAAAAAACATTCTGGCTCATACAATGAATTATTGGCTATTGCTACAAATATACCCGTCAAAAATATATGTAAAAAACCATGATCATGCAAGCAACATTTCTTAAAATATAATTGAAAACATGATGCAGTATCTCTTAAAAAAAAAGACAGCTTTTATTAGATTTTTTAAATTTTATTTCATTTCAATTCTAAAATCAAGCAAGGTTCTGATCATTTCCACACTGATGAGAAGGACCAGACCTTTTGCTTTTTTATGCTTTTGTTTAATCCAAAAGCTCCATATAGAATATGTGCATTTTATATGTTGTAAAAGAGGCTATTTTGAGCTTCATACGTGACCAAAGAGGACACTACATCAGTGTGAAATCACCAAACGCAGATGCATTCAGCATTAGGGCCGAAACACCGTGCATTAGTATAGTAATAAATATTGATGCATGCTAAGAATGACAGCATAAATGTGTGGAATCAGAGGGATTAGAATGTTTGAAGAAATGAAGCATGTAATGACGCTAGATTCACCTCCATTATTTTCAGCCTGCCACAATTCCTCCATTACTTCACTTAAGAGGCCACATCAAAGATGCAGCTGACGCCTTTGAAGCATGTATCGGAAACTGAACTCTCAATGGCCCCATTTTACAAAGCTTGACTCCGGGATCCTACCAAGTTCCAAGAAGCATATGACCCTCCCATTAGGCGGAACACAAAAAAAGGGTCAGGCACCGTTTTTGCATTTACAATACAAGAAACTTTTTTTTTTTTTTTTAATTCCCCCACAAACCCCCGCACATTTCCATTGGTAATGAGTAAAGCGTTTGTGACTCTTTCGCAGGGGCGATAATTAATGTCCGTCTTTCAAAGGCGGTTCATTTTAAATACTCATCTCTGCCAAATCCCTCTTTTTTAAAAGAGTAATCCTGCTATTGTTGAACCTGAACAGAAGGTGAGAGCCAACGAAGCACTGAAGTGGCAAGAGACAAAAAAAATTGGTAAATCTGAGTCATCAGAAATCAAGACAGTGATCTATGCCTCCGATTCAATTCCCTTTTGACACTCGGTCGCTCGCCAGCTCAAGCTCGGACCGCATGCGGCGTGTGCCATCCGAACCAAACTAAAACTTAGAGGCTGATAAGCTAAAGTGTATTGGATTTGGTAAGAGTTAGTCGATTGTTTCTGGCCCCTGGGTGGTGGTTTATGGTAATGTTAGTATCAATACAAACAAAGGCCATACAGCTGTACAAAGCACATCAAGGAAATGAAAGACAAGGCTGCCTCTGTCAGTGCAGTGTACAATAAAAGAGGGATTTAAAGGCAGGCCGACCGATCACTGGGGAGCAACAAAATGAATGAACTGTAGAAATGCTCCGAGTTGATCCTTTTCACTAGCGGTTTAGGGACTAGCTAATGGTCGGGACGGAAAATATATAACCCAGACACGTTCGGGCATCGCAAAGGTCAGGAAAGGGTGAAACCGAGGAGACCGAATGACAGGGATCCTGTCATAAAACGGCGTTATTGAGAGAATAAGTGATGAATTTCTGTAAGCCATTAGATAAAACATTTCTGATTAGGAAGCCGTCGCCAGCCATCAGGTGAGAAATTTATATGGGGGTCAAATCTGAAGTGCAATCAATATGCTGTTTGAATTATTTAATGACAATTAAATGAAGGACGGAGGGCTTCAAGGTGAGAACAACCATTTATTTATGAAAGATATGTTGCGGATTTAAACAAATGAATTATACATCACACATTTACTGATCGATTTAACTTTTTGTGGTAAAAATCACGTATAAACAAAAACTAATGATATTAAATCTAGCATCCCCTAATAAAAAGTCATATATTTAAAATGCATTTATTTCACACCAAGTATAGTTGAAATACACTCTTAAAAATAAAAGTGCTTCACGATGCCATAGAAGAACCTTTTTTGTCTAAATGGTTTCATGAAGAACCTTTAAAATCTGAAGAACCTTTCTGTTTCACAAAAGGTTCTTTGTGGTAAAAGGTGGTTCTTCAGATTATAAAAAGGTAGGAAAAAGATGGTTCTTTAAATCTGCACAATCAAATATGTGACCTGGTATATTTGTAGAAATAGCCAAAAATACATATTATGGATCAAAATTATTGATTTTTCTTTTATGCCAAAAACAATTAGAATATTAAGTAAAGGTCATGTTTCATGACGATATTTTGTAATTTCCCTACCATAAATATATCAAAACTTAAATTTTGGTTAGTAATATGCATTGCCACTGTAAGAAGTTTATTTGGACAATATTAGAGGCAATTTTCTCAATATTTAAAAATGTTTTGCACCCTGAGATACCAGATTTTAAATAGTTGTATCTAAGACAAATATTGTTCTATCCTAACAAACCATACATCAATGGAAAGCTTCTTTATAACTTTTTTGAAACGGAACGTTAGGATAGGACAATATTTGGCCAAGATGCAACTACTTGAAAATCTAGAATCTGAGGGTGCAAAATATTTAGAAAAATCATCTTTAAAGTTGTCCAAATAATGTTTAAAACAGTTGTTACGCTTAATATTGTTTGTAACTAATATTATTTGGTGAAAACCAAATACACACTCTCAAAAAAATGCTGAGTTAAATGCAACCCAGCGCTGGATGAAATACGGACAAACCCAGCGGTTGGGTTAAATGTTTAACCCAGCCTTCTGGGTAGTTTTGTTTAATTCAACTATTGTTTAAAATTAAAAAAAAAAAAAAAATTAATTAATCAGACACATAATTACTAGAGGCATCAGAAATAATCAAAAGGTGAACATCTATTAATAAGCAATTTTTAGAGTGTATATGAACCTGAAATGTAACTCGACCACAAAGGGTGCAAAAAAAAAAGGGGTCACAGGCTCAAAATTATCGATTTTTCTTTTATGCCAAAAAATCATTAGGATATTGAGTAAAGATCATGTTTCATGAAGATATTTTGTAAATTTCCTACCGTAAATATATCAAAACTTAAATTTTGATTAATAATATGCAATTTTCTCAATATTTCGATTTTTTGCACCCTCAGATTCCAGATTTTATCTCAGCCAAATACTGTCCTATCCTAACAAACCATACATCAATGGAAAGATGTACAAATTACAAAAAGGGAACCTTATGACAGGTTTTGTGGTCCAGTTTCACATTGGACTTCTTCCACACAATTCCAATTATACCAGTTTAGTAAACTAAAGGGTATTTTTATTAAGTACATAAATATGTAAATGTATTTGTAGTATACTTAGCATGAAACAAATGCATTTCAAATACATTTTAGTACATTTATTGTTCACTATAAGGTCATACTGTACATCAATTATGAAATTGAAAATAAACATCCTTGTGTTGACATTACAGTATTAAATTCCTAAGACCAGTCTGGTGAAGAAACAATGAGATTGAGCACTTGATCCATATGAAGGGTTTATGGCAAATCTCTATTATCCACATTAAACCCTTTCTTTTGTCCATTTCAGAATGTCTTCATTATGGAAATCTGGCAAAACAAAAATAGTATTATGCAGATGGCTTAAACTGCATTGAAATTAAGATACTTAAAAACCTTCAAGTGCTCAATAAAAGCTCCTTAGAGTTGAAAGGCTGGTGTTACACTGTATTACTATCCTTCCCTATATGACTTAAAAATACTAATCTTGTTTTATTTCATCTCCTTTTTCATTCCGCCTCTCTATATAGTTCCGTCGCTCAAATTATACGCAAATTACACCTAAAAGCAATAAAAAAAGGTCATCCAAAATGGCTGTTTTTAAGATTGAATCGTGAATTTCAAGGACCTGTGAACGCAAGCTGCCATTATGGTCCAATTCCCAGCTTATTTCCCCGATATACATCTCCTGACCTGTATTCAAAATTCATAGTTCCACAAGTGACAAGAGCATGTCTCGGACATCTGAGAAGTAAAGGCTTATTCCTGACCTGGTCTCCATGGCAACCCAGTGCTGACTAGTAGCTGGCAGGTTTTGACACTAAAGAGAAATGCTGTAGGTCTGGCTGCCTTAGTTGAGCACCATATGCTTACATGTAAACTAACAGGTAACAGTAAGACTTTACTATAAGGTGTTGTTTGTTAACATTAGTTAATGTATTAACAAACAAACGACAATGAATGAATAACGTTAGTCATTAAAAACAGTTGTTCATTGTTAGTTCACATTCCATTAACTAATATTAACAAACAGCTTTTGTAAATGCTGTAGAAGTATACTTAGTTCGTGAGGAGGTTTAAAAAAAATCAGGTCGTGCTTTAAGGTTAATATACTATTTGTAACTTAATATTGTAAAAAGTATTTTTGTGATAAGTGCATATTAATGTTTGATAATATACTGATATTGAATGCATAAGAAAAAATTGATAACATATTTAATTTTTTTTTTTTTTTTTTTTTTTTTTTTGAGGGGGAAAGAAAAAAATCAATAGACTTGGCTTGCTTTTTATACAGGCCATCATACTGCAATTCATAATTATTTACCAACCCAAGAGTCCAAGAATTAGCATTTTGATTTATACTGACCCTGTTCAGGTTCAGGTCAATATCACTTCCATTTCTAAATCAATTCAGGAGATGCACTGAAAATGAATTGACTGCTGAATTCCCCTTTGGTTGCCATATAAATGTCCAAAAAAATATCCGGGTTCACCCCTTGAATCTAATTTACCTGCTTTCTGAATCAGCATACTGGAAGCTCTAACTGACTCCTATATGAGATAAATAACCAAAACACATGAAAAATTTAAAAGAGTAATTTTTTAATTAGAAAGCACATTAAATGTAAGTAAAGTGTCTTCATTTAAGGTTTCAAATACATTTTTGGAGAATAAAATGTCAAAATTTGGTTGAAAGGTTACATTGTCATTCAGTTTAACACAACATTTATGTAAAAATTCGAACAACATGCTTATTCTGACTTGTACATATTAAAATACATCAAATAATAAAGGAGCATATTAAATTTTATTGCGTTTTAAATTAGTAAAAAAAATCTTACTGACAAATAGGAAAAATCTAGGAGAGTGGAAAACTTTAAATATATTGAATTACAACTAATTAGTATTTGGGGTGAAAGTAAGTAATCTTTAAATGTTTCATAAATTGATTTTTGTTGTAAATATGCCTGACAAGATTGTTACACTGACAAAACAAAAAAACAAAAACAAAAATGCAATTAAATTGTTTTTTTTAAACAACAACAATTCAAAGCAGCCTCACACTTATTGTTTTTATGCTTTAAACTCTTTTTCGTCTACAAATACATATGCTAGGAAATTAGACATTTTGCTACTATAATTCATAGTGAAACTGAGAAAAAACAAGAACAATCCCTTTCCATCCTCTTCGTAATGCACAAATTGCCAAAGCTGACCACTGGTACTTGTAAAAGCAATCTGGCAACCCTCTTTCATTTCTCCATCTCGCACCGCAATCCTCTAGAAGTATTAGCGATACTGGTAAAGGTCACATGATGAATGACTGACAAACAAATCAAACCATATTAGCTTGTAGCTTTGTTATCAGCCGTCGGCAGAGATAACAGAAAAATGAAGCTTCTCGCAAATAATTCGGCTGTGTTTTTTGCCTGCTCTGCAGTCTAAATCAGAGGGAGGGATAGAAAAGAAAGGAGGGAGAACAAGAAAAAAAAAAACAAGAATCTGGCGGTGGCTGTTTGTCTCAGCGCCTGACAGTGGGAGAGCAATAATACGCATTAATGATGGTGCGTGTGCAAGTCTATGCAGCCAGGAGCAGTCAGTCACATTGGCTTCCCAGGAGGTGCCAGTGAGCCGGGGTACACTTACACAGACGGACGCATATATACACACCTCCCCGAGGCCCCCAAGGTGAGGGTGACCACCGGGCTCCCCGTCCCCTGTCTATCCTTTCAGTCAAATCAGAGTTTTCCAAAAGACTCTGACTGTTTAAGAAAGGCACGGGCGTGTGGAGAAGCGGGAAGAAATTTGGAAATGGCAGTTCAGAAACAATCAAGGCGAATTTCAAACGGATTAGCCTGGGAGGTTCTGGGCACGAGTTAGATGCTATCTCAACTTTCCGACTGAAAGTCATCACACAGCCAGGAAAAATCAATCACGCCTCCTCCAGGATGAGAAAAGTAATATGAAAAACAAGTGCAATGGCTGCCGTCTGCGCAACACAAAACTGTTCTGCTCCGAAAATGAATTGCCATAGATATTTCCTTCCCCGGCTTCCTGCTTTTTATTTGTGCTCCCCGTCAGCCTGTTCTCATTTCTCAGTTGTACTTTTTGTAGTTGTGTACGGTGAAAAAAAAATATGTTCCGCTGAGAAAATTTGGTAGCTATAGTTAGCAGGCTAATATTACGCAAGTTAATCTGATTGTTACTTACAGACAACAAAGAAATAACAAAAGACAACAGATGAGGAATTTCTACTGGGTGGAAAACAACTTTAAACAGCAAGATGAGTGAACAAATATACCACATAGTATTCTTTTTTTAAGACTTTTATTCTATACTATTTACATTTATAACCTAAATTTATCAAAAGATAAAGGTATTTGTAATGTTGCACAAGATTTCAAATAAATGCTGTATGTTTGTAACATTATATTCAAAGAATTCTAAAAAATCTATTAAGATTAGTTTCAGTACAATTCAAATAGTTGTATATGACGAGTAGATTACTTTATGTATATACACATTTTTATATTTCTGTCTTTTATCAAATAACACTGAAAAAAAAATCTGTTTCCACAAAAACATAAGCAGCACAACTGCTTTTGACATTGATGATAATAAAAAAATGTCAGCATATTATAATGATTTCTGAAGCATTGAGTAATGACTTTTTAAAAAAATTGGCTTTGCTATTACAGGAATAAATTACAATACCAGTCAAAAGTTTTTGAACAGTAAGATTTTTTTAATGTTTTTTAAAGAAGTTTCTTCTGCTCACCAAACCTACATTTATTTGATCCAAAGCAAACAGTAAAATTGAAATATTTTTTACTATTTAAAATAACTTTTATATTTGAATATATTTTAAAATGTAATTTATTTTTGTGATTTATAGATTAGATTAGATTAGATTCAACTTTATTGTCATTACACATGTACAAGTACAAGGTAACGAAATGCAGTTAGGTCTAACCAGGAGTGCAATAAGCAGCAAGTGCAGGATATAGGTATAATTTATAAGTTATAAGTGCACTTATAGGAGATATGTACAGGGAGAGGATATGGATAATATTTACAGATGAAGTACTGTGAGCATAATTTACAGATGATAATTAACTACAATTAGAATGTACAAATAGATGAACATAATATACAGGTTGCTATTAACTATAATGTAAATTGCAGGTAGATATTATAGTTAATAGCAACCTGTATATTATGTTCATCTATATATATCTATATATATCTATATATATATATATATATATATTTTTTTTTTATATATATTATGTCGAAAAAAGTTGAGTAGAATTTCTTTCAGGTTTCTTTGATGAATAGAAAGTTTAGAGTTTCTGAAATAGAAATCTTTTGTAACATTAGAAATGTCTTTATCATCACGTTTGATCAATTTAAAAGCATCCTTACTAAATAAAAGTATTAATTTCTATAATTTCATTTATACTCTTAAATTATACTGAGACCAAGCTTTTGAATGATATAGTGTGTAATGTTACAAAAGCTTTTTTATTTCAGATAAATGCTGATCTTTAGATATTTCTATTCATCAAAGAATTCTGAAAAAATGTACTCAACTGTTCTAAATATTGATAATAATAATAAAATGATTCTTGAACAGCAAATCAGCATATTAGAATGATTTCTGAAGGACTGAGCCTGGAGTAATGATGCTGAAAATTTTGCTTTGATCACAGGAATAAATTACATTTTAAAATCTATTCAAATAGAAAGCAGTTATTTTAAATAGTAAAAATATTTCAGAATATTACTGCTTTTGATGTACTGTGTAATTCAAATAAATGCAGGCTTGGTGAGAAGAAGAGGCTTCTTTAAAAAGCATTAAAATTCTCACTGTTCAAAAATCATACAAAAAAATAAAATAAAAAAATCGGTTTTCAGTGCCATTATACAACACAGATGTTCCTTCACATCGCCACATCATTGCAGGTGATTCAAAACAGTGTTTCATGCACTGAAATTACCTGGATTCAACTTTTCCATGTGTTTCCTTTCCATCTTAAACCTGACAGCATCTTTAAACATGGATTTCAGTGTTAGCGGGCCGGTTTGGGCGCTTTGGGTTATCCACTCCAACTCATGGACATGACCTGAGTGGGAGAGGAAGAGATTATGGCAGAATGAGCGAGGGAGAGGGCGCTCGGGGCCCGAGCTCCCTCACATGAAGCTTTCATTACATGAAGGGCGATCCGCAGAGAAACCTGATTTACCATGGGACTGTGTTCCTGCACCAGAAAGCCAGTGCTCCTGTCAACCTCCATACCGGTATCTCTTACTGTAGATGGATGGAGAGAAAGAAAAAGAGAACCTAACACCCCTCGCCAGAGCCGAATACCGTCTTTAGCCCGTGTACGGATCTGAAATAATTGCAGTTGTCATTAATGCCAGGAATCAGGCAGTGGCCTGCACTGGTGGAGTCTGGGCAGCTGCTAACGAATCATGTGAAGCCATGCATACTTGACATTTATTACATAAAACAATAAGCAGCAAAACCCTCTTGCTGCATAATTACGCCATTTAGACACGATCGGGATCAGACGTAATGAAAGAGACCTGCAGGAAAAAAGGAATTAGTTGCCATCTGCTTTCCTGGAGGGCCTGCCACCACCCTGGAGAGACATCACGGATAAAGTGAGACTTTAGGAGCTCGGCTTTAACTAGGGAATGACACTAATTCTGGCCAATGTTTATCTCCCCTCACTGAGCAGGACTCATAAAGATTTCATGTTACTCAAATGAGCCCTACAGTTCTCGCTCTGATCGTGCTATAGATAGATGTGCTATAGACGCAGCAGGCATTGCACATTCATCTTGGCGCATACGTTTTATAGAAATGTATTAAGATAATGCGTCTTCATTTCAGACCTGTGGAAAGCATAGTTTAACAACGCTGCGTATTTCAACTTAATTTAAATATTAGGCTTAGTTTTAGTATCAAAAATTCCCATAAATCACATAATAGTTAAATTCTCAATTAGGGGAACTTTATTGTCTAGGATTTAGAGATAATAATAATAATAATAATAATAATAATAATAATAATAATAATAATAATAATAATAATAATAATAAACTACAAATTTCAATATATATTTTAATTATTATTATTACTTCATCATTTAGGTCACTTTACTTTAGTTTCTAATGGTTTTCAACTTTTTTTTTTACTTTTACTTATTTAACTTTTTCTTCCAAAACTGTAAAATGTAATTAAAATGTCAAATATCATTACCATCATACAGAAACAATATTAAAAATCCTCATCTTCACACACTGACTGAATCATATTCAAGAAGGTTGATCAAGGACATTATCAGACTTATTTCAGGCCGTTTTGTACCATGTTAATTATTTTAAGACTTTATTTTATAATATTTAATAGTATTATAACCACACACTACCAGTGAAAAGTTTTTGAACAGTAAGATTTTTGATGTTTTTTAAAGAAGTCTCTTCTGCTCTCCAAGCCTGCATTTATTTGATCCAAAGCAAAAACAGTACAATTTTGAAATATTTTTACTATTTAAAATAACTGTTTTCTATTTGAATATATTTTAAAATGTAATTTCTGTGATTTCAAAGCCGAATTTTAGCATCATTACTCCAGTCACAGTTCATTTAAATATTTATTAGGCTTAGTTTTAGTATCAACAATTCTGATACATCACATAATGGTTAAATTCTCAATTAGGGGAACTTTATCATTATTATTATTATTATCACTAAATCCTGGACAATAATAAACTATGAATTTCAATGTCATCATTTAGGTCACTTTACTTTAGTTTCTAATGGTTTTCAACTTTTTTATTGTATCTTCAGCTTATTCAACTTTTTCTTCCAAAACTGAATAAATGTAATTAAATGTCAAATATCATTACCATCACACAGAAACAATATTAAAAACCCTCATCTTCCCACACACTGCATCAGAATCAAGAAGGTTGATCAAGGACATTATCAGACTTATTTCAGGCCATTTTCACCATGTAAAATATTTTTAGAAGACTTTTTTTATTTTATAATATTTAATAGTATTATATCAGTCCAACTAATTGAATAATCACTGAAATTGTTTTAATTAAGATGTGGCTTAATTATTATTTATTAATGTACTAATGGTATGGTAATGATTTAATTTTGTATATATATATTACATTATATATTATAGGTCATATTTCAATAACTATTAATACACACTATGTACACAGTCAAACCAAAATTTATCATCCAGACACCTTTAACATTTCTTACATTATCAGAGTTTATTCACTATAGTTTAGAAAATGGTAATAAAATGACAAGAACTGTGTCAGAACAAATTCATCTTGATAATGTCAGATAACTTTGATAGAAAGGTTTGTTTGATAGGAAGGGGTGACAATATTTACACAACTATCAACACTTTGTGGATCAATTACTAAGCAATGCTTAATTTTGTTCAGTCTGTGGTGTAAAAAGGTCACATTATCAATTAAAGAAAAAGACACAAGCAAAACATGATCAGGTCAAAGCGTCTGAATAATTTTTGGTCCCACATGATCAATTTTACTTGTAGTAAACAAAATAAAAGACTATTTGGGTATAATATGTAACCGTTTATTTTGCTATCCTAACTTGCATAAATGAACTGTCCTGCACCCACTAGTAAAAAAAATATCAAAAATGATATCTGGTGTCTAAATAATTTTTGGTTTAACTGTATATATTTTGTTGCAAGTCAACTAATTACCTTTTTGACTAAAAACCAGCATACTATTAATAAACCTACCGTTTATAACATAGTTCTTGTGTATTTTGCTTGCGCAACATACATGCTATACTTAAAGGACAGGTTTGACATGGGTTTTGTGCAGTTTTCGCCAGCCAAGAGCAGCAAAGGCATATATAAGGCATTATTTTGGTGCGCTCCTGGCTACAGAGAATTAGAAAATATCAGACTGTCATTGTGATTTGATACTAGGATGAAAAATGTCAAAAGTGGAGATGACAAATCAGCCCAGTGAGGAGAAGTGGCTCTCAGACAGGGGATGTCATTTGTCATGATTGCCATTTGACTGCACTCCCAGTCCCCCTCCTCCACCGGCTTTTCTGCCTACAGATGAATGATACATTGATAGCCATTAATTCTAAATTATCCAAATTTGCCTAACTGCATCTAGCATGTGCGTGGAAATCAAATTTATCAATGCTTTCCTTTTGCTTTCTCCATTTTTTCCCTCTTCCTCTCCCCTCCGCTTTCCTCTCTTTTGCCTTCCGCGAAGCCCGAACCTTTCGATGGACAGACGGGGAATTAGATTTGCACTCTGCACAATACACACAGCCAGACCATCAAACCCTAAGCTTGGTGACATTTCCGAATGTTCATCTCCCCTCATTTCAATCGTCCATTTGGAATGAATAAAACGGCCAGGCGACTTGAAAGAATGGCAGCCCCCTGAGCTTCGCTGCATCTATGGCTCATATCTCCACCTCCTCCTCCTCCTCTTCGCATCCCCCCCCCCCTTACGCCCCCACCCCGAGCCCAACCTTTAGGAAGCTGAGAGGCTTTGTTGGAGGGGGACACAGCTGAGCCTGCTTCACATCCAGAGCCCCCTGCATAATACTGGAGGTAATTAAGCCACAGCTTCAAGGTTGCATGGACACAAGACAATTCAGCCTAATGAAGTATCGATCGGCTGCAGCAGAAGTAAAACAAGTTGACATTCATTTAGAGGTACTAGTGAGAATATACCACAATGCCACGAATGACGTAAGGCTTCAATGGCACGATTTAATCATATGAAAACAATGTGGTCTAGACTACAATACCTCTTGTTGAGCTACTTTGTCAAATCAACAATCACGACTGTGTATGTTTTGGTATTATGAACGGGTGCATGAAAGAAAATATTAATCGATTTCAAAGAAACCTCAGAGTTAACCAAAACGATTTTCAAAGAAACAAATATCAGGTTCAGATTGTATCAGACAGTCCAAGTGCGGTATTAACCAAATTCACAATTATTCCGATATGAAGAAACATGCATGATTCGGTCTGTCATGAGATGTTCCTCCAAATTTGATATTATTGCTCCAATGAGGCCTGATCGAGATTTGGATCTTCTAAAAAAGAAATGTCCTGAGAAAACCTCTCATAGTAGATTTCATCAACAAACCTGACTCATTAAAGTAGTTTGATTGACAGATGTTATGATTCACAACATTTGCCCTAGTTCCATGACTGAAAGCCGTAGACCAAGCAGCCTGACTACGCCGGCCTAAACTAATGAGTCGATCTCTGAAGACCTTGGACTAGATCATCTTAGAGCAGCTTGAGAAATCTGAGGGGTTTGACTAGAATTGGAATGAGTTCAGGTCTATTAAAACAGAGCTCACAACATGATCCTCTTTAGGTCTCTATGGATTCTAACAGGCATCTACATTTTCAGTTTAACAGCATAGAATATTACCATTTTAAGATGGCTCATTTCAGACTCTTCATGCATTTTCAGATTTTATTAAATTAAAATGAGTTAAAATTAAAACCTGTTTTATTTGTGCTATATTTGTGCTAAATTTGTAAAATTAAGTACTTAATTTGCATTCAATTTACATGTTTTTTTTGTTTTGTTTTGTTTTGTGGAAATGCACAATAACAGAGACACTGAAATTAATGCAAGTGTTATTTTAGATCTAAAATCATTTGTCTTTGTTTAAGTTTATGGCGAGAAAAAAAACTTGCTTTTATTTGCATTTAATACATAGAATTGAAATGAACAAATCTCATGACAAAAACATACTTGTAGGAACTTTTTCGCAAGACATAAAATATGTACCGATAAGTACATATCACTGCAGTTTCCAACAGAACACTAGAGGCTGCAAAACAGCGAGCACTTGTAATTATTTTTGTACACAGTTATGATTACAGCTCCATAAGTTTCACTTTCCGGACGTAACAAGCTTGCTCGGTAGCGAAGAAGGGGGGAGGAGCAAGATGGCGGAGTGAGCAGTCGTAAAAGTCACAGGGTCTGACAGAAAAAGTGATTTTGACATCCAAAACAGTTCATTTTGAATAACGGTCACCCCTCAAGGCAGTGTAAGGTAAACAGCACTCGTAAAAGACTATAGTGTGATTTTTGTTTTTTTTTTGAAAAGACACACTAAATAATACAATTGAGAAGGAAAAAAATGGCTAATACTCAGGACCAAGCTAGCCTCATCCACGACTACAGCATGGACGGGATACGTGAGGCATGTTTTGATGAACTTATTGAAGAAGAGATGCAGATGGCAAAACCTCTGAGCGACCACACTCCGTTACAGAGTCCAAATCCAAAAAAATTGAAGAGGAGAGATGAATCAAAAAAGTAAACATGGAAAGCACGCTCTGTCATAAAGATTTGAGGAAAGACTGGATGCGTTCGAAAGAAAGTTTGAAAACTTTGAACAGCGCATCCAGAATAACGAAAAAGAGGTGACAGAAAATAAAAATTAAATAATTCAACTCAAAGCGCAGATGGATAAGCTGACAAAAGAGAATAAGGAGCTAAAGGAAAGATGCCGGGAAAAAGAGCGATATGGAAGACGATGGAATCTAAAATTGATCGGGTTACCAGAGAAGGAAAACGAGGATACAAGGGAGAAGGTGATCGGTATTCTCACAAGAGTGATTCCGATTTCAGTGGAACAACTACGAGACAAGGTTGATACTGTCCATCGTCTGGGAAAGAAAGATGATCACGCCTTCAACATGAGACCACGACCGATCATCATGCAGTTTGTATGCGGACGACGAGGGACGAGATCTGGAGGAGGTCGAGGGAGGCCAGAGTCTGCAAGGAGCTGCATGTCCAATTCAGACAGGACTGGTCAAAAGAAGACCGTGAAGCCCGGGCAAAGCTGTATCCGACGGTACAGGAGGCCAGACGCGACGGGAAGAAAGCTTACTTGAAGGAAGGGTATGCTATTATAGTTGGAAAAAGAGTGGAGGCACCTTTCACAGGTTAAGTGTAGCGTTATCACCTTGATTCAGAAAGTTTGATTATGGGGACTGTTACTGTTAATGTCAAAGTTGAAATCTATGACAGATTGTTCATTCCTGCCCTAAATCCTATTTTCTAAGAGCTTTAGAGTGTGTTCTTAGTTTCATTAGCATGTCTATTGTCTTTAGTTCTTTAAATGTTCGAGGTTTAAAGAATAACATTAAGCGTAAGGCCATTTTTTTATTTTGTAAGGAAGTCAAAGCCAATTTTGTTTTGTTACAAGAGACATTCTAATAAGGACGATGAAAAATTCTGGAAGCAACAATGGGGAGACAATATTTTGTATTCACATGGGACTTCTCATTCTGCAGGAGTGATGATTTTATTTTTTAGGTTTGTGGGGAAAATTATTGATTATAAAAGTGATGAAGCAGGTCACTGGCTAATGGTTGTGGTAGAAGTATTTGATTTTAAAATGATTTTGATTAATGAATATGGGTACAACAACAGGTCTCTTAATAAAAACATGTTAAAGTTAACTCAAGTTATTAAGGAATGAAGGGTAACTTATGGCACAGATAGCATAATAATAGGAGGTGATTTTAACATAGCACCTAACTCCTGGCTTGACAGAAAACCTCCCAAGGGGTTACAACCAGAATATAATGATATGTTAAACAATTTTTGTTTATCCATTAATTTGGTAGATTATTGGAGACACACCCTAACACAATGCAATTTACATGGATCAGCCCAGCAAATGCTAACCTTTGCTCAAGGTTAGATTATTGGCTTGTGTCTCCAGATATTACTAATCTTACACCCAAATGTGAGATTCAATCGTCTCCTCTCACGGACCATTGTCTTATTGGTTTGTCACTTTCAATAGTCAAACAAAAACAAAAATCAAACAATATTTGGAAATTTAATAACACCTTGCTGCTGAACGAAGAATTCTGTAGCCAGATTAGAATAATATGTCTTGAAATTAATGACATGGATTTGTCAGATATAAGTAAATGGGAGTGGTTTAAATTTCAAGTAAAGCAACAAGCTATTGAAACTGGAAAGAAAATAGCCGATAATCGTAAACAAAAAGAAATAGTTGAAAAGATAAGTTTATTATGTGGAAAACCTAACATAACTGTAGAAGAGACACAAGAGTTACACATGCTTCAGAACCGTTTAGACGCTATATACATGGCGAAGGCAAAAGGCGCCTTTGTAAGATCAAAAGCCAAATGGATTGAGCAGGGGGGAAAAACTCATCATATTTTTATAGCCTTGAAAAACGGAGGCAGACTAATAAATGTATAACAAAATTAAACCAAAATGGAAAAATTATCCAAGACACAAATAAAATAACAGAGGAAGTATGTCAATTCTATAGCAAATTATATAAGAAAAAATTTCAGAGTGACGAATGTGATGCCTTCATGAATAGTGTAAAAGAAAATGTAACAAAACTAACAGATGAAGACAAATTTTTATTAGAAAGAGATGTAACCTTAGAAATTGAAAAAACTTTAAAACAAATGAAAAATGGTAAATCACCGGGCATTGATGGTTTATCTTTAGAATTTAAGACTTTTTGGACAGATATTAAAAATTTATTATTTAATGCGTATCTTGATTGCATTAAAAAAATGGTCAGTTATCCCCTACAATGAAAACTGGTCTGATAACCCTGTTGCCTAAACCCAATAAAGACTTATTATTATTATTAGATAATTGGAGACCTATAACTCTACTTTGCAACGATTATAAATTATTAGCTTTAGTATATGCTAATAGAGTAAAAAATGTATTGAACAATTTAATAGACGAATTTCAGTCAGCTTTTATTAAAGGTAGACATAATCATAATAATGTAAGACTAATTATGGACATGTTAGATTACCAGAACCTTATTAACACAGAAAGCCTGATATTATTTATTGATTTTTTCAAGGCATTTGATTCTATCGAACATGACTTTTTACTGAAATCGCTTCAACTTTTTGGGTTTGGCAACAACTTTTGTAAGGTAATCAGAATGTTTTATGACCAAATATACAGTTATATTTCACTTCAATCAGACATCACTCCAAGAATCAATGTCTCTTGTGGAATAAGACAAGGGTGCCCAATTTCACCAAAATTATTCATTCTCTGTACGCAGCTTTTGGCCTATTTTGTAGTAAATAATAAAGACCTTGAAGGGATAAAAGTTTGTGACACCGAATTGAAAATAAGCCAATTTGCTGACGATAGTGATATTTTTAAAGGACAAATCAATTCTTCAGAAGGCTTTAAATGCGATTTCCGTTTTTTCAAGGGCATCAGGCCTTTGCCTTAATCAAAAAAAATGTGAAATACTACCCTTGTATAATTGTATTGAGACAGAATTAGAGATGATTACAGTTACGAATGATGTTAAATACTTGGGAATTCATCTATTTAAAAACTTGGCAACAAGACAATCTAAAAATATCAGAGAAAATTGAAAAAGTAAAAAGAAACCTAAATCTTTGGTTAACAAGAGACTTAACTATTTTAGGACGTAACCTATTGTCAAAATCAGAAGGGATTCCTAAATTAATTTACCCAAGCTATTCTCTCTATAATAGTTCACAAAACATAAGAAAAGCAAATACTAGAGATGCACCGATTGCAATTTTCTTGGCCGATTCTGATTTTTCAGTAAGTGTGACCTGCCGATTCCGATTTTATTTTTTTAAGAACTGTAATGTATGCATAGGCCTATACAGAAATATTTTCTTTAATTAAATTTATTTTATAATAAAATACATTTTTAAACATTACAGGATCTTCTTACAACAAAATAAAGTGCTTTGTGCCTTCGAAAAAGGTATAAAATTAGTTCCTGTAACTAACATAGTATAGTGTACTAGCAAAAATCTTTTCCTCAATGTATTTTCTTTTATTTTATAATAAAAGAAATGTATAAACATTACAGCATCTTCTCATATTACAATAACTTTAACAAAATAAAGTGCTCTGAGCCTTGAAAACATTAGAAATAAAATATAAGTAACAAAGCAGGCATACAAAAATCTACTTTTCTTCAATTCATTTTATATGGATTTTTTTTTAAACGTTAATTATAGGATTATCTCACAACAATAACTTTAATAACAAAAAGTGCACTGTGTCTTCAAACAGGTAGAAATAACAATGCTAGTACTGAATGCTGTTACTTGAGCATTAATGGCAAATGTTTCTTGATAAAGAGGAGCCTTTCTGCCTTGTCAAAAGTTAATCCAGCGGTACTACACTTCGTAACATTCATTCACATATTTGAGCTATACGCCACCGCATACAGCGTCTTCACACTAGGGGTGTGAACCTACAGTGGTCTTACGGTTCGGTTCGATTACGATTATCATGTCATCAATTCGGTTCAATACAATATCTCGATGCATCACGATGCATTGACGATGCACTGCATACTCATTTTTCAATTTTACTTCAAATTTATTTTTCTTTTCTATTTCACAATGACGTTGTAATGCGTTTTTATTTGATTAGATTTTTTTGTCAGACCACTTGTATAAGTGTAACTGTGCATCCTATCCAGTCTTTTTCAATCAATATCCCACATACAGTAATGTGTAATTTTGATGAGGAAGAGTAAGAGGTGAAAGAGGAAGAGGAGGAGAAGAAGGAGGACAATGACGACAATGTGGAAAAGACAAAAGAAGGGCAAGGGCAAGAAGAGAAGCAGTCTCATATATTTTAGTTGATGAGTGCCAGGGTTGGATCAGGCATGCAAGAGGATTTGACCCCTGCTGCCTGGCCAGGGCTAATTTAGCCTGTGATGCTGAAGAGGTTCTTTGGCCTGTCCCAGACCAAACACAGGTTGTTGGGCAGAATGATTATTTTTGTTGTTGTTTGTTGTCTTGTACTGTACTCTAGAGTACATTAAATTAAGGAATAAAACATACTCATTTTTCAATTTTACTTCAAATATATACAATTGTGTTAATAAATACAAACAGTCAGATATATGAACTGAAACTTTAATTTTACCTTCTCAAAGAAAAAACACTTCTTGAATGTATCAAACAAAACTAAAGTCTGGGCACAGAAGACAACAGCAACATTTAGAACAAATACACAAAAGTAAATACCTGGGCTTTGGTTTCGTTCTAGAGTTCTTTTCTGAAAAGTGTCAGCGTGAGGGAAGCTTATATCGCGGCTCCAGTGTATTTAACAGGTGGTCGGGGTTTTCCACCACAGAAAAGGGCCGTATATCTTTTGCTATAAAAGCTGCCGCTATAGTCATTTTAAACGCGAAAACTAAACAAATACGATTTCAACCGAGAGGTACCGCTCAGATCTTATTTAATTGAAACGAGGGAACGAATAGAGTCCTGCACGAGCCCAGCCTGAGACTCTCAGACCCGAGCCCCGTTCTTGTCCGACAATTTATCAGAACAGAGTTCGTGTTGCAGCCATTAAAGTAGTTCAGTTTTGGATTCTAAAGGCAAAGTGGCTAGATTTCGTTTTGTTTCCTTTTTAAGTTAATTTAGAAATATGTTTGGAACATTTTATGTTTGTTAAATTCAAGCTTTTGTCTTTTTAACCTAACCTAACGAACAAGCGACCAGCAGCAATGAGTTGAGCATGTTTGATAAATTTAGCCTTCTCAAATCAACACGACTTGCATTAAATAAAATCTATAGACATAAAACACTTGATGCATTTCAGAATATTAATTTAAACATTTAACCTAGATAAATGTGCGCGGTTAGTCGCATATCCAATCGTTTTTGCGGAGAGTGAAAGCGAAAGCGGGCTTTGCAGCTGACATGGAAGCTCAAACGCGATCACTTGCATTTTTTCTTAATAACAGCGGAAACCTAAAATACACCATTTTTGTTATAAAAAGGCATCATTCAAAACTGCAAAAGGTCTACTATTATTATTTATGTGCGCACTCACAATATCAACAAAACATTATATTAAATATAGCCTAAACGGTAAAACGGTGCTGAGCCAGATAGACGCGCTCAGTGCTTTTAGCCAGTCTTTTCAACCAAATAAAAATAATGTTTCAGTCCTTTAAATGAATTACTAACAAAAAAAGACATTTGTTAAATGCACACTGATGTTTGTTAGTTCGTTAAATGCACCGGTGTGTAAAGAAAGTGGCAATAATCCTTTCAGTTAAAATCTGAAGACTTGTTTTATTCATGTGGAGTACTCCCCTCGTTAGCCCAACCCCCCTCCCGGAAAATCATACAAGCCCACTGGGTCGCGTGTTCTGGCACTGGACTGAGTCCGTTATAACCGGTTATGGTCTATTACTGAACCGATACCGAATCGTCCTTGTCTGCATCGCGATGCATCGTAAAAACGATTAATTTTGACACCCCTACTTCACACACAGATGAAACTTACTAGAGAAGTGTGACATAAATGCATCTGTACATAAATACAAATTAAATTCACGTCGCACACGCTTTAATTACCTTCAAATGTAACATATATGCTCGCTTCGAACTATTAGTGTGTGCAGATGCTGTATGCGGTGGCGTAGCGCAAATATGTGAATGAATGAAAGTGTAGTAAACGTCAACGGATTTCCCCTGCTCAGGGAGTAGGGAGCAATGAACACTGTGCAGGGACCATGTCAATCGGAACACAGTTCATTCACGGAGCTTACTTCTAACGAGCGGGTTATCTGAATCAGGTGTGTTAACTAAGAGAGACACGCAAAATATGCAGAGCGGGGGCGCGATCTACCACATGTCCAAACTAAACATGCGCGTGGTTCCTGGTTGTTCCCACGTTGTATTTTGGCCTTATAAATGTTACAAACTGCGATCTTTGTGTCATCTTCACTCACACCAAAGACATGTTTACACGCGACTGTGAGTGCGCGCGCGTGGCTGTGACGTAATTGCATGCGCCGCTGGTAATAAAGGGATCGGCTAGGAATCGGCAAGAGGAGAAATTGACCGGCCGGTCACCGATCCGGGACGATTATGCGAAAAATCGGCCGATTCCGATCACTAACCGGTCAATCGGTGCATCTCTAGCAAATACTATAATTTACCAATTCATATGGCGTAATAAAACACACTACATTAAAAAAAAATCACAACTTGTAAATAGGGTTGGGCATCGTTTTGATTTGAACGATTCTGATTCCGATTCCGATTCTTCCTTTCGATTTCGGTTCTTTTCGATTCTCAATTCCGATTCTTTGTGGGCTGAGTCAAAACATGTCACAGGCTCATTTGAATTCACAGAGGATAATTTTATTTTGATTCAATATGAGTTTTAGTTTTAGGAGCTGCAGCCCATGTAGGAGAAAATTAGGAATGCCTCTGCACCAGCCCAAAAACAGATTTATATATGCAGAACTTGCACCCTGGTCTGGACTCTCTGTGCATGACGAGACAGTGGACCTGCACAGCACGTCAAACAGGCTACACTCCTTAATTTGTACATCATGCATTGCAGGCGTAGGTGTTTCGTTATATTCGTAGTGCATCCTCCCGTGCAAGATATCATTTTGTCACATGTGTTGCATGTAAAAACACAGGAAGAGCGCGCTCTCGCTGAACGCAATTTAGTCCATCGCTCTTTTACTTTGTGGATAGTAATTTTGAGTCGTTTGTTCCGCGGTTGTCCACAGCCTATCGTTAAACATGTCTATCGCATTTGTGGCACGAAAATTTTCGCGCAATCGTGCTGCTTGTATGAGGAGGTTTGCAAGGTACCAGCTGAAGTGCAGCAAGGACTTTGCAGCTTTGATTATGGACTATAAAAACGCTGATTACCTCGCAAAAACGCGTCATCACGCGTCCTGTTCCGTGCTCCAGCGCGGTTAGCGCTCACACTGCATGCGAACCGCGCCCGAGTCCAACTTTACCGTCCCACCTCTTCCAAGCCTGGGCACGGCTCGGAGCACTCACACTAGTCAAACGAACCGCGCTTTGGTGGTCAAACGCACTTGGGCACGGTTCAAACTGCCTAGTGTGAGTATACCCTTAGTGTGAAATAAAGCCACACTTTTGAGCGCCGCTTACCGTGCTCCATAGCTGCAACTGAACAAGCGCGCGGCAAGCATTTCCAGAAATACGGTGGCCACAATGGAAACCAAAACCTGCGTGTTTGGAACCGATGATCGGAATCGAAAACAAATTTTATAAACGATTCCAATGGCATCGTTATTTTTTAAACGGTTCCAAGTTGGAACCGGTTCTCGATGCCCAACCCTACTTGTAAAGGACTATAATAAAGGGGGTCTAAAAACAATTGATTTTGAATCTATGGTTGGAGTTTTTAGAGTTAACTGGGTAAAAGCTTTTTTAGATAAACCTGATTCTATATGGTATCATATTCCTAAAAATATTTTCGATAAAGTGGGAGGCTTAAGAGTTTCTTTTAAAATGTGATTTCGAGGTATCCAAATTGCCAGTAAAACTGTCTGAATATCATAAACAAGTTCTCCATTACTGGAAGATGGTATTTACTCATAATTTTACACCACATGGCTCCACCTTATGCAGTACCGCCGCTCCCTATACGCAGAGTACGCAGTCTGCGTAGGGCACCAACTCCCAGGGGGGCACCATCCCAGCTGCTCAAAAAAAATATTTTTATTATTTTATTATTTTTATTATTATTTATTTTAGTTTTTATATAGCCTATTATAATAATAAATTAATATTAATAATATACATATACAAATAAACAAAAATATAAACGTATATATTGCGTTTTCTGTGAATGCAGCAGAGTAGGCTAGTAAGCACACGTGATTAAGCGCAGCGACGCGCCTTTACCTCTGTTTACGGCTGCCTTTTTGGCCAAAAATGATGATAATAATTGATGAACAACATGCCTGGTCCTGGAAAGAGACGTCAACAATCCGGCGCCGAGAAACGAAAGAAAAAAAGCCCAAGATGAAGCCCGTGCATCACTTAGGTGCGTTCATAATCCTGTGAAACTTTATTTTATTCTGTCGACGTTAATAGTGTTTTAATGTCGGTAATAATTTCACGACTAACGCCTCCTTCTTAATATGAATACAAGCAGATCTAAGTAAACAAAATGACTTAAAATGCATTATATTAAAACACAGAGGCAATTATGATTATTGATTAATAATGACCATATGGTGTCATTAAATAACAGTGTTAAAATACATAATCTAATACAAAATTAACAGTTTACATTACAATTTTAATAGAAATGCCTGAAAAGGGCACCAAAGGCCTGGTAAATGCAGTTGTTACACTTACATGATGATCGAATTCCTTGTTTAATATTGACCTAACATTTAATTAAAATGTCCACATAATCTTTCCTATCATTTCCTCAACAAAAATATGTGGACATCATAACCCTTGTCTGCTTTATTGTCAAAGTCTGCTTTATTGTCAAAACTGCCACATGTACAGTGCATGTACAGGTAAAAACACAGAATAAAAATATATTTAAAAAAATACAGACAAATACAAATATTATATATTCTATAAAACACAATTTACAAGCATGGATATGATAGAAAGATAGATAAAAAGGCAGATAACCATGGTTTTTATCATAGTAAAACTGCTTAATTTCCTTTTGTATGATTCTGAGATTATTAAATCAATCAGACAACTGTATTAATAAAATCATAGCCATTGGAGGTAACTCTTTTTTGTTGATAAAACTCTTGCTCTTGCTCTTGCTATTTCACTCTTTATTTACCTTTTTGACCAAAAATAACTTCCGTAATATTTGGGGGAGGGGGCACAAAAGTAAATTTCTGCTTAGGGCACCCATTTGGCCAGCAGCGGCCCTGACCTTATGGAACAACAGAGTGATAACAATAAGTAGAAAAACACTTTTCTTCAGGAATTGGTTTGAAAAGGGAATTATTTTCATCACAGATATATTATATGAACAAGGTCATTTTCTTAGGTTTACGGATTTCAAAACAAAATTTAATATACAAAGTTTAAAGAGGGATTATAATAAGGTATGTAAAGCAATACCAACAGCCCTATTAAATTTGATACAAAACTATTTACATTATTCCAAAAGTCAAAATAAATTTGCCTAAACTACAACTAAACCAAATTCCCATAAATAGCAAAAAATGTAACAATAAGTGTATTAGCAAAATATTTAAATGTAAACTATTTCATGATTTTGATCAAAATATAAAAATAAGGTATTACGATGACAAAATAACAAATAAATACATCAAATTTATGAAATGGCCTATACCTCCTAAAATCAAAGAAATGCAATTCAAAATTATAAATGGATATTATCCAGCAGCAGATATGCTTAAAAAGAGATTTGGTTTTGAAGTGGAGCCATGCGTGTTCTGTTCCCAGAAAGATGAAACTATTGAACATCTGTTTTTCTCTTGTTCAGTGATAAAAATATTCTGGCAGGTTGTCATGAGCTGGTTGGAAACAAAAATGGAGAGAATTACACAATTAAAGTTAGAGCTTTTTGGTAATGAAAAGCTTCCGAATGAACTTTTAGAATGTACAATATCATAACAATTATGGGTAAATACCATATTCATAAATGTAAATGGCAAAATAAAAATCCATCCCTAATGGTTTTTAAAATTGAACTGAGGGAATACTTTGCTTCTTTGAAACTTCTGAAAGACTCCAGTGATAACATTTATTCTTTATGTGAAGATGTCTCAAAATATTTGTCATTGTAACTTGCTAAGCTTCCATGAAACTTTATTTTAAGAATATATGAAGATTGAGGACAATATATGTATGTGAACAACTTTGACTTGCCTTATGGACTGAAGTGCCTTCGCTTACTTTATTTATTTATTTTTTTTTATTTTATTTCTTCTCTTTCTTTAGTGAAATTTGTTCCATTTAAGTGTGTTTAACTATGTTCTGCACAGGTGTCTCCCAACGAGAGATTTTGTAAAAATTGTGTTTTGTATATGTATGTGTTTAAAAAAATAAAAAATAAAAATTACTTTAATTAAAAAAATAATAATAATAAAATAAAATAAAAACCTTGCTCAGTAGCTCAACCGGCACGGTATTGGACTTAGGATGTGGAATCCTTGGGTATGAATCCCATGAAAAACATGACTCACGATGAAAAAAGCTGAAAGATCGAAAAACAAGCTAAAGCGGCATGTTTGCGTTTTTATGTCACATTCGCTTTTGTTCATACTATCGGGTAGGTTTATGTGTAGTGCAGATGGTACGTCATTTTAAAGGAGAAGCTCACTTGCAGAACAAAAATTTACAGATAATGTACTCACCCCCTTGTCATCCAAGATGTTCATGTCTTTCTTTCTTCAGTCATAAGAAATTGTTTTTTGAGGAAAACATTTCAGAATTTTTCTTCTATGGTGCCCTGAGTTTGAACTTCAAAAAATGCAGTTTAAATGTGATTTCAAACGATCCCAAATGCAGTTGTAAATGATCCCAGCCGAGAAAGAAGGGTCTTATCCTTATGTATTTCTTTACAACTGAAAAAAGAAAGACATGAACATCTTGACGAGTACATTGTCTGTAAATTGTTGCTCTGGAACTAAACTTCTCCTTTAAAATGTCATAGAGCATAGAGTTATAGCGCCACTCAATGGAAATTTTTAAGTCAGAACTATGGTGACGCGTACAAAACTAGGGCTGAACGATATTCTGTTTTGACATTGACATCGCGATGTGCGCGTGAGCGATAGTCACATCGCCGGAACATACGATGTGAAGGGTAGAAGCCCATGGTGTATTAAGAGAACGGTAGCACCAGGGTAGCGCACAGGCGCACAATAAACACAAGTTTGTTGTATGGCTTGTTGCTGGGGTGACATGCGCGTTCCGCGTGCCTGCACAGTGATTGGTTCGCTGTGCCGCCGCTCACCGCTCACAGCCAACATTCACTGCTAAAAATGCGCGACGAAGAGGATCCGCCGCTGCTTTCCTCATCTCGCCAGACTTGGCCGCAAATATCTGTGTATTCTTGCGACCAGCTCGCCGTCAGAGAGACTTTTCAGTACTAGTGGCAGTGGCAACATCGTCACTTGCCAACGAACCTGTCTCAAGCCTGCAAAGGTTGATAGACTTGTGTTCTTAGCTAAAAACCTTGAGTAAGCAAAGCATACATACATAAGCATGAATACTCAGTTTAGAAGTTTTATTTCATTTTGTTTAGCCATGATTATGATGATGACCAACACTGTTTTACTTTGGCACTTTTTCTAAGAAAACTTGACATAAAAACAAAAGATTGTGAACCAAAATGCTTATAAGTTGTTCTGTAAAAAATATATATATTTAAATTATGTTATGAACCAATCAGGGGGGTTGGTGTTGTAAAGCTGCTGTTTAAATTTGTTCAGCTTTTCTGTTTACAGAAATATGTTCTCTAATCTGTTTAGAAGATGTAATACAAAATATAATAAAGTTTTATTTCATTTTTTGTTTATTTCATATATCTAGCCATGATTATGATGACCAACAACAACACTGTTTTACTTCGGCACTTTGGCTTTGAAGCTTGCTTATTAGTGAAATTATTAATATGTAGTTATTGACTTTAGCCTGGATTGATGGCTCTCAATATCGCAATATATATCGTTTGGAAAAAAAATATCGCAATGTAATTTTTTTCCAATATCGTGCAGCCCTATACAAAACCAATGTCACATAAAACGTACCATATGTACGTTCATCTATTCCGGAGAAAAAAAAAAACCAAACACTCTTTTAATGCCATTCAGTGGACATTGCACATCAAATATATTACGAAACTTACATGCCAGTACGTATTTCGCGTCTTGCAAAAAAGTTCCCACAGGTACGTTTTTGTCATGAGATCAGGCTGACAATAATACTATAGAAAATCTGCTGAAACAAATCATTTATTTGTGTGGAAAGGTTTTCCCATTTAAGAATGTTTTTTTATTTTTTGAGTGCGTATTAGTGAACATTATGAAGCGAATTCTACATGTCACAGGGATTACAGCATTTTGAAAAAAATAAATAAATAACCAATCGTTTCGCAAGATAAGACCGTTCTTCCTTGGCTGGGATCGTTTATAAATGCATCTGGGATCGTTTAAAGCCACATTGAAACTGCATTTTGGAAGTTCAAACTCAGGGCACCATAGAAGTCCACTATAAAAATTCAGAAATTTCTTCCTCAAAAAACAATTTTTTACGACTAAAAAAGAAAGACATGAACATCTTAGATGACAAGGGTGTGAGTACATTATCTGTACATTTTTGTTCTGGAAGTGAACTTCTCTTTAAAACGTCAGAGCATTAGAGTTATAGCACCACTCAATGGACATTTTGTCACATAAAACGTACCATATGTACGCTCATGTATTCTGGGGAAAAACAGTCTTCTAGCACCATTCAATTGACATTTCACATCAAATATATCACGAAACATAGATGGCGGCATGTATTTCGCATCTTTCGCAAAGTTCCTACAGGTACATTTTTGTCATGACACCAGGTTGGCAATAATACTATAGAAAATCTGCGTGGAAAGGTTTTCCCAATTTAAGAATTTTTATTTTTATTAGTGCGTATTAGGGAACATTATGAAGCGAATTATACATTTTACAGGGATTGTGGAGAAATAAAAGGTCTGACGGTCATCTAAACCAGTCATTCCCAAAGGCGGGGTCCCGACCCACAAGTGGGTCGCGGGAAATATTGTATGGGTCGCCAAGTCGAGCACTATTTTTCAGTGCGCTATATACTCTTGATTAAAATTTATATGTGTAGTTCACCTATTAGCCGCACGAGGGAGCTCGTTGTTTTCTTCTGCTTTCTTTTTTTTGTTGTTGTTCTTTAGCTGCGCTCTGCATCGCCTGTTTCATACTCCGTCTGCAGTGCGTATGCGTTGCGTATTTTTTTCCGCACCCATGTTAACGGATTGGAGCGTTCACACTGCACGCGGTTGCAGTCCAGCAGTGCGTCCCAGAAGCAGTGCGTTTGCAGCAGAGCAGCGATCATTTCGGCAGAGTCTATTTTTTGCTGTGCTGCAAGCGCTGCATTTGCTGAATTAAAGTGACAGCGCATTGTTCGCTGTAAAAATGAACATGGATTGACACGAAAATGTCCCATAAATGCATATAAATGAAGTCCACTTTTTCAGTCAACACGTGGCTTTTTGGCTAGGTTTAAAATAAGGAAAAGTGCAGTTTTAAAGAAAAAGGCAACATAATACGTGCACTTGTCCAGGCAGAAAAGTTCTTTAAAGCATTGTTTTTAATAAAGATTTAATGCGAAAGGAAAGCATGAGAGCCGACTGTTTCTGTCTGTGGTAAGTTTTAATTAAAATATTTTTTGATAGCCCAATTTCAATTAGAAAAGGAAGCTATAGCCTCCCTATGTTGTTTAAATGTGTTGCAACTTGCTTGAGCAACTTAATATACAAATCTAGAAGTCAAGTGCATTGAATAATATGTTGTTTTTTATTGAGTTAAACGTGAAAATGTCTGTTACTGTATTAGTGTACTGTGATAAAAAAGGATCACAATGCTGAAAAAGCACTTGTGGATTTGAAATCAAAATAACGGATAAATATTGTGTTTGTGGTAAACAGCATTTTCTGCAAATCTGCATTTTACTTAAATAAAAAAAAAATGTGTTTTGTCAAATATCTGTATCTCTTTTAAATAGTTAAGTGGAAGCATGACCTTAAAAATGGTCACACATATTTTGTTAATGCATAAATTCTCTTCGTGATATATGGACTATATGGGCTTAATGTTTATTGGGTCACAAGGATTTATCGACTTTAAAATGTGGGTCCCCAGAAAAAAAGTTTGGGAAACACTGATCTAAACTACATTCACCTGCTACCAAAATGCTGATAAGAAACATAATTCACCACAACTAATCAATTCATTTTATCTGAAATAAACACAGCACTGCACTTTACATGAAATTCAAACCGAGCACTCCAAACACCCACATTTGCAGCTTATCAGCACAATCAAATGCAAACATCCGGGCGAGAGCAGGATTTTTTCCTTAAGTAATTGTCAGTCTTTTAATGGAGTCCACAAATGTCAGTTGCCAATATGTTTTAGCATTAAATGCAGCAGGAAGGATCTAGAAAGGTGGGCTATTCGACAGAACACAACGCATTGTTAAACAGCCTCAATTATGCCAAATAGCCAGGTTTAGACGCGTATTTGCATTGTGTAATATCTACAATCAATGCAGACATGAAAGTCAATTTGACTCGGCCTCACAGGGTGAAACTCACAGTAAGTGAAAACCACTAGCGCTTTACATAAAAAGTACAGTGAGTTCCATTTGTCAGTGGCACGGTTCAAATATTTTGACACACTTTATGATAATAGCTGCACAAACCGGCTAACAAATCACCAATCATGTGCAAACAGAAAAAAAGAAAAATGCACCGCTTGGGTGTTTTATCTTAATGTTGTGCTTTAAATTTGTTCCACTGCTAAAAAGATCACACTGATGCATTACTGTATCGTTGCCAGAAAATGACAGTCAAGTGCCATGGTGCGTTAACATTAGCGCAAGGCCTTTAAGACATTTACACAAAACAGGGTACAAAACATTCCACCCACAGAAGCCGAACACCGCATAGAAAAGTCCACGTCGCAGTTGGAGTGAAGGTGAGAGATGCTCAAAGTGCAGGTCAGGTGACATGATAAACAGAGAACTGAACATGTACTCAAATCTCTAACTCTCTTTTACTCTCTCTAGGCACTCACTGCTCATGGCATAGACTGCAAAGATTATATAACATAACATAACTACACACCGCATTAAGGATTCAGGTAGAAACCCCTAAAGGCAAAAGCTCTAAAAAGATTTTTTATACACATTTATGTGGATATGAATTCCAAATCTGCCAGCCTACAAAAACACTCCTTCTGAGTTCAAATAAAACACGGGTCATTCATTCGCATAGACTAATTAATAAGTCAGATTGTGAATTATAAAGCACCTAAACATATTTGATTTCACTTTGTACTCGAAAAAACTTTTCTTTTGACACTTCTTGATAGCTTATAGCGATCATAAATCACATAAATTATAAATCAGAGATTGTTTTGACACACATGGAGAAAAAAAGAAACTGCTGTCCAGTTTATGAAAGAAGTCAGCATAAATAAAAAATGTTCTCATGGGCAATCATAAATATGGAGAAGTGAGGTGTGAAAATGAATATCTAGTCACCGCGAAAAAGAAAGGGGGAAAAAAAAAAATAGGGCGCATTGTGCAGGGCAGCTCTCTGCTTGTCTTACTGTGAGTTGTTTGGTTTCTTTTCTTACCTGTCACAGACGCAGATGAGTCAGGCCAGTTCCTCAGAGGATTCTGCCGCTGCTGAAGACACGCGGGCCATCCGCAGAAACCACACTGTGTACACTTCACTGAAATACATATACATCAGATAATATTTGCGTCAAAACATCCGCGACTTTAACTTTTGTCACAGCACGCAAAACGCACGATCGCGGTAGAGATTTGCATGTATTGGATCTTGTACAGCTCCCAATTCTATGAACACGTGAATGCCTACATACACTTAGCTGTACACTGAAAAAAAAAAAAAAAAAAGGTGATGAAATAATTTTCACTATACTGTACTATAATAATTAAATTTACAATTAAAATTAAACAAAAAAAAACATTAAGCTTGATTAGTTTCTGATTGCTGATTAAGTAAATAAAATAAATAACAATATAACAGAACTTAATTAGTTTCTGTTTGGAATTTTTTAAATAATTAATACATTTTTAAATAAAATTAAATAAACAAGGGATTTCCATATCACTTTAATTTACACGATAAGATATGATTAAATAAAAATAAGCCACACAAAACTTGATTAGCTTTTGATTTTAAAAAAACTTTTAAAGTTGTTAATAAAAAATAAACAAGTGTTTTGATATATAATATAGTTAAACTAAAAATTATTCAGACACCAGATATAATTTTTGATATTTCTGGGTGGGTGCAGGACACTATAGTTCATTTATGTGAGTATAGCAAATAAACTGTGACACATCATACCCAGAAATTCTTCATACAGTGGACTACCAGACAAATTTATTTAAGACCGAAAATTTGATTTGACACTTTGACCTGACCATGTTTTGTTACCTTTCTATCAAAGTTATCAGACATTATCAAGATGAATTTGTTCTGACACAGTTTACTGTAACTCTTGAGTGTCGTCACATTTTATTACCATTTTCGATTGTATAAAAATAAACCACACAAAACTAGATTTTAAAAAAAAAGCCTTTAAAGTTGTATAAGTATATTGATATGTAGCCTAATAATACAGTGAAACCAAAAATTATTCAGTAACCAGATATAATTTTTGATTTTTTTTTTTTACTAATGGGTCCAGGACACCATAGTTCATATATGGAAGGACAGCAAAATAAAGAAAATTGTGACATAGTTAACCCAAAAATTCTTCATACAGTGGAATACCAGTAAAACTGATACAAATTTGGGACCAAAAATTTTATTTGACACTTCGACCTGAACATGTTTTGTTCTGACATAACAAAGTTATCTGACATTATTTGACAATTTATCTCCTGAGTTTGTCATATTTTATTACTATTTTCTAAACTATAGTGAGTAAACTGGGATAAAACTGAGAGAAATTTTGAAGGTGCCTGAATAAATTTTGGTTTGACTGTAATTCATATGCGATTATCAAGATGAATTTGTTCTGACAGAGTGTAACTCTGAGTTCTTGTCATATTTTATTACTATTTTCTAATCTATAGCGAATAAACTGTGATAATGTAAGGAATCTTGAAGGTGTCTGAATACATTTTTGGTTTGACTGTATAATAATGAAATATAAATATTAACTTAATGTAAAAAAAAAAAAATACATCAGTTAATATTTCTTAAAACAAAATGTTCATGCAAGATGTGTAAGTTTACACACAAGAAATGGTAGGTACCATAAGGAATTACACATAAAAACACATACTATCATCTTTGTAATTAGTTATGCAACTAATACTGTAATTTAAAATGTTATTGATATTAATTTCAGAACCTCTGGCCAGGCAGACACAATCCGCAAAGAGTTAAGTTTCTTTTTAGCTGTACTTTGCTAAACTGCGATGTCAATTTATGTCATATGAAAAAGTAGGCCAGGAACTATCAATCTAATCCTCATCACTACCCAATCTGCTGTATATGAATAGTGCATGATTAATTCTTCAGTATTAATCATGTACTTTGTTCATATAAAACAAAGCTTAAGCTCTATTTGCAAAGATATTTGACCTTGTGAAAGAGTTAAGACATTACAGCTTGGATTTAAAATGCATCTAAAGATTAAAACTGCTGGTTGACTATTAGAGAGGATTATAGATGAAGGAAAATTATTTTTCATTTTGATGCAAAACTGATTTTGAAAAAAAAATAAAAAATAAGGAGCAGGTGGTACATGATATATTTTGATAGCAAATAAGGTTACGCAGAAGACGTGTGATATCTATATCGCTCTCCTCCCTTCAATCAGAGCGGTAAAATTAAAGTAATACCTTGCACGAGCAACTAGATTTGTTGTGAATATATGCTTCAGTGCTTCAGGCTATGTGCTACTTCAGAAATACAGCACGGCTCTGATCTTTACTCATTGAAATGAAAAAATCCTTTATGACTACCAAGTAAGTCTCACTTCTTTTTTTTTTTTCTTACAGTGAATCTTGTTTACCGGAACAGGAGTGCGTGTTTATAGGTGAATGGAAATTACTCGAGAGACACCGAGAAGTTTCGGCTCGGCCTAAAATGCATATTTTCGCCATTCAAGTGCTTTGAAATGCAACCAAGGTCACTGTCAAAGAAATCCATTTTTGGCATTCACACTACCTGAAGCATGTCAGTCTTTTTTTCTCCTTTGAAATCAAAGGTGCACTGGGTACTAGACTACTTGCAACTCTTAATCGCACATATACCGTTTGCTCAATAAAGCAAAAGGCTAGGCAATGACTTTTCCCAATAAGAGGGCAATAAAATATAATCTAAATGTGTTTCTCATTTCTATCATTTGATTAACGGAATTGTATGATCAATTTGTGTATACCAAAAGAAATAACAAAATTCACTCTGCTTTAAAAGACTAGTGGGGTTTAAAAGTCAAAGACTGCACTGAAGATCTGGGAATTAAAATCAAATGTCAAGTCTTAAAGTACAATTTCATACTCTTTCATGTTATGCTGATGAATAAACATTTTGTTCATCATGAGTTGTGTTAAATAAGAAAAACACAAAACAGAAACAATTTTAGCATACTTAAGCCATAGGAGTCTGCTAGGCGACTATTTACTGAGGGATAAAAAGGTTTCGCAATATTTTTATTCTATTACATTAAAATGATCTCAGAGTTTATGATGTTTTTATATCTCTCTTTCACACAACATGAGGTTAATAGTTCAACAGGTCACATTTCCGGTCTCTGCTAATGCATACTTAGACAAAATATGGTATTTACTTTGTAAATTGATGGATTTCAATTTTGTGATGACAGTATGTGCAGCTGTAAACGTATCTAATTTGAAGTAAAGCACCGGGATGTGTTTTTTATATGAAGGTCCTGAGATCTATTTACTTGATTACATCTGAGCTCCTAATCCTTCATAAGAGACAATGTTGGTCATATTTTTGGCATCTGTTGAAGTCCACTGTTGTTGTTTGTTTTATCCACTCAAACAAAATATTACTCTTGCTGACCAAGTATTTCGCTATGACAGAAAGAGTAATCTGCCATTAATTTATTATGGATTGTTTTTATTATATTACATTATATTATATTATATTATATTATATTATATTATATTATATTATATTATATTATATAGATAAGAAAAAATAAGAAAAAAAAACCCTCAAAATTCATTTCTGATTGAAAAAACTTTTAAAGGAATATAGTTAATAATAAAATAAATGTACAAATAAAGTAATTTTCATATGCCATTAATTATATTAGGAATTGTTTTGATAAGTAGTAATTCAATACTTAATATATTTTCATTTTTTTTTTAAGTACAAATAAACAGCGGCAACACAACAGTCAAATAATTTAATTATTAATTATTAATACGTTCTTAATAATATAATTAAAAGTAAAAAAGTATTACCATAAGCAATTAATTTATTATAAAATGTTTTTGATATGTAGTAATATAAAAAAAATGTAGATCGAACGAACGAACGAACGATAGATATACACACACACACACAACAGAACAGGAAATATAACTTGATTAGTTTCTGATTGGAAAAGCTGTTAAAATATACATTTAATAATAAAATAAATAAAAATGTATTTTAAATGTCAGTAATGTATTATGAACTGTTTTGATATGAAGTAGTATAATACTTAAAATAATTTGTTTTTTTAAGTAAAAATAAACTGCAACAACAGTTGAATAGTTGGAAATTTGTATAATTTAATCATTTGAAAAGATTTAAAAAGTTATTAATGATATACATAAAAAGTAAAAAATAAAAGTGCTTCCATAAGCTATTAATTTATTCTGAATAGTTTTTTATATGTAGTAATATAAAATAAATTAATGAAAAAAAAAAAAAAAAAACATGAAATATAACTGATTGGAAAAGCTTTTAAAATATTTTGGTTATAATAAAATAAAGAAAAAGGTATTTAAATATGTCTTTAATTTATTATCTATTGTTTTGATATGTAGTAATATAATTGTAAAACAACAACACCAGTTAGAAATTTTAATTTAATTTAATAATAAGAAAATCTTTAAAGTTATTAATAATATACATAAAGTAAAAACAAATGTAGTTTTCCATAACCTATTCAAAAGTTTTGGAAAAGTATTGGAAAAGTTTTTAAAATATATAGTTAACAATAAAATAAATAAACAAATAAACAAGAGGCATTTTCATGTGTTATTAATTTGTTATCTATTGTTTTAATATGTAGTAATAAAATAAATTAAAATATTTTTTACAATTATTATAAGTAAAAATAAACAACAGTTGAATAGTTAGACATTTGCATAATTTAATAATTGGAAAAGCTTTTGAAGTTATTAATGACATAATTAAAAAGTAACAAATATTTCCATAAGCTATTCAGTTATTATGAATTGTCATTATTGTAGTAATATAAAATAAATTAACGAAAAAAAATACAAAAGTAAAAAATAAAAATATATCTTGATTAGTTTCTGATTAGAAAAGCTTTTAAAACATAGTTAATAATAAAATAAATAAAATGTATTTTCATGTCATTAATTTATTATGAATTGTTTTCATATGTAGTAATATAATAATTTTAAAAACATTAATTTTTTTAAGTAAAAATAAACAATAACAACAACAGTTGAATAGTAAAAAAAACAACAGAACATGAAACAACTCACGTCTGATTTGAAAAGCTTTTAAAATATACAGTTAATAAAATAAATAAATAAAACATTTTCATATGGCATTAATTTATTGTGAATTGTTTTGGTATGTAGTAATGTAATAATATATATATTTTAATTTATTTTAAGTAAAAATTTACTGCAACAACAACAGTGGAATAGTTAATAATAAAAAGTAAAAATAAACAACATAACATAAAACATAACTTGATTAGTTTCCGATTGGAAAAGCTTTCTAAAGCCGTTAATTCTCGAAGTCTTCAGATGTTCTGGGTGCATTTTAATGTCTATGCTTTTAAAAGGGGATGGGCAGATGAGAGTTGTAATCCTCTCTCTCCTCTGGCCTCAGAGGCCTGTTTTGGCTCCATGCATCAACAACAAATGTTGACCTTGCTGTTCAAAACTCAAGGCCTTAAAGGTATATGCAAACAGCAACATGGACACCTCAAAAGAGGACCGTCTTTTGATGTTGAGGGGCCCCGTTTTCAAAGCAAACGGGAGATACCCATAGGCTCAAATTCCATCAAACAGTTTTTCATATATGTAGCTCGTAGGTGTTTATAATTACAAACAAGCGGCATCATGATTAAAACATTGCGAGAGGATCAGAGGCCAGGAAAGACGTAATAAAAAACACAAGAGGGAGGACAGGTGTGTTTAGAATTTCTTCAAACATCTCACGCAAAATCAGACGCATACAAATAAACACTCACCTCAGTCAGACTAAACAAGAACCTGAACATCCAAAACAATTCATTAAAAACCAAATACGAATCAAAAACCTTCTTTTTTATTGGTTTCCAGTCAGGTAACACGAGTGACACCTTGACATGGTAATAATGTCAGTCAATTTAAAAGGGTGCCGCTTCAAAGCGAACTTGGGAATAGTCCCATCATCATCTGTTGGCCAGAGATTTTGCTCTGCCGAAGTCACACACAGAGTCAAATGGTCAAGGGCTGTCGTGTAGAGATTAATGAGGAAGCTCTAGGCATTCTGGGAGGTCAGTGTGACGGGAGGGATGAGGGTGTGAAAAAGAGCACCCCCCCCCCCCTCCAAAAAAAAAAAAAAAAAAAACATATGAACGCACATTGGCTCTAAATGAGAGGACTGATTGGTCTTGAATATGCTCAATCTGACATTGAGTAATTAAGAGAAATTATGTGGTAAGGATTGTTTCCATAATGTCTTCAGGGGCTCTGTAATGAAGCCTGATGTAATCCAAACCACTTTCAAATGGCCTGTGACAAATCAAGACTGATGTTACGGCATGGCAGTTTGAGTGCATTGTGGACTATGATGTAATCATAGACTGAGGATGCTTTTAATTACTAGTTAAATATTTACATTGGCAATTAAGCTAATTAACGTAAACACCATCGGTCACACTTGAAATGCTGACATAAACTGCAATAACTGTTATCGCACTCGACAGCGCGATGGCCCTTTCGCATGATGCATAAACCGGGCTATCGAGAATATAAATAAAGCCGAGCGTTTCTATCTTCCTTTTCTTCTACTGTCATGTCCAATATGGCATTACAGAGAGAGACCTTCACTAGTCTCTTTAGTGCTGATCTCTCTTGATCCCGATGTGTGGTCTAAATGAAAACTCAAACAGATCCATTCTCTCAAGTTCCCTCACAGATGTGAGGATCAATACAGGGACATGTGGGTATCGATCAGCGTAAATGGTAGCAACACTCACAAATTTGCCAAAACAAGACCTTTTTTTCCAGAGGTCCGAGGCCAGCGCCACGTGTGCTGTAATGTTTTTACGATGTCTATGGATTTTATTGAGGTAGATTACATAGAATTATGTTGTTCAACTTACAACCAGGACTCTGAGGATGGCAAACCTTTTGCTGAGCTTATCGGTGCAGCTCTGGAGGGCGGCTTCTCAGGCTGCAATTTAAATGTAGTGTTAAGGAGGCCAAATATGATATGCAATAGATGTAAATGGCATAAAAATACAGAGATGTTGACCTGATTTTCTCAAATTAATTGATAACACCAAAGAAAAAAGCAACCAAAGTACGAAAATTTTAGGGATGCTTGATAGAAATTATTACTGAAAAATTAAATCTCTATTATTGGCTGATAAAAAATAGTAACAGTCGATATGAAAAATGTAACATTTAAAATAAAACATTTAATATTTGCCTTACTTTGACATTGAAATGACCTTTTCCATCATCTAACACTCACAATCTTTAAAAACATACTGTTAATATTGTTGTATAATACATAATGTTAAATGTAATCTCAAAATAAATACTAAATTCTCATAGTGTTAAAATTTCTCTAACTGACTTGTAGCATTAGTGATTTTAGTTTTACATTTTTATTTTCAATTTAGAATAAATTAAAAATATTCATATTTTTTTTCTAAAATATCCCTAGTAAATTTTAGAGCTGGTTTCGAATCTAATTTCAAGTTTCGATTTGATTTAGCGTCACAAACTTGAAAATCAATTTGATTTCAATTCAAAATAATTCAATAATTCAATTTAGTAAAATAGATTCAGTTGGTACTACATTAATATTGAATACTGCATACAAACACTTAAATATAATATTAAAGTTATAATACCAACTTTAACTTTAAATTACATAATTATATTTCCACTCTATTTTTTTCTAATAGAAACATTTAAATGGTGGCGGTCATAAAAACTTGATGGATTTATTCAAACTTAAATTTAAATTAAATATTGAACAGTAAAAACTATAATAAGTATGTTACATGGTGCATATATTTAGCAAAATGCTCCTCTCTAGCTGACTAACTAGTTTATGGACACTGAATGTTAAACGTGACGTTACGTGAAATATTGTTTAGATAGCTTATTATATTGATGTCTTTCCATGCTTGAAACACTGATTGAGCAATTACATGAGACAGGATATGGACTTCAGTAAGTTGTACTCTCTTTTAACATCGCTTCATTCATGTTTATTTTGTGCTATAAATGCTATTAAAGCGGAGGAGATTATCAGTTCACATGTGCTTCGCATTGCAGCTTCTCCTGAACTAAGAAGCTACAGCGAAACAGCATTTATGAATATTGTAATAAAATGAACCCAATTTGAAATCTGAGACTTTGTTTCATGTGAAAAGTAACAAAGCACAAAGCTTATTACGATTTATTGAATGAGTGGCGCGCTACTGTTCCGTTCATTAACTGAAAACATGCTAGACTAATTGTTTTTTGGGATTTAATAATCGATATTGTTTCGTAAAAAATTTAAGTTAAAATTTAAATTTAAATTAAAGCTATTTGATTAAAAATCAAGAAATCTATATTTTTTTACCCAGCCCTAGTAAATATAGTATAAGACATTCTACAGCAAGTTAAAATGCAAGTGGTTGATTATGATAATGAAAGGCTCCAAATATTTTGTCATTTTGATCCTCAGCACGAGCTGGAGTGTCAAATCTGAGCTAGGAGTGTCAAATCCTAACGTCAATAGGCACGCTGACGGCAAGGTCTGCCACTGTGTTAATAAACACACACTTTCATTTGCACCCGTCATACCAATGAGGCTCTTGAGATCAGATGGAAATTGCTCTTGTCTTTCACAAAGTCCATCGTGTTTTCTGGAGGGACAAGCCAAGAGGCCAAGATGTGCAGTGGAGTGTGTCAAGTTGTTCAGGGAGGGGTGGCGACGTCCCCCAGCTTTATAACGAAGGCATGCTAAATCATTTAATTGTTCCCTAAAAGCATAAAGACTAATTAGCATAGACATAATTGCCGTGTCTTGCGGCATGGGGGCAATTGACATCTAGGCAAGATGTTAATTGTTGTAATTGCCATTGTAACATTCCTGAATGCATGTTATGCAAATGAGGTGCAAAAAAAAAAAAAAAAAGCTCATTCACAGCGTTTGGTCATTTTAACGCCTGTGTTAATTGGACATATGTTTGTTTAAGAACACATGGCAGCACAGCAGTGGCTAATATCAAACGCCATGACACAGGGCCTGAAGTTAACACTCACCAAGTGGCAATTTTTTTTTATTAAATTCTGAAAATGCCTGAGAATGTGATAAGGTTGGGCTCAAATTATTAGATCTGACTGGATTGTAATTATAAAAATACATATGTGACCCTGGACCACAAAACCAGTCTTAAGTAGCACAGGTATATTTGTAGCAATAGCCAAAAATACATTGTATGGGTCAAAATGAACTATTTTTCTTTTTTTATGCCAAAAAGATCATGTTCCATGAAGATATTTTGTAAATTTCCTACCAAAACTTAATTTTTGATTAGTAATATGCATTGCCAAGAACTTTATTTGTACAACTGTAAAGGCAATTTTCTCAATATTTAAATTTTTTGCACCCTCAGATTCTTGATTTTCAAATATTTCAGATGATGTATAAATCTAAACTTTAAAAAATTGACACTTATGATTGGTTTTGTGGTCCAGGGTCACATATAATAATAATAATAATAATAATAATAATAATAATAATAATATAGCGTTTGGTGGATTCAGTACTCATCTCGTTATTCTTGCATTGATTTACTAGATGTAAGATATACATGGGCGAAAAATAATTATCGCCAATTCCAGTATATTTTAAAATTGGTTCTAGCTGTTAATTATTGATATTCTTTGGCCCGACAAAGCGAAATGATCCTGAATTGCATTATAGCTGGTATATATATCATTAGCAGAAAGTTTGTGTTGAGTAAGGCCATCGATGGAGAAGCACGGGGCAACACGCATTCATGCTTTGCATTTTATGCAAGACAAAACAATTGATTTTTGCAAATCATTTCAAATACATCAGCAGTCCTTTTACCTGGTTTTCCCAATAGACCCCTAGTGTTGAGTGGAACCATGGTATGTCTTTAGCAATAATGCAAAATCAATGAGCAGAAACAGAGCTATCATCTCCTTAAACGCAAACTGCTATTTCACTGATTTCTAATTAAATTGACAGTGAGTCCAAACAAACGGGCCTCCTCGCTGCATGGATAATACAATACTCTTGGTTTTAAAGACCAAATAATGTGGCTGAGTTGAGAGTAACAAAATTATACAATCTCGCTTTCTCGACGCTGAATGAAAACACATCGATCTGTAAACATACTCCTTTGATCGTTCTAAACGCTCAACAAAGCCTAGTGTCTTGAAATAGATATTTGTATGGTAATTCTTCCATTTATCTTTGAGATGCGGTGGGGAGATGAGAAGCCCTCTTCTATTTGCAGTTCCATTAATCTTTTGAAGTCTTAAATGCGTAATCCAATGAAAGACAAAGCTGAAATCCAGAGCCAGTCGTAGCGGATTAAATATTTATAGTGGATGCCTTTCTCCGTTCCTACACCAACAACTTCTACGCTTGTTGCTCTTTGCTATGAAGTGAGCTAAGGCACTTGTGTGCTCGCTGGCCCATAACGGGGAGGACAGCGCAATCAGAAAAGTACCAGAATCAACATGAAATAGCTAACAATTACTGGCATTTTTCCCCCCTTTTTTTACATGGGCAGGAGGAAACGAAGAGCGGATAAATCAAGCCATTCGGCGAGAACACTTGCTCTAGGTGGAGGGCGCAGGAAAGTAACTGTGCTGTTAAATGATTATGTACTCATTCTAGTTCTGTCACTTTGTGTTTACACCACTGTCAATGACATGCCAATCAAGACCTTTATAAGACCTAATTCACACAGCAAAGGCTAGTGCTCTTAGGGAACTTTCTAGTCGTCACCAGTGAGTATTTGAAAAACACAAACTTGTAGTCTGTACTTAATAAACAAAATTAAACTATTGCTTGCACACTTAATACAAACTAGTGCAGTCAAGTGATTTAAAAGGTTAACTGATTTAATCACATAATATGCTGATTAATTAATTGCATATCAGTTTTGCAAAAAAAAACAAAAAAAATTTAAATTGCTTCAATAATAGAACAAAAAATTTAAGAAAAATAGATTAAATAAGTATCGAATTAAATGAAAATGAATACATTAAAATTATTAAATGCAATTAATAAATAAATTGATCATGAAATGATAAATACATTTTAAAAATAAATGAAATTTAAAATAAATTAAATGAGAGTGATAAAATAAATCAAATAAACTATTAAATACTTCAATTAATTAAATTAGTCACAGGATTAAAAAAAGTTTATCTGAATTAAACATACAATACGCTGTCCGCTTTGCAAAAAAAAAAAGATACTAAGCTTGAATTGCTCCAATGACAGAGAAAAATTACTCAGAGAATTAATTTGTTAATATTTAAATTTTAAAAGATTAAATGAAAATGTAATTAATGAATTAAATTAAAAAGAATAAATCAAATGAAAAATAAATGAATAAATTGATTTGATAAACTGATCAAATAAAAAAAAACAATTAAAATAATTTTAAAAATTAAATAAAATAGTCAAGTGATTAAGTTTAATTGAATGAAACATGCAATACGCTGATTAATTAATTGCATGTCACAAAAAAAAGATACTTCAAGCTTGATTTGCTGCAATGATAGAAAACAAATGCCTCAAGAAATGTACAGATGATTAATAGTAGTGTTAATATTTAGCTTTGTAAAAATTAAACGAAAAATAGATTAAATAAATAACTAATAAATACAAGAAAATTAATAACTCAATGAAATCAATAAGATAAGATACTTTAAACTTGATTTGCTCCAACGATAGAAAACAATGCCTCAAGAAATTGACAGATGATTCATTTGTTAATATTTAGAAAATATATGAATAAATGAAATTAAAAAAAAAATGAAATTGCTAAAATAAATCAAAAGGGAGATTTAAAATAATTATAAAAATTAATTAATTAAATTCAATCAAATAATTACAAATCAAAAAGTAAGTTTTGCAACTCATTCTAAAGTCATGCTTGTTCAAGGTGCTTTGTTCCAGTAAAAAACATAAACAGACCCCAAAAAGGAGTCTCCGGTGTCGATTTGGGATCTGGCTTTGTTTTCTGGATGCCGGTCGCTGCACTTATAGACCTGCCATAAGGGATTTAAAAGATTCCCTGAATCTGGCTCTTTTCAACAGTAAATCCTGGTATTATACTCCTCCAGGCTTTGACTGTTTTACAGCAGCATTTAAATAAGTGAGCATAGGGGAAAATATGTCAAAGGTCTGTAACAGATGTCCAGTGGTCTTTCCGTTCTCCCTTTGGCTAATTTAGCACTATATTGAGCCTTCAAGGGAGGATTGATGGTCCTGAAGGTGTCCCCCCTCCACCCCCACCCTAACATGAGCAAGTCTCAGGAGGGAGCAGCTACAACTTCCAACACTTTATTATTGGACAATTTGGAGTCTTCTTTCAGTTGGGTGACATGGCTTAGGAGATGTCACAGACTGCCCAATCAATACTGGAAGCTTAGCTGGCTGAAGTGTCTACCACCGCAGTGGCAGCAGCTGTGGCCGAACACACTGCTGACCTGTTTACGGGATGGTAATTACTTCGGAAGTGCCCAGCTTTTGGCTCTCACTGACCAGAGCGCATTAATGAAGGAAAGTAAGAAAGAAAGAAAGAAAGAAAAAAGGCACAAGGCCTGGGCGATCAATCCATCCGTGAGCTTGACCACTGCATTTTAAATGATGGGGTCAATGATGATTAAAGCTAGACAATGAAACGTGTAAAAAAAGAAATTTAATTACAAAATCTATCCGTCACTCCCTTCGCTTGCGGCGCATGTGACGGATGCCAAAAACACACTCACTTGACAACAGTCATTTTCGGTCTCTCAACCAGTCAATGACGATTTTTGCAAAAGATTGAGGTTCATATTTGTAAGTGAAGCAATTGCGTCGCTGTAACGATTGCACTTGACTGAGATTTGAAAACAAAACAAAATCTCCCACCCACAGAATTTCTCTGTGAATCGACGAGCACTAACTCCTGACATTTCTTGGCTTATTTCCTCTGAATGAGGAGCAGGAACAGACAGAACTGCGCGTCGGGCTGCGGTTGCCTGTGGCTCGATCTACTTGACTTGTGGTGCAACAAAGCGCTCAGCATGTAGGCAATCCAAAGCCCAGGAGCTGGCAAATGTATTGATCCTATGGATTTCCTCCAAAAGTAGTGATAATGATATATCATGGCCAGATTTGGATGAACAAACTGTTGGAGAAGTGTGAAACCAATTTAAGGACATAAAGACCATGACTTCCATTTGCAATGCTTCAAACAACAAAGGACAATGGGAGAAAAATCTATGGAGACCTTTAAAGGCCTTTACAAAAGGCTTCATTTGTCTAGAGATGGCTGGTAAATTCCTAATTGACATTGGCATTTTTCAAAACTTTTTAGAGCAGTAATCATAAACTTACTACAGAAAGTATGACGGCTTGGCTAAACATAAAAACTGGAACAAACATGCAAATGTTATAAAATTCCACAAATATGTAGTCAAGCCAAATCTTATTTAGCTTATTTAACCATCAATACTTTGTTGACCAATTATCAAGCAATGCTTGATTTTGTTCAGTCTGTAGTGTATAAAGTTCGCATTAGCAATTAAATAAAAAAACATTTGGTCAGGTCAAAGTGTCTGAGTAATTTTGGTCCCAAATTATCATCACTTTTACTGGTAGTCCGCTGTATGAAGATTTTTTGGTTATATGTCACAGTTTACTTTATTTTGCTATCCTCGCTTACATAAATGAACTATAGTGTCCTGCACCCACTAGTACAAAAGATCAAAAATCATATCTGGTGTCTGAATAATTTTTGGTTTGACTGTACATAATTTTTGGGTCCATACGATTTTTAGATGTTTCTGAAAGGTCTCTTATGCTCACCAAGGCTTCGCTTTTTAAATCAAAAACACAGTAAAAACTAAAAATTTATAATATTCAAAACCAGTCTTAAGTAGCACAGGTATATTTGTAGCAACAGCCAAAAATACATTGTATGGGTCAAAATTATCGATTTTTCTTTTATGCCAAAAATTATTAGGATATTATGCAAAGATCATGTTACATGAAGATACTTTGTAAATATACTACCGTAAATATATCAAAACATAATTTTTGATTAGTAATATGCATTGCTAAGAACTTCATTTAGACAACTTTAAAGGCGATTTCCTCAATATTTAGATTTTTTTGCACCCTTAGATTCCAGATTTTGTCCAAATATCGTCTATACATCAATGGAAAGCTTATTTATTCGGCTTTCAGATGATGTATAAACCTCAGTTTCAAAAAAATTTACCCTTATAACTGGTTTTGTGGTCCAGGGTCACATTTACTCTGATGATGGCAAATCCTGATTTGGACCTCAAAAAATGTTCTATATTATTGATATTCATTCGATTTGTAATTGTATTTATTTATTTATTTTTTTAAAGAGTTTTTTGATTAATTGTTTGATTAATTGAAATACAAATATGTAAAAAAATAAATAAATAAAATGGTAACACTTTACAATAATGTGTCATTTGTTAACATCAATGCATTAACTAATACATGAACAATACATTTATTACACTGTTTATTAACCTTTGTTAATATTGCATTAGAAAATGCTGAATTCTTAGTTTGTGTTAACTAACATAGTTAACTAATGTTAACTAATGAACCTTATTTAAAGTGTAATGTCTTTACTGTCAATTGATTGATTTATGCATCCTCACTGAATAAAAGTATATGGTAGTATGGTAGTGTATATACACAATTTGTAAGCAAACTCAAAAGCCAACATGGTGTGTGTTAACTAATAAACATGCTGCAAATGTATATAGATTGTATGCAAATCAAGTTGATGTCTTGCTCGCAGGGCAAAAGATCACTTTAATTTTATTTTGCTCATTTTCATACTTTCAAACTGACAGTTAAGAAAAAAAAATCTATACTTCATCACAATTTAAAGAAATCTGTATAGTCACAGAGCAGTTTTCCTGCATACCACGCATGGATTAAAGTTATGGGAGGACAGAAAGACAACTTATGTGTTTTCTATTATATTCCGGGAAATCTGGTCATAATCCTGCATGTTAAATATCAGACACTTTCATTTTTCATCCTGAATCAATGCATCTGTGCTTTAAGCTTCTTAGTATGCCGAAGAATTGGATTTCTGTGAAAACATTACATATACAGGTTTGTATTAAAATCTATAATTTAGATTCTATTTTCACCTGATTAAAATGTAACATCTGATTATGGGAATCTTTCGGACATCATGAAAAAAAACGTTCATTTTAATCTCAACATTTTAATTACTAGGTCAATTCTAACTTTAAGGGGAGGGGGAAAAAAATAACCGTCCCACAAAACATTTATTGCTCCAACTTAAAATGAAAAAGATATTAAAATATAGAGTAAATGTTATTCTAAACTAAGATTTGATTTGTTTTCTGTGCTCTGAATGCCTCATGACAAGAAAAAAAAGCATGCTTACTATGCCACATTCAATTTTTCAAGTTATGTACAGAACAAAAAGGTTATTCAAATGTTAGAAAATTTTCAAAAAGCAACTGATATTTTAAAGAAATAAAAAAAACTCACGAAGGAGGCTGTAACATGAAACAACCGCTTAATTGACTAATTTTTGTTAGATGTAATGCTAAAAAATATGTTGAAAGATAAACTTGTCTCTTTCTGTTCCAGGCTACACGCCTGGAAAATAGGCAGCATTTATGTCAGTTTGCTGCTTCTTGCTCTGGACACCTCGTTTGATGGCAGTTGTAATTTTGCATGATTTTCCCCCTCTCTCCTCTTATATAAATTCTGAAAGGAAACTCGCAGTCTTTTGTAGTTATGTTTTAAATTCAAGCGCTCGCCAGCATGCTGAGTGTTCATTTTGGAACTGTGATGGCCAAATCAAGATAACAACATGTCTCTCCAGACAAAATGACCACAGCATGATGCTGCCAGCTGAAATTAATTCCGCAGTTGACTCGAGGGGGGATTCAGAAGCAGTGTCTGCCGCACCTACTGTACAAGTCTTGAATATTTAGAGAGCCTTATCTTTTACATGCTGTTCTCAATTCACTCGCCCAGCATTTACTGATGAAAATGTACATCAAGCAAAATATTTTCGTTGAGATCCTCACGGTGCCATTAAGAAAATAGTGATGCTTCGCTCCTACGAAAAGGGAAATTTGGTGGAGCTGTTCTCTGTGGCTGCCTTTGTGCTCCAGAGGCAATTCTGAAGAGGTCAGAATAAAATAATTGTTCCTGCCTATGCGACCTGACATCTGAGATTTTTTGGAGCGGATTCATTTTGATTGCATGTGTACTCTTGCTTTTCATCTTTCAAAAGATAAAAAATAACACACAGTCACAGACACTTATTGGTCAGCTATAATACAATATTCATATAATGTTTAGCATTAGTCAAATTTGAATGCAAAAATATTTTTTATTGTTCTTTTTTTTTTTTATTCATTCATTTTCGCGATAATCTGGTTACATGTGGACCAAAACATATCATGTTTATTATTATGATTACTAAAAAGAAAAAAATACATAGGGCATATTTTGATCCACCTGTGATTTAGCAGGTTATGATAACAGCTAATAATATAAATAGCACAAATCTAGATCCAGCTCATGGGATCTTGGCTTTGTCAGTCATGTGGAAATATGGCGTTTTCTAGGTCAGGTCAAAATTCTGACATTTCCATTAAATAGAGATGTTAATGTTTGGAATATTGCCAAGGTGATTTTGCAGACTGATCAGTATTATATGACATACACACGCAGGAGACAGTTCATAAATATATCTAACACTAGATAAACAGTCTAAGGACTGGCCAGAAACCATTAAAAAAAAGAATGTAAATGCATTATAAAAGGAAGAAAAAGACATGCTTATAATAATATCCCTAAAATCAATAAAAAAATGAATTTCACAACACTAGATTAACAACGTTTGCCACATGCTATTAAAATAAATGCTTTATAAAGTTAATAAAAAAGTGAATATTTATAATCATAATTAAAATGGTGACACTTTACAATAAGGTTCATTAGTTAACATTAGTGAATAATTAACATGAACGAACAATGAACAACATTACACTATTTACTCTTTGTTAATGTTAATCAATAAAAACAGTCATCCATTGTTAGTTCACAGTGCATTAACTAATGTTAACACAACTTGTGATTTTAACAATGCATTAGTAAATGTTGAAATTCACATTAAAAATAATACAAGCTGCTGAAGTGTTATTAGTTCATGTTAACTAATGCTAAGTGTTACCAAATTCATTAACATTAAATATTAATGTCAACATTTAATGCATTATTAAAATCAAATGTTGTGCTTGTTAATATTAGCTAATGCACTGTGAATGAACATGAACTAACAATGAACGACTGTATTTTTGTTAACTAACATTAACAATGATTAAAAAAATGCATTTTTCATTGTTTGTTCATGTTAGTTAATACATTAACCAATGAAACCTTACTGAATCGTTTTTAAATCCAAATATCTAAATACAGTTTTTTAGTTATCTATATATTTAATCATGACCATGTTTAAAGCTACAAAGAAACACTTATATATCATACGCTGCATGCATAGGAAGATATGACTCTTGGTTATGTCACGACCACTTGACGTCTCTATTCAGAGAGCAGTGTTGTAAATAATTACACACAATTAGCACTTAATTAATGAGGCTGAAACAAAGAGACAGCTCCCCTGGTGCACTTTTTCAGCTTGAGGAAAACACAGCCTTGCTGCTGTTGACAATATGCCATCTGTTTCCAAATCCGAGCCCCGCTAGCTCCGATCTGTGATAATATGGCATGTTGAAACAGTAATCGCCCCCTTGGGCCGACATAATTACGACTCCGTGTTAATCACCTAACAATTAGCAGCCATCAGTTCCAAGGGGCAATCAATGAATTAGAGCCTCTCCCACATGTTTCACTGTTGTTCTGCTCATTTAAAACACAAAGCAGCTCTTCAGACTGACACCTTCTATGCAGAGAAATAAGAAGTCATTTGCACTTGTACCAATTAAGATTACTAATATCCCATGGTGAATTGAAGCACCTTTCACACCTTCCATGGTGTTGATATTTTTTTTAACACTTGGGTTTTTCATTTCCTCTCCGTCTGCTTTTGTCCACAGTGTTTTTGCGTCAAATAATTCTCAATATTTGACTCCCCTCCATCATCGTTCTCCTCATATTAGAGCCATTTATTATGAATAATATTGTAGAATTTGATTTGAACAAAACTATTGAAGCAGGTGCAGCCCTCAGACTGATCTTCATCCCTATTGTGTTCCATTCGTTTTGATCAACAATATTAAAAACAATCCAAATACGAAAGCACGCCATCGATCATGTCGCAAATACATCTCCTTAAGTGGCACACGTCAAGCTGCATGGCTAACAATGCACATTCAAAACATACACCGCTGAGATTCACGTCACCCGGGTTTGTTAATCGACAATATAAAGCTAGATTCGCTCTGCATGCGTGGTTTAGTTTTTAGAAGCAGGGTAAAACTTTAAAAGAACTGGTTATTTCTTCACATTAGGAGGCTTAATTCAATAGCAACCCTGATTGTCCTTTATTCCTTCATTATTCTTTATATTGCACAGATGTTATTACTGTGCAGATGGCCACCTTTTCTTATTACTGCACTATATGGCTGCAGCCATATGCGTGAATTGATGTGCGAGGTGGAAATATTATACATCCGTAATATATACTGGCTGACATATTGTAATGCATATGGGAGGGGGGGGTAAACATACACAGTCCTCCATATTCATGCCTAACCTGCTTTTTCCCCCCACTATTCAGCTGAATAATCAGCAGAGGGTTTGGGAGTCAGGTGCCGGCCCCTATAACCGGGGCAGGGGGCTAATTTAAATGTCAGCCTCAACATCACCAAAAAGTACCTATGGCAATCACTGAAAGGTTAAATAGGTTTTCTGTCTTGTTCTTAATTTGCTGAAATTGCAAAATCAATACCTGCAGTTGTAGTCACAGCTTCTTGTTTTACTGCTTTAAGATAAAGTCTACAGGAAGGCAATCTTCACTTCCAATTTGCAATGTTCAGCATCAGGGTGCCTCTTATCAGTGCTTTTAAAAAGCAGCTGTCCGGTCTAACCGCTGCGGTGACACACTCCGTGACGCGGGACCTTAAAAACACCTTGAGCCGGCTGGAAGAAAATATATACGTTAATACACACGCAACTAAAAAAGTACCTAAAATCATTTGAATTAAAACATTTCAAAGAGCACATTACAAACAGCTGTTTACCAAGCTCAGAAGCTAAAGGCAAACCAAGGATAAAGGGCACAGCCCAATATGGTTCACTGAATATATATGTGCGTGAGCATGTGTCGTCTTTGTCTGCATATAAAACACAAATTTCACTCGGAGAACACAGCTGGTTTCGCTTCTACATGTGAAATGGCACAGAAAGCTTGATTTACAGCAAGCCGGCGTTCATGTGCTCGCTTCTAAAGCCTTCCTTGCCCTGTCAAGCATTTAGTGTAAGTGTTTTAGCATTATGCTAATGAGGCTTTGGAAAGTGGTGTTCATTTAGCTTGTTTTTAAGGTCCTTTCAGATCTTTTGTCTCAGTGTGGGCACTGTTAATCCATTTTAAAACCTCTTTTTAATCTCTCTTTCATTAGTGGAGATAACCGCAGAATGCCACCTTCGTGGCTTTTCGCTTTGATTGTGGGTTGCTAGTATGAAAAAAGCCATGTATTAATAGCCTTAGACTGCAATCAGAAAGCTCTTGGGACTTGCGTTTTATTGCAGAAATAATTTCACATGTTCCAGAACAGATTAAAGAAAATTTAATCTGGATATTAAGAACATTATATCCTAAAGTTTAGGGTCAGAGCTGGTACAGACAGGAAGAAATTCACAGAAATTAGAAACGGATTTGATTAGGGCAAACTGTAGATTTGAGAACTATAAAAAGAGGGGGAACAGCATTATCATCATCATCATCATCATCATCTACGCCTGGCTTGGAAACTACAGTGAGCCTTTTCTCCGAATTATTTAGTGACGTCCTAATTTGTTCTGAATCACGTTACTCAAAAAGCAGATTTAGCAGGGAAATAAATAGCAACCAACCGAACATCATTTTCAGAGTCATTTACATTTCTGTTTCATTTATCACAAAATACACTTATAATCTTAAATTCACAAATGCTCTCTCGACGACGAAAACAGTTCAAACGGTTGCGCTCGTCACTTTCATGATCTGAAGAAACCGTGCTTAAAGAATGCCTTGTTTACAATTTCCCATTAGGAAAAAAAGGTTCAAGAAGTTCATTTCTTCCCTCACGCCTACAATTGTAATGCTTGGGGAAACACTGCCATCTATTGGTCATGCAAAAAACAACAGGACAGAGGGTCACCCATTCAAAATGCATAGGAAAACATGCAAATAGCCTACATGTTAAGTAACAGAGCTCCTCAGGGTGTGTGCAACACATACTGCATGCACATTTCAGCCTTAAAAACAGCTCAGCGCAGGTTATGCTGCATGGCACAGTGAAATCAAAGACAGTTTTATGTTTGTAAAGGGGCATCACATACTAGCCACAATTGTACTGCTTTATTAACATGGTTAATTTCAATAAGACACACTATAGTCAGATAGTTTTAAAAAGTCACTATGCAAATAAACATATGTTGCAGGCCACATCATATGGAAGTAGTCTTCAAATAAAAGGCTGTAGTAATACTGTAAGAATAATCAAAGGATTACTCTGAAAATGAGCAGTTAACTGTAAAATAAGTCTCTCCGCCCTGGCGGCGTGATTATACTTAAGTCCTGTAGTTAGGTGTTTTGAATTTCCATATTCACACACACGTTCCGAGACAAAGGTAAAGGAAGAAGAGGAGGGTGACAGCGTGGAGGTAGTAGCCAAAATGTCTGCCGCACCTTTTATTGAAGCGTATGAAAGGAGCTGAAGGAAACCCACACCCTGTTTTCATTAGCCTCATGTCAACCACAGAGAAAGAGGGAGAGGGAGAGAGAAGGAGAGAGGATGCATTTGCTTTCCTTTTTACCTATATGCCTCATATTACAGCATGCAGCTGGGAACCAAAGCCAGAAAGGACCTTTTCATGTTTTGTTTCGCTTTTTCCTTAGGAGAAAAAAAAGGTTTCATTTCAAAAGCATTTTATATATGTAAATACAATTGCATGAATGTAAATTCACATGTGTGTATTAAATACATTTAAAAGCATAAACAACCAGATCAAGTTCAAGCACAAACATTTTCCCCATCTATAATTAAGAGTTATGTCATGATTCCATCTGTTTTCACTTAGCATATTTGCTTTAATAAAACGTCTCTGAATATGACTAAACAAAAGATATTTTTTGAATTTGTGCTGCTTGTGAAAACACAAACCAGATGTTTCTGTGAGAACGAGTGGAACGGAATAAAATTTGCACATTAGAATAAAACACATATCAGTAGGTGTGCGTGCATATGAATATGAAAATGGAAGGTTTGTGTCACTCACTCATGGCTGTTACATAAAGCCATCCGATTAGACAGTAAATCAACAAATAGCTTTTTTGTACCAAAATCATGCAGCATTAAAAATAAAAAGGGCAAAGAAACGTCACAAATTACAAACGACTACGTTCCTAGCAAGTGCCCTCATCAGTATGCAAACAGAAACAGCGGAGTAAAGATGAAGAGAATCTCCGCACAGGAAATGTGCATGTCGATCAAGCCGCTACGAGCAGCTGACTGACATTGTGTTTGTTAAAGCCCTGTGAGCGGTGAGAGCAAGCCTGGCTTATTACCATGTAGCATCCAACGCTAAGACTCGGCTTGGGGAAAAAGTGCGCTCTAACAGGCGCAAGACCCCCTCAGCCGAACATTTCGGCTTATACACATCACTGCCCCGAACGAGCATCAGCAACCCAATGACGCCTCTGCCAGCAAATTACACTCCTTAATGATCGTTTGACTGCGATTGTCATACGCATCACTCTGTGCTCATGCAAATGCACACTCCTGACTGGCCAATGGCAGACAGTAATACTGCCCCACGCATGATTAAAGATGATGGATCTCCCTGGTTGATTACCACCAGCACCAGCAGCAAAAAAACAGAAAGACTGCCCACCGTAAATCTATTCGCTCTAAACGTCACGTCACCCGCTCGCACTTATAAATGGAGAATTAACGCAGGGAGATTAAGTTGAAGGAAATAACAGAGCGCCTCCTGTATATTACAATGGGCAGTCGGTGCCCCCTGAGAGCTGAACGCTGAGCTAGAACAATACATCCCTCATCAGGAACGGCGCAGAATTACAAGCACATGGAATTACTAAAGCAGCACTCCAAACTCTGACACAGCAGTAACCGACAGAAACCACCATTTAACCCAAATTACACGCACACTGCAAGCAACCACGGAGACCAGATAGTAAAACAACCACACGGCACGAGGGATCATGCAATACTTGGCAACCCGCTGATTGAAATTTGACAGAGAGAGAGAGATGACATATTTAAAAATATTTACCAGAACGTTTCCGTCCTCTGAACCGCCCTATTTCACTGTGTTTGAGCGAGTGTGTGCGAGCGTGTGCGTGTGTCTGGGGTTGAGCTAGCCTCTTCTTGGACCAGGGAAAAGCAGACGGGGGATAAGACAAGTGTGGTGTGTGTATGAAGCCGTGGCCCCGAGACGCATGACCCACCGTGATGTTTCGGGAGCCAGTCAGTGACCTTCCGCTCTTTCTCTGATTAATTCCCTCTGCCTTGTGCACGTCTGGCCCACAAAACTGTACCACGTTTTCACACTTGCGATTTAATTTTTTTTGGTCAATTCAAAATAACAAACACTTTCAAATGCGTACATGCTGATTGGATGTGCATGCACAGAAGAGGAATTGAAAAATCTAAAGGGAGACAAAGCACTCAGTCAGTCAGTCAAAATGGAGGTTTGCAGAAGGGAAGCCATTACAAATATTCTTTTTTTCCCCCCCAACCAGAGATTCTTCTCCTCCGCTGTGCAGCGATTCTCATTTTCTGACAGACTGAATTACTATTCATTCACTTTCTTTTCTGATTATGTGCTGGACAGCGAAATTTGGGGGGCTGTGAATGCAAATTTTTTTCTTCCCCCCTCTCGTCTGACACCATGACAGCAGTCTCTGCCGTCACAAGGGCAAAGTGGGGAGAGGAGCAATCTAGCATCCAGGGATATGAATTTCTGATCAGTGGCGGGTCGGCTGCTCCTACCGCAGGCTTACAGTAATCCCATTGGACAGCCGGCTCTGATGAAGACAGGGAGAGGGCCACCACAATGGAGGTGGCTTACAGTGGCGAGAATCTCGCTGTAATTTAAAGTCACGCGTTTTGAGCACCGCAGATCGCGTAAGGAAGACCAACAAGGAGTGATTTAACCGCTAGAGCGGTTATGTAGATTGTCCCACGCACCCATTTTCACCGCTTCCGTTGTTTATATTAGCTCTCGGTCAAACGTGGCCGGCTGACGCACTGTTTAACAAACATTTTAATGCGCCCCCTCGGGCCCGCGCTGATTGATGAACTTGGGTTTGATTCCATTCACTTCCGTAGGAAACACTGGTATTCGTTCATGTATAATGTAGGGAAGGGAAGCAGGTTGAGTGGGGAATAATGAATTGGGAATCTTTTAATCAGTTTGGGTATTCATGCATACATTCTCAAAGAGAAAAATTGGTTCGGAGTGAGTTTTAGGGTGGAAATCCAGCCCTCTCTGGGAAGAGGTTTCAAATAGCCCTGGGACTCGTTGAGCAAACATATGCGCAACAAAGTTGACCAAGGCTATCAGCGGCTGTTAGCCTGAGACAGACAGAGCACATTCTTATAAAGGTCATGAATCTGGGCTGTGTGGACATATGACCAAACGAACTTTGTAAATGTTATTGTACAGGATGACCCGTGTGAGGTAAGGTGTGTTTTAGTGGACGTAGAAGTCCGTGACAAAAGTGGATATTTATGTGCTACAGATTATTGGAACCCTCTGCATGAGATCAAAAGCCATACAGAGCAACAAAAACGGCATTTTGAAAGATCTAACAAAGAAACGTTTAATATTCACTACTTCAAGGTCACTATTAATCAAATACGAAAATTTGACATTTATCATGTGATACTTCGTACAGTCAAATGTTCTATTTAAGGATCATCATGCTGAAGATCATGATCAACAGGTTTTCACACAATTTTCTACAAGCTTATGCAGCTTGATTGGTGGTGTTAAGTGACAAACCCAATACTGAGAAAATGTTTAATTCATTTTCATTGTCAATTAAACTTTCTTTAAAATGTTACAGTAAATATGTTACATTTTTTATTGAATATTAAAAATGCAGCATCATGTTCTCTGACTAATTGCGTTTTCGTCATAAAAGTTTTTTGATCAGCAAATCAGCTTTTTAGAATGATTCCTGAAAATTAGAGTAAACCATTGATTGCTGAAAATTCATCTTTGCCAGAGGAATATATATTACAAGTGATATTAAAAGTGATTTAAAATCGGAATAATATTTCAAGATTTAACTATTTGTTTTCTAAACATTATACAAAACAACTGTGGTGACAATGCTGTTTGCATTTCACTCAAAATTGACAAATTTATGCAAACAATAAGAAAACATTAAATTGGTTTATTATTAAAATAAATAAAAATTCTGAAGTTCATGTTAGTAGTTTTTTCTTTGTTACATTACGTATCTGGTATAGTGTTGTCAAAAGTCCCGGTACTTCGGTACCAAGTCGGTACTAAAAAAAATAAAACGTTACGGTACCAGGTTTTCTTAAGTACCGGTGGTACCGACTATCCGGTCAACCCGGTTCTTGATACGCTATACAAAAGGTGCGCGCTGCGCAGTTGCGCTCTCTTTATTAAAACACCAGCGCTGCTGCTGATGTCGCGGCTCTGACTCCACTTGTTTACAAAGAAGAGCCAGGCTTGCTCCAAATAGTTTGGATTTGCGGCTGAACAAGGCGAACATCATAGATCATCAAAAAACTATTTGCAAAAGATGTTGTCTAGGTTCTCTCGAAAGGAGGAAACACATCAAACTTAAAACACCTCAAAGACCGACTCCAGGATCAAATAAAATATTTCAAGTAAGGTAAGTTTCATTTTAATTTCATATTTAGAGCATTGTTGCGTATTTTAATTTGAATGTCAGACTGAAATAAACATCACTGTTTGTGTAGTGAATCGTTAGCATAAGCGCGGCTAACGCTAATATGCTGGGCCTTAATGAATTAGAAACAACGCTCCTATAACTTTTGTTAGAGTAAAAAAAAATAAGGACATGATGTATTTACTATTTTTTTTTTTACACACAAATGACCCGTGTATCCAAAATATGTGTGTTAGAGAATGTACAAATGTGACGTTAATTTATGTCCTTAATATCAGTCTGTCAGAAAACGTTCTTGGCTGAATAACTCTAGCAGGTTTAAAAAGCTTATTAATAATAATAAATATGAATGCAGTTTGGATTGAATAAAAGTACAATCAAATAAAACACGTTTTATTCCCTGTTTAGTTTAGTAATACTTTACAATAAGATCAAATTCATGCATCATATTCTAACATAATCTTAAAGTGAGTGAACAATATATTTTTACAACATTAATTCATGTTTGTGAATCTTATTTAATACAAACACATGATCATTCATGTTTGTTCATGTTTAACAGATTAACATGATTTTATGCATTAGTAAATGTTGAAATTAGCCTAACCTCACAAAGAATAATTGCCATGTAACTACTGTTTATTGTTAGGCGATGCTATCTAACTAATGGAAATTGTAAAGTGTTTTAAATACTGCAGTTTTCATCTGTGATAGACACTGGTCTTAATATATGTAATCTTATCTAAATTTATTATAACAGCTGAGGTTTGTTATTTACTGAAAATTAATATTTTTGCTGGTGTCAATGATCTAATGTCACATCTGGTCAGACTTAGCACACTGCTTTACTTAAGTATATTTTTTCTTTTTACAGTTGCAGAAGATCATGAAAGACCCCAGCGAACTCTAAAACAGACAACAGTTACAGATGTTTTTCCGCAGCAGCAGAAATATGACAAAAAGTTTTGGGTGAAGCTTGTTTACATTTTTTATGCCTGTAATTTATTTAGATGTTATTTAACTACTAAAATGTTTACAATCCTTGAAATACTTTTTTAACCTGTGGAAAAACTAACAAAATTTTACGCAAGTATAAAGAATTTTTTTTTACAAAGTTTTTTTTGTACATTTTATTTTTGCTTAACTTTATTAATAAAAAATAGTGTGTTGCTCAATTAATCTGTTATTGTGTTTTTCTTTGGTACCGAAATTGGTACCGAGAACCGTGGATTTTCACTGGTATTGGTACCGAATACTGAAATTTTGGTACCGTGACAACACTAATCTGGTATATGAAAAGTATTAAATAGAAAATTACTAGTACTTTTAATATAATTACAAATACGCAGTGTTATGTTTTCAGACCAATTAAGTTTGTCACAAATACTTCATCAACAAATTAGCATATCAGAATGATTTCTGAAGGATCACATGACACTGAAAACGAATAACTGCTGAAAATTTAGCTTTGTCATTACGAAAATATATTACAAATAAAGTTATTTTACATTGTAATAATATTTGCAAATTTTACCATTTGTTTTCTAAATATCATACAAAGAAACTGGTGACAATGCTGTTTGCTCTTTACTCAATTGACAAATTTATGCAAACGATAAGAAAATATTAAATTTCATTTAAATTGTTAGAGTAAATATTTGTTATATAAAACATATTAAAAGTACTAGTAATTTTCTGTTTAATAAAATAAAAAACACACAGCGTTATATTTTCTGTCTAATTATGATCACCAAATCAGCATATCAGAATGATTTCTGAAGGATCATGTGTCACTGAAAACTGGAGTAATGAAATTCAGCTTTGCCATCACAGGAATAAATTACAACATAAGTGATTTTTAATTGGAATAATATTTCAAAATGTTAAAAATTTGTTTTCTAAATGTTATACAAAATAACTGTGGTGCCAATACTGTGTGCATTTCACTCAAAATCGACAAATTTATGCAAAAAATTTCATTCAGAAATTCAAGTTAATTGTCAATTAACCTTATATTTTAATTGTTATATTTAACATTTGTTAAATGAAATGTACTACAAGTACTAGTAATTTTCTATTATTAAAATTGTTTTCTTACTAATACTTTTTTTAATAAATGTTTCTTGATCACAAAATCAGTATATTAGAATGATTTCTAAAGGATCAAGTGATACTACAGTAAACTAATGACCGCTGAAAATTCAGCTTTGCCATCACAGGAATATATTACAAGTATTACAACAACCATTTTAAATTGTAACATTTCAAAATTGTACTATTTGATTAATAAATGTTATACACAAAACTGCTGAAAATGTTGTTTGATTTTCACTTAGAATTGACCAATTTAAGCAAACAATGATAAGAAAATATTTACATTAAGAAAAATTGTAATTCTGAAATTCATGTTAAATGTCAATTAACAGTTCATTCAAATTGTTATATGAAATATACTATAATTTCTAGTCATTTTCTATTTAATACAATTAAAAATATGCAGCGTTGTGTTTTCAGACCAATTAAGTTGTCACAAATGTTTCCTGACCACCAAATCAGCATATTATAAAGATTTCTGAAGAAACACATGACATTGAAAACTCAAGTAAACTAATGACTGCTGAAAATTTAGCTTTGCCATTAAGGATATATATTACAACTAAACTTATTTTACATTGTAATAGAATTTCAAAATGTTACAATTTGCTTTCTAAATGTTATACAAAAAATGGTGACACTGCCATTTGCTTTTAACTCAAAATTACATTTAAATTTAATAAAAGAAATGAAGACATGGAAACAAAAGAAAGAAAGAAAACACAAACCTTAATGAACAACATAAATATTCATCTCTATCTGAACGCCCCAGAGTAAAATGTTAACCAACTCTGCTAAAGCACTAAGGAACTGAATCAAACATAATTAAATAAATAAAAATCTAATATTACCAGCAGTAAAAAATAAATAAATAATTTATCAGAACTAAAAAACACCCGTCTACTTAAACTTATGACGACATGGCAACAAAAGGCTGCTCCACAACAAAATATGCGCTGACCCACAGAGTAAAAACACACAATACATGACAGCTGATTGTTCCGCCATAACGAAGAACCCAAGTCTTTGCCATAAAACTGCTTTTGTGGGAATTTTAATGACAGGGAAGTCATCCACAGAGAATGAATAATGAATGAAGCATTTGATTTTGGAGGCAGAGTCTGGGTTCCTGTACTATAAAGGATATTGTGGAGAGAGTGTGGCAGTTGAAAAGCATGAATACCCGGGCGGGGGCAGAGGGGGCAGCGGAATCAGCAGAGTTTGCTTGAGCGAATTAATTCACCTGAGTACCGTGAAGGCGAGAAGCTCGGAATATTAACAGGGCTCTTATTGTAATTGCATGATTACGGTGCACCCGGACACCAAATAAAACCATTATTTTGGTATTTTTACACACATATTTGATCAAAGCTGGCTGACATGTTTATATATTTATGCATTTGTTGGTTTTCAAAGCCGCCGAGTTGACCGGGAACGATGATGTCACTTGGATAGAGGGCAACGGCGGCCCAATCAGGCGCTGTGGTTCCCCCCTGCAGCTCCTGCGCGCCTTTCCTCATAACCGCAGGAGCAGGTGATTTACAATATGGAAACGAATTGTTCCGGATCTTCATGATGCCTCTCGCAGGGGGGAACCAATATCGAAGGAGGTTAAAGAAATGAGATTAAGGACCAGACCCCATGCCGCACTGCCGCAAGATTGGGCCCGGGGATAGACACATGCATTAGACTGATGAAAGTGAGGCCGCTGATCAGAGTTCTGAGATGAACACTTGTTCAAAAAAGAAATAGAAAAATAGAAAGAGAGAGAGAGAGAGAGGAAGAAAGAGATGACAACATCTGTGAGGTAATGAAAGCGCATTGTGTCGTGCTAGATTGTATGGAGGCAACTAATCAGATCTCAGAGGGTAGAAGGGTGCCGGTGTCATTCGCCGGGTTCTTCCCGCTATTGTCGTGATGGACCGGCCTTCACTACGAGGCCTTCGCTAGATGATGAGTGTCTCACACATGAGGGGTTACGGGAAGTTCACGTGAACGAATGAAGTCCATTTCCGAGGTGTGCGATGAGAGAGCAACACAACCGGTGTTTTCAATTTACAGCTCGGGCCAGAGAAACGTACATCTGCGAAAGAAAGACGAGGAAAAAAGCCCCAAAAATGCTTCCCGCAGAGGTGGCCTGCAAATACAGTGAAGAATGTGGTGGGATTTCTCCAGAATGTGCCAAGATGAATTGTGGGATCGGGGTTGTGTTTTAAAAACATTAGTCAAATTTTATGGCCAGGAACTTTCCTTAAACTCATTCGCCGACTCGCGTACCCTCGCGTATGTCGGACCTCTGTTTACGCGCTGATTCGAGCGCCTCGGAACTCGAATTACCGCAGGCGTCCATGCAACTAAGTCTAAAATAACCAGTATCACCTCATTACGCCGTAGGTGGGCAGAATTATGACTGGTGGCAAATTAAGTTGTTACATCTGCGCCGCGTTGAAATATGGAGTGCAAATAGATGCGGCGAGGCAAAGTCGCAGAAGCGCTTGACTTTATCAGGAGACATGCTGGGCACCAATCTCTCTCTGCCAGGCAGGTCATTTACCTCCAGAGCACACTCGGCAGTATTGAAGCAGTCAGGACTATCTGACCCAGACACATGCCTGACAGAGTGCCGTGCTGAATGCACAAATGCATTTAAAATGCAGCTTGCATTTTTCCCCCAGACACACGCATGCACGAGGGTTCTAAAGGGACGAAATGCAGAATGCATCTGAATATTGTATTAGTCTGGGACTAGGTTGTTGCTCAATTTCAATGAACAGGTAAAAAAAAAAAAAAAAAAAAACACCTGATGCTGTTTCATGCATAGTCTCACAGATCACACCTTCAATGAATTGAATACATCTTTTCTATAACAAGAATGTTTTTAATTTCAGAATTAAGATCAATTTTGAAATACACCTCCAGTCAAGAGTTTTTGAAGAGGAAGATTTCCAAATATGTGACCCTGGATTACAAAACCAGTCATAAGGTTAAATTTTACAAAACTGAGATATATACATCATATGAAAGCTCAATAAATAAGCTTTCTATTGATGTATGGTTTGTTAGAATAGGATGGCCGAGATAAATCTATTTGAAAATCTGAAATCTAAGGGTGCAAAAAATCAAAATACTAAGAAAATCACCTTTAAAGTTGTCCAAATTAGGTTCTTAACAATGCATATTACTAATCAAAAATTACATTTGGATAGGTTTACAGTAGGAATTTTACAAAAAATCTTCATGGAACATAATCTTTACTTAATTTCCTAATGATTTTTGACATAAAAGAAAAATCAATAATTTTGACCCATACAATGTATTTTTGGCTATTGCTACAAATATACCCCAGCGACTTAAGACTGGTTTTGTGGTCCAGGGTCACATATTTTCTAAAGAAGTCTCTTCTGCTCACCAAGCCTCCATTTATTTGATCTAAAGTATAGCAAAAACTACTTTCTATTTGAATACATTTTAAAATGTAATTTATTCTTGTAGTCAAAGCTAAATTTTCAGCATCATTACTCCAGTCTTCAGTGTCATATAATCCTTCAGAAATCATTCTGAAATGCTGATTTGATGTTCAAAAAACATTTTTATTATTTTTATTATTATTATTATTATTATTATTAAGATCAGTATTCATTTGAAATAAGAAGCTTTTGTAACATTATACACTATACCATTCAAAAGCTTTGAATCAGTACGTTTTTCTTTTTTGGGGAAAAAAATATAGAAATTAATACTTTTATTTAGCAAGGATGCTTTACATTGATCAAAAGTGATTACAAAATATTTCTATTTCAGATAAATGCTGTTCTTCTGAACACTTTTATTAATCAAAGAAGGATCATGTGACTGGAATAATGACGGTAAAAAAATCTGCTTTGAAATCACAGGAATAAATTACATTTCAAAATATATTCAAATAGAAAACAGTTATTTTAAATAGTAAGAATATTTAGACATTTGACTGTTTTGCTGTACTTTGGATCAAATAAATGCAGGATTTTTTTTTTAAATCTTACTGTTCACAAACATTTGACTAGTAGTATATTTGGGGGGCATAAAGCACAAAGAAAAAATGTCATGGTTATACAACTGTTCTGATATCATAATAAAGAAAAAAGGCTCATTAAAATTATTTAATTTTTGAATAGTTCTTAAATATTTCTTCATCTCAATCTCTTTTTTTTAGAGAAAAAATATTCACTGCTTGTTTAAAAAAAACTTAATGGGTCAAAAAAAGTCATGTGGTGCAACCAACAAGTGGAAACAATCAGAAAAACTGAAAACTTTTTAAAAATTAAATCACATAGCGATCACACGTGTGTGTGTCACGGTCAATAATTTTAGTCAAATATAATATAATTTAAACTTTTTCTTGTAACTTCCCAAAACAGTATATATAAGGGTCTAAGACGTTAAGAGATCCACATCGAAAGAAATTTAAAAGATATTTCACTTTAATTTAAGTAAAGTGTCTACTTTTAAGGTTTCAAATAAGTTTTTGGAAAATAAAATGCCAAAATTTGGTTGAAATATTTGGTTGTTACATTGTCATTCAGTGTAACACAATATTTATGTAAAAATTCAAACAACATGCTTATTCTGATTTGTACATAATATATAAAAGAATTTATATAATTTTATTGTGTTGCGAGTAAAAAAAAATCTTACTGATAAATGGGCAAAACCTAGAATAGTGTCAAATTTTAAAAATGTAGAATTACAACTAATTAATATTTGGAGTGAAAGTAATTTGTCTTTTAGTATTTCAAAAACAGACAAGACTGTTGCACTGAATGACATTTTAGTGGGTGTCTTCTGTAAATTAGGAGAAAAATATATTATATTTATTTTTTGCTCCGTAAAAAAAAAGAATGAAATTAAATTTAACAGAAAACTTTAATATTCTTTTGAAAAAACAACAATTTAAAGCAGTATTACACTTACTGTTTTTATGCTTAAACCCTTTTTCGCCTTTGACCCATGAATTAATAATAAGTAATATAATTATAATAGTTATTATTCATAACATTTTTTTAATTATAAATAACAATGAATATGTTTTTACCTTATGAAATACGCTATCATTAAAGTTGAGATTTTTTTTATTAATAATTTTAGGATGTAATGAATTGAAAGTGAAAATAAGTGAAAGTAGAGACTTACAATAAGAAAATTGCTGAAAATTCAGCATTTTAAAATATATTAAAATAGAAAATCATTATAAATTGTAATAATATAATTGTTTTTACTGTTTAATTAAATAAAAGCAGCCTTGATGATTTTTTTTAATTTATTATTTAACAAATAATAAAATACACTAACTAATGAAACATACATCAATCTTAGAAATACCAAATGTCTGAACAGTAGTATATATCTAAAAAATAATGATTATAATTAAGAATGATGACTGTACTCTCACATGCAATAAAGGTGTATAATACTTTTATTTTAAGGTTACACCACATGACATTAAATGTTCATTTTTGTTTTTCTTTTTTAAGTTTAAACCATCATGGATACAAAGAGCATATTTCTTAAAACAACTGCATATTTTAAACTAAATTATTCCTTTTCTTTATAGTGGACCCTTATATGACTCAAACACAAACAAGAAATAACCACTAAGTGCAGAATCTAAACCACAGCAGCTAATGACACCATAAAGGCAATGAAAAGGACATACAGGACATAATCAGCAAGTTGGACCACATCTCTGTTTGTTCCAGGAATCTCCTTGTTCACTAAGTAAATAATGAAGGGTGTATTATTCCACATGGAATAATGCTAATAGAAACGTCCTCGTCAAATGTTGTCTATCAGGGATGTAATGAGAGTTGCATTATTCCAGCAGGGTGGAAGGTAATGAACTTAAATTCATTTACAGTGACTATTCAAGGGGGGAAAAAGAAAAAAAATGCAAGGAAGGCTATAATTTCAAGGTGTGCGGAACGATCGGCTATCCGTTTCCCTTATTTCCAGAAGACGCCTGTGGAGCAGTTTGCCGCGGTGCCCCGCAGAGAGCAACACATCAGTCTAGTCAGCAGGGAGTCATCATCATTTTCTTTTTGATTAACGATTCGCCAACTAAATATGATAGAATAGGATGGTAAGCACATTATTTGAAATTAAATAACTCAAAACTTTGGCTGCATGAGTGTTGTCACTTAAGAGACAAACATCAAGCAGAGAGTTTATTTTTGTGTCATTTATTAATAGGAGGAAGTTCCAGATAATAATGGCCACATTTCATTTGCTACGCGTTAAAATAAAATGCATTAAAGATAAACTCTAATTATTTTGCTCATAAATTAAGCCTCGCAAGTACAGAGAAAGCCATTGTGCCGGTCTAATTAATTTCTTATACTATTTGTGAGTACATTTCATAATTATTCAAATTTCCAAAAGGGCTGAAACACTTCCTTTAGTGGAGAGAGTGATTTTCTACACTTGACTTCCTGTTATAATCAAGGTCTTTCTAACCTGATAACTGAAGGTTACGCCTCGGTGAATAATTCAGTAAGGCACGAAAACTCTGGCGGCATGGAGAGCACTAATCTTATATAGTCACAGTAAAGGATATTAGGGAACAATTGCCAAAAGTGACACATCTAATAGAGAAAGATTACTCTGCGCTACATCAATTTGATTTGAATTGAATACATTTCACGAGCATTTTCTGCTGTGCCGCCCGGACATAATGCAAGAACGCAAGGTGTCAGAGAAGGCCAGGAACAGTCGGCCGTTCTCAGACTAAACCCACATTTATGAATGTCCTCAAAGGGAGAGCGCCGCTCTGATGAGAGAAGCTGGCATTTCAGCCCGTCCTAAATGGCTTCACCACTTCCTTTCTCCAAAGCAATACTGCGGTTTAATCAGGTAAGACATGCAGGCGACGAAAAAGGGTGGGAATCATTCAAGTTCCCAATGCGTCCCTTCAATGCCGGAAGCCACGGGGTTTCTACACCTTTGCCTGCTTTCAGCAAAAAATTCTGTTGATCTGGAGGGGAATTATGGGTAAAATGTGTGCCTGAAAAATGATGGGCCGCAATCTTTACCCTTAATCTCTCATTGAGTGGCAAGCTGGTCCCCAGCCTGACAGACGCCATTAATTTTAAACTGTACTTACATTACCAAGCGTATGTGTGTGATGATTTTCTCTCTCTCTCTCTCTCTCTCTCTCTCTCGCTCGTTCCTTTGCTTGAACCTTGATCCTGAAAAGGGTGCAATGTCAGCCTACCCTGAATTCAAGCCCACTGCAGCTAATAGACCACCATTCATTCGTTTTAAATGGAAAGCGGAGTTAATCAAAAATATTCCCTGATGGCACAAATAAATGAACACGCTATCAACAAATGCTTTATAAAAATAACCCAGCGTGGAACACTTAAGCTAAGAGTCTTGAAGGCAGCTGCGATTCTGATCCACGTTTGCATATGTTATAAAATAAAAGATCAAGTGAGATTTGTGGAGACTCTTGCTGGAAATTCCTCACAATGAGAACAGTGGCTGTACTTACAATGCCACCTAGTGGCCCATTTTTGTAATTGAATTTAATGGGGATTGGTGTTTCAGATGTTCAGCACTGCAACTGTTTTCAAGTGGTACAACTGCTTTTGTAACTTGTCATGTAATGACTGTTCGAAATAACTGAAACTAAAATATTATTGCCTATTTAGTTGCTACTAGAAAACTGGAATGATTCTAATAGCTTTAGAATAACCAGAACTACAGATTCCCACAGGATTCATTGAGGGGGGGGGGGGGTGCTCTTTTTAACCAATAATTTAATATTTAGTATAACGACCAGTCGCTGCTAAATAGTAGTATTTAATAAAAATATTGAATATTTCCTAGTCACTATAGTGGAATAAGTACACTACCAGCTTTTTAATGTTTTTAAAGAATTGACCAAGCCTGCATTTATTTGATCCAAAATAAATAATGTAAAATATTTTTACTATTTTAAATAACTGCTGTCTATTCTATAAATGTAATCTATTCCTGTGATCAAAGCTAAATTTTCAGCATCATTACTCCAGACCTTAGTGTCACGTGATCCTTCCGAAATCATTCTAATATGCTTATTTGCTGCTCAAGAAACATGTAGTAGTAGTATTATCAATACTGAAAACTGTTGAGGGTTATTTGATGATCCAAAGATCAGCATTTATCTGAAATAAAAAGCTTTTGTAACATTATACACTTTACTAGCTTGGAGTCGGTATAATAGAAATACTTTTATTGAGCAAATATGCTTTAAATTGATCAAAAGTGGTGATAAAGACATTTATAATGTTACAAAAGATTTCTATTTCAGATAAATGCTATTCTTCTGAACTTTCACTTCATCAAAGAAACCTAAAACTACTCTGTTTTTAACATTATATAATATATATCATATAATAATACTAATAAGTGTTCTTTGAGCAGCAACTCAGAATATTAAAATTATTTTTGAAGGATCATGTGACTGGAATAATGCTAAAAACTCCGCTTTGAAATCACAGGAATAAATTGCATTTTAAAACATGTTCAAATAGAAAACAGTCATTTAAAAATGGTAAAAATATATCAAAATTGTACTGTTTTTGCTGTGCTTTGGATCAAATAAATGCAGGCTTAATAAGCAGAAGAGACTTTTTAAAAAACAAACATTACAAATCTTCCTGTTCAAAAACTTTTGACTGGTAGTGTATAAAAGAGCAACTGGAAAATTTACACCGAAAAAGATACCATATTCGCTTGCTTGTCAGACAACACTAAATACACACTAGCTAAAGAAAAGAAAAAAGTTAAAACCTGTTGCTGCAGAAACATATTATATCATTTCAGATACACTAATACACGTGTATTACCAGAATAAAGTATCAAGGCAAACATTGCAAACATACGGCGAGTTCAGTATTAACAGAAAAAAAAGATACAATAACAAGCAGTAACTCACCTTCGCGGTCTTTCCACAGTGAAGCCGAAAAACGCGTCACTTTTGGTAATTCCATCTTCTTATTTCAATATTTTTCCGACTATCATATTAATTCGTATATCAGAAATGTATTAGGCCTAACATTAAACGCCAATTAAAAAATCAAGTAGGCCTCACAGGCCACTTCCCGCGAAAACCTTAATGCCATGTGACAGCGAAGTTATTTTGAATAAAACATTCTTAATTTTTCGTCAGTTCATATTTTTTGTATTAATTCTTTACCAAACTTATATATACAGATATACATTTAATAAAATAAAATTAATTGCTTTTGCGATTAGAGGGCAAAGCTGCCGTCAGAGGCCCCGCCCACAACGAACAAATAAAAGGTAGCGTTTTTCCATTATTTGGTACACTTTTTTTTATTTTACATCTCTATCATTTAGGTTGCTTTAAAATTATATTATATAATTTACATCAACATTAAAAGGCATATTATTATTATTATTAACTATTCATTAACATTATTACAGTTAAAAAAAAAGTATTCTGCTTTGAGTGTTATCCAAACAAATACATTTTTTAAATAAACAGACAAAAATATCATGGAATTAATTATTTGTTTGTTAGTTTGTTGGAAATCACCATCCTATTTTATTCTAATAGAGGGTTTGCACTTACATCCCGATTTAGTCAGTTACCCGGATGCAGGATGTGTACAATAGCATGGATTGCATGGTTTATGTACTACTGAATATGTTATTCTGCATTTATGTTGTCTAAAGCATGGGGAAAAAACCTGTGGAAGCTGCTAAATCATATAGAGAAGGACTTAGTAAGCAGGAAAGTGCGCAATATTTTGAGAAGCTAAGTTACTAGGTGGTAAAAACACATACGAGAAGTATTAATTAAGATATTAGCCTAATATTTCACCTACCTGACCAGAAATTATAAAAACAAACACGAATGTTGTCAAGATTCTTGCCCTGGAAATCCTGGTTCAGTTTGGCCAACCACAAACGCCTTTTGTTCCTCAGACAGTTTTTTGCGCTCTTCTCCTTGATTTGTTATAACTTTTGGCAGTATATAGTAATCCAAATGTTTTCCCAATGATTAGTACAGCCCAAAACATGACAATAATTGACCATTTTCAGCAGCAATAATCAGTTAAATAAGCAAGTTTCATTCAGTTAAGTAGCATTGTTTACATTCAGTGCTGCCAACATGGCCGATTGATGATGCAAATAGGACATAATGTGTACTTGAAACCATTCCTAAATCAACATTTCCTCATGTGTAACAGATTAGAAGAGCTGAAACCTTGCTAAGTCAAAGCAGGGTTTTAAAGTGCAGCACCGCAACAGAAGCAGTCTCTAGTGTGGAAGTGTCATTATGCAAACAAATGATGGTTTTACACGAGAAAAGGGAGGAAAATTCCTCCTATTCAGCTTGTCGGCGATGTGGATTACAATCACTTTGAGTATCCTCGCTGTCATGAATGTCAAGGTGTAGTGTGTGAGAGTTTCCTTCCCCACAAAGGTGAAGAACAGATATGCTTATTCCATCCACTCCACGTTGCTCAGAGGAGGCTTACCGAGCCTTAATACCACACCGTCACACAAAGCTGAACGCCTCAGATGAGATGTGTGCCTTGAATACCAAGCTAATGTTTTGTATACAAATAAGTGCATTCAGCCTTGTGCGCTTGTTCATTAAGGATCACTGGATGCTCAGCCTTCTCCCGTCAAGCTCGCCGTTTAACCCCACGCGAGCTGCCACTCCATTATGGAGTTGATTGGAGGGTTTGCAATGTTTATCTTACCTTGCTCGCTCTCCATTTCCACTTCCTCCAAGCTCTCCCGCAGTATAATAGACAGCTACTATTGACGGCATCATCCGACTCATCTGCCCCCGGGCCTTGTGCACTTACACCTAGTGATATCAGATTGCTTTCTGGAAAACCATCCAAACAGGGCGCACTCCAAAACTTATTACGGTTTCCCGTGAACGCCGTGGCATTGACAACATGGACTTCACCTGCACCAAATGCTGTTGTTTAGATGCAGAAAATAGCCTGATTTGATGTGTTTTCGAATGAGCCTACTGTTCTTGCTCTTTCTCCGTCTGTCTGTCTCTTTTAGAGGCGACGAGGTGGCAGGGATTCAAGATATGTCAGAGAGCAGCTCCGTTTCGCAGAGCTCAGATGAGATGTTATGATCATCTGCTTTCTTGTCTCAGCTTCATCGTTTTGTTGTAATTGCATAGGTTCCATATATAGCTCACAGTGGCTTTTCGCTTTCAGGGTTTGCTTTAGAAAACTGACAAAAGTTGCAAATAGAGATGTACTGTATGAGCATTAGGTCCTATCTGTCTTTTTATGCTTCGTATTTATACGGCTGCCACATGAATCACCTGTGTGAATGTAGTGTTGCCCTTAGCATGCAGGGTCTATTGACATTTGCCAGGATATGCACTGTATGACCTTCTGATTGTAATGCAAGTGACATTTTGATATTTGTATTGAAAAAAACTTTTAAAATGCAGACAGTATTCAGTATAAAATACAGCAAGAAGCTCCTCTTGCCATTAAAAAGTTAACACATTCTAAAATAATAGAAAGTTTACATCCCCTTGATTCTTAATGCTGTGTTGTTACCTGAATGAATAACAGCTGTTTTTTGTTTTTTTGTTTTTTGTTTAGTAATAGTCCCACAAATTCTTTGGTTTTCCAGAATTGTTTTGTATTTGAACCCTTTTCAACAATGACTGTATGATTTTGAGATCCATTTCTTCACACTGAGGACAACTGAGGGACTCGTGGCAGTATTCAATGAAAAAAATAGGTAAAATAAGAAAAATGTACACATCTCCATTCTGTTCATAAGTTTTCATCCCCGGCTCTTAATGCATGGTTTTTCCTTCTGGAGCATCAGTGAGTTTTTGAACATTGTGTAATGGTGGCATATGAGTCCCTCAGTTGTCCTCAGTGTGAAAAGATGGATCTCAAAATCATACAATAATAACTGTAAAGAGTTCAAATACACAAAAACACTGAAAAATCAAAGAATTTTTGTGGGACCTGAGAGATTTTTCTGAAGAACAGCGGGCAGCTTAACTGTTCGGGACAAACAAGGAACTTTTGAACAAATATCACTAAACACACACAAAAAAAACACAGCCGGGGATCATTCAGGTAACAACACAGTACTAAGAATCAAGGGAATGTAAACTTTGGATTGAGGTCATTTTTATAAATTCAACTTTTGTTGAAATTCAATTCATTTTTTAAATATATTCAATTTTCTCTTGTGGACTATATGTAAACATCTTTTATGTGAAATATCTTTCATATATTCAGGTCAGTACTAAATAAACTATAACATTTTTTTTGTTTTGTTTAATTTATTTTGGTAAAATAATTAAAATTTTGCAGATTCTGAAAGGGAGCAAACTAATGTCCCTTAACTGTATTAATGAATTAAGCATACTTTAAGTTGTTGCCTTTGTTTTCTTTGCGCACAAAACGTATTCTTGTAGCTTCACAACATTACGGTTGAACCACTGCTGTCACATGGATTATTTTAACAATGTCCTTACTACCTTTCTGGGCCTTGAATGTGTCTGTTGCGTTGCTGTCTGTGCAGGTTCAGAAAGCTCTTGGATTTCATAAAAAATATCTTAATTTGTGTTCCAAAGATGAACGAAGGCCTTACGGGTCATAAAAGTTATATATACACAACACAAACTAATAAGAGCATTTATTTATTGTGTTTTAAGGGCACATTTTCAAACAAAAATTTACATTTCTTGCATAGTATAATTTTGTTAATAAATTAAATCTTGACTTTTTATTAATACAAAAATGTTGCTAAGTCTCTTGTAACTGACAATAATTTTATGTTAATAAAAGAATATTGTCTACATCTATTAGGTTACCAGCGGTAGGCTGATACAAAAAGAAACCAGGTTTGCCAGCATGACAGATGTTTAAAGAAAAACAATAAATTTGGAATTTGTTTGAAAAGTTCCCTTTTGATCAGATAAATATGTTGCATTTGTTGTGGGGAAGGGTGTAACTCACACAATTTACACATATACAAACACACAGGGTCTGCGGCAGAGAGGAGACTCAAAGTGGAGGTTCAGGAGAAGGTCTGTTTGGCATGGGCTGTGGTGGGAGCAGAAGAGATGGGCTGCCGGGGGGCTTGTAGGCCTCCTGGTTCTGTACTGAAGTGGGAGATGGAATAGGGGTATCTGGGGATGCTGAAGAAACACAAACAGAAGAAAATGTTACATAAACATATAAATGCTATCAAATGCAGTTTGTGTAGCTTGGAATATAATGAGCAAATGATTCGGGGTTATTATCATTGGTGGATAGTGCACCCAAAAATGAAAATTCTGTCACTATTTACTCACCCTCATGTCGTTCCAAATCGGTAAGACCTTCGTTCATCTTTAAAATACACAAATTGACAACTTAATTTGAGAAGAAATTCTTAAATAAAGTCGTTAATTTTGTTTCCTTTGTGCATAAACGTATTCTTGTAGTTTCATCGTATTAAGGTTAAATGACTGATGTCACATGGACTATTTTAACAATGTCCCTACTATCTTTCTGGGCCTTGAATGTGTCAGTTGCATTGCTGTCTATGCTATTTGTGTTTTAAATATGAATAAAGGTCTTATGGGTTTGGAACGACATGAGGGTGAGTAATTAATGACAATTTTAATTTTTGAGTGAACTATCTCTTTAACTAAAATTCAACTTAAACATAAACCACTTCACTGATTATTTTTTATTTCTCACCAATGTCTGGTATTTAAACCACTCAATATATATTTAGGAACAGATAAATAAAAAGCTATGTCTTACCCATCTGCTGTGCATGTGCAGGTCCTGGGATGGAGCTAATGACTATGGTCTGTCCCATTATTGGAACCTGAGGGTGGCCATTGTGATGTAAGTGAGGTTGCTCCGTGGTAAGACCTACAAAAATAAATTAATAAATTAATCACAGAGTGGTGGCAAATTTCATGTTTACCTAACTCATCTGTGTCTGTTTACTTTATGTCCAAAAGTAAAGAAAAAAAAGGTCTAACTACTACTGTGGCATACAGTTGAGGTCAATAGTTTACATACACCTTGCAGAATCTGCAAAATGGTAATTATCTTACCAAAATAAGAGGGATCATACAAAATGCATGTTATTTTTTATTTACAACTGACCTGAATAAGATCTCACATAAAATATGTTTACTTGAGAAAATTATAGTTGAATTTACAAAAATGACCTCATTCAAAAGTTTACATACACTTGATTCTTAATACTGTGTTGTTACCTGAATAATCCACAGCTGGTTTTTTTTTTTTGTTTGTTTGTTTAGTGATAGTTGTTTGTGAGTCCCTTGTTTGTCCTAAACAGTTGTTCTTCAAAAAAATCCTTTAAGTTCCAACAAATTCTTTGGTTTTCCAGCATTTTTGTGTATTTGAACCTTTTCCAAAAATGACTGTATGATTTTGAGATTGAGGGACTCATATGCAGCTATTACAGAAGGCTCAAACGCTCACTGATGCTTCAGAAGGAAAAACAATGCATTAAGAGCCTGGGGTGAAAACTTTTTGAATTTGAAGATCAGGATAAATTTAACTTAGTAGTTTTTTTAACTTAGTAGTCACTTGACACTTTTGAATGGGGTCAATTTTATAAATTCAACTATTATTTTTTCTTGTGGACTATATGTAAACGTCTTATAATGTGCAGTATTATAAGAGAAAGATTACGCAGACTTTTTTCCGGATGAGTACTTGCTTTCACCTAGTTAAAAAGAATGATCATGAAGCATTTTTCCGCTCCAAAAGCCCCTGCAACTGAATGCTTCACCTCATACTCACCCCCAAGAAGCATCTCCTGCAGCAGGTTATCTATCTTGGCAAGACCGAAAAGCTTGATAAACTGTAGCTGCTCAATCATCTGCCAGGTGATGCTTTGCAGAGTAGGAAGCAGCAGCAAAAGCTCACCGAATCGCCCACGCGAGTCATACTGCCGGTCATTAATGTAGTCTTCCAGACTCATTTGAACCTGATAGCGCATTGCCTTGATCTTAGAGGGGTCTCTTAAGCTTTTGGCATCTAGAAGTTTAAAAACAGAGATAGTAACATGTATGGCTGTGTTTCAGGATTGATAATGGGTGTTAAATTAATGCTCTATAACGTTTCATTCGTTATACCAGGGTCGAAGAACACAATGGCCTTTAGAGCTGCATATTCGTTGTCGTCAATTTGGATGTCCTGGAAGGGTAGAATGAGTTCATCCAAGACTCGGTTTGACACGCGGCCTATTTCTGGCTCTGGGCAGTTTCGATGGACAATGCAGCCATTTCCTGCATGGAAAATGGAAATTTGTCTATCTGCATTGTAATTATGTTGAAAGGTGAAAATAACTATTAGAAGTTACCTAGAAGCAAGAGATCTTTGTATGGCATTGACCTTTTAGCCACACCAAGCAGAAGATGCTCTCCGGCATGAGCTCGTAATAAACTAACCTGAAAAAAAAACAAGAAGTCAATATCTGCTATGCCATAAGGTTTTCAAAAGTCTCTAATGCTCACCATTTATTTTAACCAAAACAGTGATATTGTAAATGCCATTACATTTAACAATAATCTTTTTCTATTTGAATATATTTTTAAAATGTAATTTATTCATGTGTAGGCAAAACTGAATTTTCAGCAGTCATTACTCCAGTCTTCAGTGTTAATAACTGAATTTTATTTTGTAAGAACATTTTGAATGGAATAAGAAAAAAGTAGATTTTTAGGAAAAACTGTGTAGTTACAGTTTGCTACCGGCAGGTGCCCTGCATATTAGTTGACTGCATGTATTCAAAACTAAATATTGCATGCTTGTTTAGAATCAGTGATCACATGTGCTCACCTAGTTTCATGAAGTTTTGAGTTTTCATTCAGGATTTATAGGCTTTTGGGTATATCTGGTCATGCCCCTTTTTAAACGACCTCGTTAAAGCTACCCAAAAGGTAAAGTTTTTTTTATTATTATTATTATTGATCTAGAGAGTCCAGAGAACTGCACTGCAGTGCTTATATTGAGGTTGAGCGAAAAACCTAAGAGTAGTTTTCAAAATAAGTTTTTACATAACTGAGAATAATTAAAATAAATTATTTGATTGATGACAGTGGTTCTTGAGGCAAAGTTGCTCAGATCAAATGATATGAATATTGTGTGGATGTGTGAAACACCATTTGATTAAAACACATTAGTGCCACCTAACAGCAGATTCCTTTCAAAATTCGTACAGACCTCTACGTCCGTAAGTCAAACAGGCCCACAGAGTTTCGTTCCGATCAGCCTTCATTAACCTTGTCTAATATGTGCTCAAATTTCATTGGCCAATGGCGGCCATGTTTTTAGAGATATGCGAATGTCCTCATAGACACTTGTGGCACTTTGGACAAAGACATGGCATACCAATGTTCAAGTCGATCAGACTAACAGGTGCGTAGTTATAGCCGCTTTTATGTTTTTGCCCAGTTATAGTGCCAAGTGGCCAAACTCCACCTTATTTTTTTTAGATTGAGACCTTAGATTGAGCTCAAAAATATCTCTTTCCATTCAAAAACCATAGGCATTTTAGTAAAAGTGGTTCTGCCTCTGACAAATCCCGTTGTGACTGTGAGTTGAAAATTCAAATTTGACAAATCTGACAAGCATTTTGGCATCCCGTTGTGGTGGTGAGTTGAAAATTCAAAATTTTCTTGATAATTATTGATATTCACTCTCCAAATAATCTTTCTGCACTGGTTTGGATCCGATTGGGTGAAAAACCTTGGAATATCTTGCAAAAGTAAGTTTGTCAAAAAATCCAATGCTATAAGACAGTTCAACCTGTGATTAACGGTTTAGGAGTTATGAGTGATTTGATACTTTTGTTTGCCGTCAGGCCGATTGGTCACGTTGTGGACAGTATAAGTACCACCATCTCTCCAAGATTCAAGTCTCTTTGACTTATACGGTTTGGTACAGACTTGCGGTTTGGTGGGTCTGAACACTTTTAGCTAGAGAATGCTACATGCTTGAAACTCTCAAAAATTCACTATAATGCAAAATAAGCAATTAATTTTGGACCAGACATTAAAAATGATTTGCCAAATTTTACTGTATATAGTTTGCAAGCGTATTACTAAAAGACCTCAAAGCTAACACACATGGAGTAAATGGTATTTTTTATTCTTTAAAGGATTTGATCACTTCCAGAACAAAAATTTACAGATAATTTACACACCCCCTTGTCATCCATCCATCCATTCATGTGTTTCATTCTTCAGTCGTAAAGAAATTGTGTTTTTGAGGAAAACATTTCAGGATTTCTTTCCATATAGTGGACTTCTATGGTGCCTGTGAGTTTGAACTACCAAAAAGCAGTTTAAATGCAGCTTCAAAGGGCTCTAAATGATACCAACTGAGGAAGAAGGGTCTTATCTAGCGAAGTGATCAGTTATTTTCTAAAAAGAAATACAATTTATATACTTTTTAACCTCAAATGCTTGTCTTGTCTAGCTCTGCGATGCATACTTTGTGCACTCCGTTCAATACAATTAGGGTATGTTGAAAAACTCCAATTTCAAAATAGTCCTACATTGCTGCAAAAGCACTGACCCAGTGTTTACAAGAGAATGTGCAAAGAAGGTAAAAAAAATGTAGATGTAGGACGATTTTGAAGTTGGAGGAGAAAATGAGATTTTTTCAACATACTCTAACTGTCTTGAACCAGAATGCTAGACAAGATGAACATTTGTGGTTAAAAAGTGTGTAATTTCTACATTTATTTAGAAAATGACTGATCGTTTTGCTAGATAAGACCCTTCTTCCTCGGCTGGGATCGTTTAGAGCCCATTGAAGCTGCATTTTTTGAAGAAAGAAAGACATAAACATCTTGAATGACAAGAGGGTGAGTAAATTATCTGTAAATTTTTGTTCTGGAAGTAAACTAATCCTTTAAGGTCATATTTAAACATTGGAAGGTTCAGAAGTTCAATAACAATAAAAGCAAAGAGAAAAAGTCTGAAATTTAGAGCAACACAGACAGCGTGCTAAATGGAGGCTAAACTGAGTCAGCCATGTGAATAGCAAATATTGAGCTTCAGTGAACGGCCCTGCAATTTAACCCAAGGGCCTCCCCAATTAGCACAGCCAGTGTTGCTTTCCAACGGCCATTACCTGGTCATCAAGTGGCAATTCGCTGAAGGCTGGGATGTATTTAGCCCACTCTACCAGAACAAGCAGCTGTTGCTTCATAGATTCACAGACGTCACTGATAGTGGCTGATTTTTTCTCTGAAACATCAGCAGGGCCCATTGGGCTGGCGGCGTTGATCTGCTGGCAGACAGACAAGAGAAGAACCGAATTTACCGTGTCCTCTAAAAATACTTTCGCACAGGCTGTTGCTTCTCTCTCAGAATAAATTCACCCAGGTACTCATGCAGATAATTAGAAATGTTGATGACACAGACTGATGCTTAAAGAAAGCGCTCAGTTGTTATTTATCTCTCATTGTCATTAATAACTTCTGAGCTTCATCAGAGTTACTGTAATGAAACCTCTCTTCCTTCTTTAATCTGTCCTGCTGGTTAATTTTTGTCTTTGGTGACTATTTATCTCTAGCATAATGCATTAAAACCATACACCTTTGCTTTAATTGACAATCATAGCAATGATTTATTGCTCAAAAGCAATAAATGTTACTGCTGCAGATACCATAATTATATGCATGTTTTTTAGGGGTTTTTTTTCCGTGTCTCTGCCCCTTTCTCTTGATATTCTTTCTCTTTCTTTGTGTGCGTGTGCGTGTGCGTGTGTGTGTGTGTGTGTGTGTGTGTGTGTGTATGAGAGAGTGTTTCGATTAACCTTGATAGGACAGTTTACCTGCTGCGAGAGAGCTTCAGCATGAGCCAAGGCTGTGATTGGCGGCAGGTCATGTGAGTCTTGTATGTTCCTCCTCGAACTGATACGGTCCCTCTCATTTTGCACGGCTGAAAACAAGCACAAACAATTTTACTGATTAGTGAGCTAATAACAGTTAAGAGTTATTACTGATTAGCCAAGATGATGGGTGTGTTTCTCAAGCTTATTTACAGCAAATCTCACACATTGCCAAGAAATTGCTACAATTGCAAAACTAAACATTCTTTGTAATGTATTTTAACATCATTAAACGTGAATTAAAAAAGACAGACTAAAATGACCTTTTTGCCACACCTGCCATTGATGAAAGCATTATAAGTCATGATTATTTCTTACTGGACATGTAGCTGTATTTTGCATTACTTTTAATATTTTAAATACATTTAAATAATATTATTAAATCTTTTGATTTATGAAAATGGAACTTTAACCTTTTTATAAATTAATTTGCTAATGTGTGATATTTTCTGATATCTAGGCTTTTGATACCAGGTCAAACTTAAGAAAAAACTAACTGAACAAAGACTTTAACCCAACTACAATCGACGCGACAAGATTCCAGGGCCAAGCAATTTGGCTGTCCACACCAGACGCGACAGAAGCACAGAAGTGCACTGCACTCCCAACAAAATGGACAAGTTTACTATCTAATTCCTACATATTAAACTTTTTTTAGATTATTAGAACTACATACTGAGTGACTGATACCACATTTTCACCTGTTGGATCGCACTGAGTTCGCAGCTTTAACGTATGTTTGCTTAAATGTATTTTGAAGAACTGAGGTAAACTATCTGCTGTTGCTTTCAGTACGGCTATAAATGTCACACAATATGATATTCGACACTCACATTAGACACTTTTAACATTAAATAAGGCACATAATCAGTACCTGAGATTGTAATTTCCATAGTTTGCATGTTGTTGTTCCAGCCGTGAAATACACACGGTGTACAGAAATACACCGTGTCCTAACTACACGCGACGCGACGCCGCGACACGCGATAAAAGGTGTCTTTTCCATGTTAATCGGAGTTTTTGTCCTAACTAGCTGCTACGGCCACACGCGAAATTTCTATTTTAGAAATGTCGAGGCTGGAGCAACAATATACAAACCAACGACAGTGATAATCTAAGGTACTGATTATGTGCTTTATTCAATGTTAAGAATTTCTAATGTGAGTTGGAATATTATATTGTGTGACATTTATGGCCGTACTGAAGAAAACGACAGATAGTTACCTCATATCTTGAAAATACATTTAAGCAAATATAAGTTAAAACTCCGAACTCAGTACGAACCAGCGTTTTCCATGACAAAGATTGTATCAGTCACTCAGTACGTAGTTTTAATAATCTAAAGACGGTTTATGAATTGGATTATAAACTTGTCCATTTAGTTGGGAGTGCAGTGTGCTTCTGTCGCGTCGCGTCGCGTCGCTGGAATGTCGCGTCGCGTGTAGTTAAGACACAATGTTAGAAACCGTTTAAATTTCGCTTGTCGACATCACGGCTAGTTACGACAAAAACTCAGATACCTTTTATCGCTTTTGGTTAGGATATGGTGTGAGATTGTTTGCCTGTTTTAGCCATGTCTCCTAACCTGGTCTGGTTTGGTAGTACAGTGTTATTTCTAATATCTATTATAGAAACGGTTTCTATTTCTGCGACATCGTGGCTGGAACAACAACATGATACAAACTGTTAATTATAATATCAAATACTGATTACGTGCTTTATTCAATGTTAAAAGTGTCTAATGTGAGTTTGAATATCATACTGTGTGACATTTATAGCCATAGTGAAAGCAACAACAGATCTTGAAAAGTCTTGAGTTCGGAGTTTTAACGCAAATGTTTGCTTTAATATACAACCAACAGGTGTTTTTTTATGACAAGATGGTACCAGTCACTCAGTATAAAGTAATAGGTTTAATATTTATTAATTAGATAAACTTCTGCATGACTAATATTTCAGTGATTCTGTCACATCGCGTCGTGTCGCGTCTGGTGTGGACAGCCAAATTGCTTGTGGCCTGTAGTTAGAACACGGTGTAAGAGGCGTTTTTGCTGAAAGACCAGTTTTCAATTTAGTGAACACCAGCTTCGTCACCCAGGTAAACCAGGTTAAACCATCTAAGTCTGGTTTAAGTATTTTTAGGAAACAATAGTGAGCAAATGAAAAAATAATACATGACTGCCGTGCAAAACCCAGCCTAAGCTAGAGGTAAACTTTAACTGACCGCAGTCCTGAACAACGTGTACACACGGAAAGTGAGGTGGAGAGCACATGATCGCCCATCATAAAAGTCTAAGCCAAGGTTATACATCCAATAAACTAAACATCCTTGTGTAATCAGGGCAAGTTTTATGGCATCATCCATTTTACTCTCTCGAGTTCCCTCTTCCTTGTTACTCCATGATCTGTTCGAAACTGTGGGAAAAGGGAGTATTTGTAGGAGGGGTATGCATATAAAATGTTCACCTTCTTTCTTCATTCCAGCTCGAAAGCATTTGTGAAGTCTGCAGAAACGACACTGGTTCCTTTTGTCTTTATCAACAACACATTGACGATTAAACCTGCACACACACACAAAAAAAGATGATCTTACAAGAGCAAAACTTTATTTTTTATTCTGATTTTAATTTCTCTAAACAAATAGGCCTACAGTTGATTCGTTATTGATTCTCTCTGTTTTTAAATGGACATGACGGAAGTAATGGCTTATGGTTCAGGGAACTGGTCAAATAATGATTCATTAGACCAGTTCAAACTATTTAAGATGGATTCATGAATCTTTTTAAATGATTCATTAAAAAGATCCAAAGTACTCACAAATTCAAAACTGATTCCTGAGTCATACTGAATGATTCATTAAAAAGGATTGGGTCATAAAAAGACACTCATTTATGAATCATACAAATGTTTTAAAAATCATTTTTATTTAAAAATGTATTTGTTTCTTAAATAAAAACAACAACTCTTGATTCCCGTCCTATAGTGTTATTGTTAACAAAAAATAAATTATTAAAATTATTATTTTTTTAAATTAAAATTAAGTTAATTGTAATAAAGATAAAATAAAATTAAAATACTACATGAAACACTTTTTGTTAAAATGTACCTGAAATAAGTATTTAAGTAAAATAAGAAATAAAATAATAAAGTAAAATAATTAATAAATAAATGAAAATATATTATAAATATTATAAAACAAATAAAATAAAATATAAACAAAACATAACAATAAAAGTGTATTCAGTCTAGTAATAAATACTATAATAGCAATAAAATAACACTGAACACACAATATTTATTTATTTTATATATATTTTTAAATTTGAATTACATAAAAAAAATTGTAAAAAAAAAATAATTTATTTTATTTTATTTGTTTTGTTTTGTTTTCTGTTTTTATTTTATTTTTATGTTATGGTATAATATTTACTTTTATTTTTTCTTTTATTTTTTTAAATAAATTAAAAATAATTATTAGAAAAACTAATAAAATTAAATTAAAAATCTAAACAAAACATAAAAATAAAAGCTAATTTAATCTACTAATAAATACTATAGTAGCAATAAAATAAAACAAATTTTACCACGGAAAAATGATTTTCAGTACACAGTATTAATTTTATAGAGTAAACATCTCACTTGGAAAAACGTGAATTTTGCTTATTACACACTTGATACTTACTTACAAAATTATTTACCACAACAAAATGCTTATTTATTTATTTTATATATTTTTAATTTACTAAATGTATTTTATTTTATTTTTTGTATGTTATGGTGTGTGAATTTAGCTTATTTGCTATTGCACATTTGATACTTACTTGCATACTTGATTAAAATTAGTTAATGCAACAAAATGCTTGTTTATTTATTTAATTTTCTTTTTTTATGTTAATTTGTTTTATTTTATTTTTGTTATGGTATGTTTTTATTGTATTATTTGTTATACCTTATTTGTATTTTTTCTTTATAATAATAAAAAATAATTAAAATGATTTATTGCAACAAAATGCTTGTTTATTTATTTATTTTTATATATTTTTTATTTTATTTTGTATTTTATTTATTATTTTATTTTATTTTTAAAATTTTTATTTTATTTTTTTAGAATCAATTAAAATATAAATATTTTTTTAATTATCAAATAAAATAACAAACATCTAATTTTGATGAGTGCAAATTTGTACTCAATGTGAATTTTGTTTATTGCACACTTGATGCTTACATACTTGTTTAAAATTAATTATGCAACAAAATGCTTGTTTATTTATTTTATATTTTATATTTATTTTTTATTTATTTTATTTTTATGTTATGATATGTTATTTTATTATGTATTATTATTTATTTTTACTTTTTTTTTTGTTATTTTTAGTTATTTTTAGTAAGTTAAAATATAAATATAAAAAAAACACACCAAAATAACACATTTTTTACCACATCAAAATTATTTTCAATACACAATATTCATTTTATAGCATAACCATCTCATTTGGATGAGTGTGAGGTACCTGCAGGAGTAGACGTGACTCTTTCTGATGCTCCGGCGGAAGAAGCCTTTGCAGCCATCACAGCTGGAGGCGCCATAATGTTTACCTGTGGCTTTATCGCCACAGATTGCGCAGTTGGAGCTCACGCCATTTTCTCCTTGACTGATGTTGGGCTCTGTCGGCATATTTTCTGTGTACAACAACAAGGACAGTCAGAACTGGAAACATCACTGAAACACTTTGGTTTGAGTTGCAACAACAGTTCAGTCAAGTGAGGGCTTGATGAATCTCTTGGGTGTCTTGTTCATAAAAGGTTTTAGATTTAAAATAGATCACATCCATCCAGAACGTTAAACAGTGAGAATCTTATCCTGCTAAGATTCTAGATGCTAAGCTAACAAACAAAGAGGCCTAGTGAGTCTCATATAAAGCTACAGGACGATACGTCTATCAAATCTCGGCCTTTTTACTCGGTCCCTCAATCATAAGAGCTAACGAGGAGAATGAGGAAGAGTTCTGCATAAGTGAACAAAGGATGCTATTCCTAAAAGACCTTCTAATACAACAGAGAGCGGCACCCTTCTGTTCATATAGACAAGGATGAAAAATCAATCATTCCTTTGTGCATCCAAAATCATAACATTTCAACAAAAGAAATGCAGCAGGGGACTTTAGCCTTTTATGCGCTGAGACTGATTGGAGCCTCCCGCTGTTGTAGGACAGACTTAATTAGGATTAGCCTCTGTTTTATCGCATAGATAGATATTTAATGGAGATTGACATCTCATGGATAAATGTTAATGTGGGTTGAAAGCAATCACTTCTGATTCGGTATATTCCCAAAGTGATTCCTTCTCATTTCGGAATAAAACATCATTTGGTCGCTGGGACCAATTTCATCCTGGCGGCTTTCTGCATCTGCGTAGTTTCAGAGTACTTAAAATTGAAACAAAAATCAGTTGCCAAACAGCTTTATGAGCTTAATTAAAGAAATAGTTCACCCAAATATGAAAATTCTGTCCTCGTTTACTCACCATCATGTTGTTCCGAATCTGTATGATGTACTTTCTTCTGCAGATATATTGAAAGTTTTTGGCAATGAAACAATTTTGCTTATCACTGACAATATGGACAAAAAACATTTCTTAAAATATCTTATTTTGTGTTTCACAGATGAAAGAAATTCATACAGCTTGGAATGTATAGAATTGTGAGTAAATGATGATAGAAATGTCCTTTTTAGGTGCACAATTCCAGCAAAGGACAATAATAGAAGGCTGAGGGATGGCAAATTTTTATACAAATGAGCTGACTACAATAACCAATCCATCCAAATGCTTTCCTACACTGTATTAAATGTATGTACAAAATGTGAATTTTGCTTATGGCACACTTGGTACTTACATACTTGATTAAAACAACAAACACACACAAAAATGCTTGTTTGTTTATTTATTTTTTATTTTATTTTTTGTTTATTTATTTTTTTAATAAATTGTACTTATTTTTATTTTATATTATTTTATATTCTATTTTAATTATTTTTTGTTTTTTGTTTTATTTTATTGTTATTTTATTTATTTATTTTATATTATTTTATTTTTTGTTTGTTTAGTTTTTTATTTGTTTTATTTGTTAATTTGTTTACTTTTTTCTTTTACTTGTTTTTATTTTATTGTTATTTTATTTTATATTCTTTTATTTTATTTAATATTTTATTTTTCTACTTTACTTATTTTAATGTTTTTATTTTTTTATTTTGTGTTATTTTATTTATTATTATTATTATTATTATTATTATTATTATTATTATTATTTTATTGTATTATTTTTATTGTGTTTTATTTTATTTATTATTTATTTTAATTTATTTTGTTTATTTTTCTTTTATTTCTTTTTTATTTTTAGATATTTTATTTTTTTTTTTTCATTTTTTTTTTTGATTGTACCTCAATTTCACTGTGTGCAACCCATTTAATTTGTAAAATATTTTATTTCTTCCATTTATTTATTTGGTTTTATTTTTTATTTTGTTTCATTTTTATGTTGTTATTTTACTTTTTGTATTTAATTTTTTTAATATTGTATTTTATTTTTTAATTTTATTTTAATTTATATTGAAGTATTTTTTTTTCTTATTTATTTTATATAAATTTTTAATTTACTTATTTTAATTTTATTTAATTCAATTTCGTTTTACTTTTTATTTTGTTTTATTTTCATGTTGTTATTTTAGTTATTTATTTTTTCCTTTTTATTTTAATTATTTATTTTATTTTATTTTATTTTATTTATTTTTTTATTACTTTTTTTATTTATTTGGTTATACCTTAATTTCACTGTGTACAACCCATTTATTTTGTAAAATATTTTATTTGTTCCATTTATTTATTTTGTTTTATTTTTTATTTTATTTTATTTATATATATTTTATATTATTTTATATATTACTTTTTGTTTTGTTTTTTATTGTTACTGGTATTTTATTTATTTATTTATTTTCACTGTGTGCAATCCATTCAAATTTGTAAAATGTTTTATTTCATCCATTTGCTTTATTTATTTATTCTGCTTCCAGCATGGATGATTTGAGTACAAAAAATGTTTACCCTAATGCAGCCTAATGCATTTGGACTGATATGTGGTGTAAAATAACATTTATGATACATTTTAGAATTAATTATTGTAGATGTTACTATGCAAAGTACATTTTAGGTTAACTTTTTTCAGTGCAACAGCTAGTTAGCATTTAACTGCAGCAGATTTAGACTAGTCAGTATGACAGATCTAATTTTATTGGAATAACTCCCACTACATTTCCACTACACAAAATATTTGTGAGAATCCACCTAAATTAAGTTCAGCCAAAGAATCTTTTGTCTGACTGTTCATCTGCATGCCAGAGATTGTGTGTTTGCCTTTAAATCTATGTATTCAAGTCATTTTATTGCCTTTCTCTATCTCAGTGTTTCGATGTACTGTAAAGAACTGTAAAGATAACTGGGAAATCTCTTCAGCAATTTTAGCATTAGGTTAATGGAGAACCAAAGTGGATAAATCACATCAGATTGTGGTGATGTAATTGGGTCAATAACCTAAAGAGTCTAAAAAAGAGTCTAAAAATACAAATATAAAAATACAAAAAAATAAAAAAACATCACAGGACAAACATCTTTTCACTCCTCAAAATGTCTCCTCCCCTATTGCTTTGAATTAACTTATAATATAACTTTAAAATATTCTGAATTTACACCTAAACACATCCCATTTTGTCCTATTTTCCCAACCTATGAACCCATGGAGATCCCTGTCTCTAATCCAGAGACTCAGAACTCTTTTCCCAGGATTTGAGCGAAACCTTTGTTGAATTTTAAACCGAATGGAAAGACTTTCAAAATAGTTAGCTAACAATTATCTCTTTTAGGTTGAGGTAAATGATTCTGCTGGGACAAATTATTCTAGACAGTTCAGACAGCTATTAAACCAGCCATGACATATTGACCGTCCCCTCCAGACACATGTGAATCAGTCATACTAAAGCCAAATGAACATCCACATCAGTTAGAATCTCAGCAGCAAACACAAACACCCATCAGGAACATTTAAAAGTACTCAAAAAGACATATTTAGGACCAAATGCACAGCACTCACCACCACAATAAAGCACTTCTGCATTCTCAAAGCCTAACGTGCTATAGGTCGGGTCCAGACCCTCGCAGTAATTGGCTACATCCATGTCCAACAAGGATTTAGGAAGAGGAGTTGGTGAAAACTTCATCCCTGCCTGGCTATCTCTACTTAAAGTCGTCCCGGGACAGTGTCTCTTGGAGAGAGAAGCGAGGGCAGCCTTAGGTTGACCATCTCTTCAGAATGCTGATTTGTCGTCTTCTAAGACAAGGGAGGAGCCTTCGCCAAGACTCCTCACCTCCTTGAACAGAACTTATCTTCTAACCTTATCCTATACTTATCAGAAGGATGAAGAGATAACAGTGTTCCCCGTTTGTTCCAGAAAGGAACACAAGGTTTTATTGGTGCTGCCCAACCAACAGGCCCTATTCTCAGTCAAAATGACACAGTAATGCACCGTCCCAAAACCCAAAACTAGCTTCCTTCGAGCTTCCATTTGTAAACAAAGACGTCTGAACTTTTCTTGAGATCTGCCATGGCTCAAAATAAAGTTGTAGGTTTTTAATATTTCAAATAAATTTACAAAAACTAATATAGTAGCAGCTCCAGAATTCTGTTGTGGTTATCTAATTATTACAGACATAATTTACATTCGCAGGACACAAATTCTGTTTTGCATGTTAACGTTTAGTTAAATCAGATTAAGAGAATTATTTGAATGTAATTTTTTGAATCTATGAGTCCTTGATGAGTCATTCTTCTTAAAGAGATAGTTCACCCAAAAATGAAATTTCTGTTATTTATTCGCTTCTAGGTTATTTCCAAACCTACACTGTAAAATTATTATTCAAAGATGGAAATAAAACAAAGAGTAGGTTTTACAAAAAAATTGCATTTTAGACATTCTACTACTTAATTACTTGATATTTCTTCGTAATTAATTGTGAAATTTACTAGCAGTTTCTAAGTGAATATTGTTTGCCGAATCGTTTTTTTTGTGTGTGTGTGTGTGTGTGTGTATTACTTTCTTTTTTGTGGAACAAAAAAAGAAGAGACTCTGAAAAAGTCTAAGTGTTTTTCCCCCAAATATATATTGTATGGAATGACATGAGTGTAAACTATCTTTTTAAGAGTTTAATATATATATATATATATATATATATATATATATATATATATATATACACACACACACACACACACACACACACACACACACATATATATTTTACATTTTTATAAAAATAAATAAATAAATAAAATTTAATTGCCTGCTTGTAAACTAACTAATTGTGGAATTTACTAGCAATTTCTTGCTGAATATTGTTTTCGATGAAAGTAATATATAATTTTTAATATATCTTTTATTTATTTATTTTTTTACTGTGGAACAAAAAAAAAGAGACTCTGAAAAATTATTCAAGTGTTTTTCTCCCATATAATGAAACTCAATGGGTTCAAAGTTGTATGTTTATATATAAATAACGTTTATATATAAATAACGACAAAAATAAAACACAATAGTGCAGCACTGTCAGCCCTAATGCATGTGCAAAGCAAAACAATGTTTCTTTAAGAGTTTGTCAGATTTCAGAATATCTGTGGTTTTACCGAACTAATACTGTACGAGCAGAAGCCATAATTAAAAACTAAAAGACAACAAACTATTAAAATAAAATAAAATTCAAAATTAAATATATTGAAGGATCTGAGGTTAGATTCAGTAAGCACAGGGATACACTGAGGCCACATCACGCAGGTTACAGTTTAACTTCTCTCCAACAAACAATGTTTTAAATGAGGAAGTGCTCAAATGTTCACGTGATAAGAGTTTTGATCTGTGAGGCTATCAATTTCATGAATAGATTGCATTACACCTCACTATCAGCTACAATACAGAGAGATGAACACTACAGAAAATCATATTGCAAAATCCTCTCCATATTACTAGCTGATCTATCATGCCATTTCAACAGTAAAACAAATTCAAGGTCAAACTAGAATTGCTTAGGAGTAAAATATCACTCCAGGAGTGTGAAAAACTCACAATATCAAGGCAGTACATTAGTACTGCATTAATGTCACTTCAATACAGGCAACTGAAATAATTACGATCTGATCTAAATGATATTAAGGCATATTTTAATGTAAACGACGTTTATTATTAATATATTAAAACGTGACAACGTAACTGACTAGACTATAACACATTTTCCAGAAATATATGACTATAAAATATGAAATATAATAGCATAAGCTTTGCTTATTTGTTTTCACGACATAAAATATCAGAAAACACACAAATACTGTACGTTTTTTGTATGAAACACCTATATATTTCCATTTGTCAATACGGAAAAAACACACTTATACGAAAAGAAACGAACCGATTTTAAGGAATGCTGACGTCACAGTTGAACGAGCGATAATTTCTTTACCGTCAAAATGTAGGCTATTAGCAATGACTTGTTTAAGACTGTATAACCAGGTTAAAGATAGGAATAAACGTTTTAACGCATTTTATTTTCTTTTACCGGCCAACAATTCAATGACCGCAACTCAAACTATCTGGTCTTACCTTCTCCACGTCCAACAACGATTTGCATTAATCCACCAAAAGCCAAACGAACATGTGTCAAACTTTTATGCTAATAAATATGATATTTAGGCTGTTATAGAGAGCAAATTAAGTGTTTAACATGTCAAATGCCTCACATTTGGATAATACTTTTGGTGGTGTTGGGGGAGCCTCATTAGATCGATTTACTAAACAAACTGAAAGTTGGGTGGAGATGTTAAACAGTAACTAGCCCCAATAAAACACAAGACATGAATCGTGTTGCCTATGCGTGGGTTCACGCCGTGAAGAACACGGACAAACAAAGCCTAAAGACAAGAATAAAAACATTTCAACTTATCGTAAATATGTAACATACCATTTTGTATTTACACAGACGAGTAAAAAGCCTACTTGTGAACACTGGTTGAACCCTAAGGGCTCAACTTTTTAGTTTTATAGAAATATCGTTTTATCTTTTTGACTACCTCAGACCGGGTCTTTGACGTTTTCAGATTTTATCAGAAGAGGGCGCCAAATCTCTATTTTCCTCTCTCTCTGAGAAAGGTCAAACATCGGTTGGTCATTGTCTTATCACATAACTTAAGACAATATATAAAGCTCATATATTAACCATGGATTGGTTTCATAATGAAACCAATCCATTTCATTTGTGCAGGAGTCTAAAATTTTCCCCCAATATGAAACCAGCTGACTGATATACTGTAATGGAAAACTCAGAAAGAGAATTTTGAAGAATGCCACCACCACACCCCAGCTCACAATAACGTGAAACGTCCCATTAAGGTATGAACGCATTGCATTACGTTACTTTTGCGTTTCTTTTTAAATATGGCAGGGCTTGCTTGTTTGTTTTTAATATAAAAAGTATTTTTGGCAAATGTAAAAACCTTTTCACAATAAAAGCCTCAGGCTGAAGGAAAAGTAAATTCACGACTGTTTAGTAGAATGCAGAAGGTTTAACACTCTTCAGCAGTAAAAAAAGAAATGCTTATTAGTATTGTTAACTTGGATCAAGGTCAGCATCAAAGACACTAGTTAATAAAATGGGATTAAATACATAAAGTATATTTGTGTGAACATTTAATTTTTGCAGGTTTTGCAGTTGCATTTCACTGTTTTCATGCATTTTGAGAAATACTAAATCTGTTTGTTTTTTTTGTAAGTGTGATGAATTAATGCATGTTCACATTTATTATTCTCGAACTAAAGTAACATCACACTTCCAGTTTCTTTCAACATGGGGACAGGAGAACTTTCAATCAATACATGAGGAGAAAAACGTAACTGGCGTTACTTATTTGAAAAAGTAACTCAAGACACTACAAGATATTTTCTTGTAAATTAAAAAGTAGTGCGTTACTTTACTAGTTACTTGAAAAAAATAATCTGGTTACGTAACTCGCTATACATGTAATGCGTTACATAGATCTTTCAATCAGTAAATAGGCAAAAAGTAACTGGCGTTACTTATTTGTAACTGATATTTGCTGTAAAGTAAAAAAGTAACGCATTACTTTACTAGATACTTGAAAAAGTAATCTGGTTAAGTAACCCGCTTTACTCCCAACACTAATTATGCGAACACTAGAGAAAAAAATAACGTGAACGTTCCATTTTATCATTAGGAAACGTTCGGGCAACCTTTTGGAATAATTTTGAAAGTTCCCTGGACGTCCTGAAACATAGCTAACAAGTGTAACGTTTCAAAAACGTTAGACGAGTGTCCATCTAAGACGTTTTAGAAGAAAACAAAACCGTCCATTGTCAATGTAGGCCTATATTTTGAGCTAACCCGTTATTGCTGGAAGAACGTTTATTCATAGATTTGAGAGACTTTAGCCAAAGTTCTGAGAACGTAAACCTTAAATTCATTGAGCTGCATTCTTACAAATGAGTTGAATTATTATGTGTATTGAGTACATAGTACATAGAAAGGTTTGCTTTAACCCTTTAAATATTTAAAATATTTCACTCTATCTCCTCAAAAGCTTTACAGTACAAATATCAAAACACACGTCGTTTCAAAACATCTGAAAAACTTGAATTCCATGATAACATGCCATCGTCACAAGTCATTGTAAAGACATATCGAATGACAGCCGTGCTATTTATGTAACACTAATTTCCCAGCTGGCATTCGACCGACCTTAAACGTTTAAATGTGGTTGAAATAATGTCAGTTTATGAAAAAACATTCATTCAACGTCAAAACAACGTTGAATACCAAATGGTTGAAATGGTGTTGTTAACTAACTATGGATTCAACAAAGAAATATAAATAAAATTTGAGTTGTACGTCAAATCAACATTATTTTTACAACCATGACTTTTAAACATTTTGTTGAAATATATCAGTAGAAAAATAACGTTGTTCCAACATTCAAACAATGCTGATCAATTAACTGTTGTTTAGATTTGCAAAATCTAAACAAAATCCAACGGTTATCCAACACTGACACCTGACGTAGGGACATTGATTCAACGCTGACTCCACGTTAAAATGCCAGCTGGGTTACTTTAATATACACCAAGCTATGTGGCATGGTTCAAGAATTTACATGATCAATGAAATAAACTTAAAAACAGGGCCTACTTTGTGCAATCGCATTCAAACAACGTGAAAAGCTTTCAGAGTCACAGTTACCCCAGTTAACTACTTGGGCGCAAAACACGGCTTTGCAAGCCTGATACAGTATAACAGTCGCTTTCAGATAAAAACGGTTTCCAGCTTCACATCTGCAGTCCCTGATTGATAGTGATGGGGAAAACAGCGTCTATGTACAGGTACAGTATTTATCCGCTTTTTCAGGTCCAGCACGCTTTACAAATGCTCTTCCCTGTGAAGGTCAGCATGTCGAAACACGTAAGTCCAGTGATGGCCAGAAACACTTCGTTTATCTCATTAAGGTCTTTACCATTCTTCAGGTATTGTATCCTAAAAAGGTGGTACGGTGCCAAGCAGGTGAGCATTATGAGTACAAAGCTGAGATTTTTTATTTGGACCCAAAACTCCTGCTGGGAGCGGCAGGCGGGTCCGTACTTGAGTATCATTGCGCGCAGGACGATCACCTGGATGCACGTCTGCACACACGACACGGTGATAATTAAGATGCACAGAATCATGTTTATGGCGAAGACATAGCCTTCCTGTGTTAAATGGCCAAATTGGAAGCATTGGTCTTTTGGTGTGGTTCCGTTGTTCTGTCCGTATTGTTTTACCACGAGGGGTAGCATGATGATTAACAGGATGCACCACACTAAAGCGCTAGCGCCCAGTCCGTGCAGCCGTCTGTAGAACTCAGTCCGCTGCGTTTTCTTGTAGAAATGCAAGAAGCGAACAGTGAGGAGAATGGAATAGATGGTAAACACCATGTATATGTGGATATGCACCATAGCGCTGACCAGTTTACAGAATCCCTGACTCAGCTGCCATTTTTGCGCCGCGTAGTAGTAGATTCTGAACGGCACGGTGAGCAGGAAAAGAAAGTGTGCAACCATCAAGTTCAGGAAGGCGATGGTGGTTAACGAGCGAATGTTGGTTTTTAACAAGCTGATCATGACGGTTAAACCTGTGATTCCCACCAGAAGGACCACCGTGTAGATAATAATCAGAGCGACCCTGAAGGGCTCGGTGAAGTGGGCCGGGTTGGTGATGTTGCTGCTGACTGTGGCGTTCATCGTCATGTTTCCTAGTGAGAAAACACACTGGAAGACAATTGTGATAGTTATTTAAGAGATGCAAAAGGCATTTGCATTGTATTTGTTTTAGTTTAACTCACTGCTACATTTAAAGAACGTTCATTAGAAATGCGTTTGTTTACATTGAATTTACTTGTCACCAAATTATTTGTAGCGAGTAGATATTCAAAACTTTTGAAATGAATTAAAAAGGTTTCAAATGAAAATTCTGTAAGCATTTACACACCCTCATGTCGTTCCAAACCGTATAACTTAATTTATGTGGAACATAAAATATATTTTGAAGAATGTTGTTAACCAAAGTTTCTACTGACTTCCATTGTATGAAGAAAACATACCTAATTTATTTTTGTGTTCCACAGAAAGAGAGAACGACATGAGGGTGAGTAAACATCGACAGAATTTTCTATTCTGTTACACTTTACAGGAAAGTTGTGTTTAGCTGCCTTCATTAGATAGCATGAACAAAGAGTAAAACGCCTTCTAAACCATTTGTGACCCTGGACCACAAAACCTTAAGTAGCACTGGTAGATTTATAGCAATAGCCAAGAATACATTGTATGGGTCAAAATGATAAATTTTTCTTTTATGTCAAAAATCATTAGGATATTAAGTAAAGATCATGTTTGATGAAGATATTTTGCAAATATCCTACTGTAAATACACCAAAACTTAATTTTGATTAGTAATATGCATTGCTAAGAACTTAAATTGAACAAGCTTTGATGTTTTTGTACCGGCAGATTCCAGATTTTCAGATAGATCTATCTCGTCCAATTATTGTTTCATCTATCCTGTCTAAACCATACATCAATGTAAACATTATTTATTCAGCTTTTGTAAATCTCAATTTCAAATAATTGACTCACTGGCTCTGTGGTCCAGGGTCACACTTATTATTCCTAGTTAATAATGTTCATTTCAACATTAACATATTATTAAAATCAAAGTTGTATCTGTTAACATTATGTAAATGACCTGAGGTAACAACGAATGAACCGTTGTATATTTATTATTAAGTTAAAACGGTTAACAAAGTTAAATATGGTACAAATGTATTGCTTATTGTTAGTTGATGTAAGTTAATGCATTAACTTACTGTTGCCAGCTATATACGTTTACAGTTTTATTATAGTGTGCTGTAGAAACAGACTAAAAAAGTCAACGTAGAAGTAAATGTATTAAAGTTTAACACGGAACACTTTATGTATCTCTAACTTTATGTAGCTCTTGCGAAACTACTGCATGTGTACAGGCATGGTGGTTCTTTTCTCTTAAAAAAAATCAAATGAAGGCAAGACATTTCAGCTATATTTTACAACACAGTGCATTTGAAATGCAAAAATTAGTTTACTTAATTAAAATGAACAGCCTAATACAACAATAAAACAAGATACTGTACATACCCTCAGAACAGCAACGCAGAAGTTGACGATAACAGAGCAGATGAGGAAGTAAGGTAATGCGTCTGTTGCATCTGTTCCACACTCATTCAGCAACCACTATTTTAACACATTCTCTCGATGAGGCCAGACTGCTGTTTGTTTTCATTTGCACATTTGACGCTTCGCTCTAGGTGGCCAACCTCAAAGGCAATGAGAGTCACATTGCCAAACAACTTCAACAAACCTTCATATTCCAGTTATGATAAAAATATTGCAAGATCACAGCCATGTAGCAATTCTGTTCTTTACATGGAGTCTGAATGTATAGTAAAAATTCTCTGTTGGTAGACACGACGAGTATTATAAAAATCTTAATGGCGCTCAATTCTAGTGCCTGGTCTTATACAGAAAGGGTTTGTGGTTTTTGGTTTTCCCCTCTCTGCTTCTCACAGCTGCAGGGGGGATGTGCTTTTAGTTATTAATGGACAGCGATGATGAGAATAAAATTTGTTTTTGAACAGACTATGATAACATTTGCATATAAGGAAAAAAGTATTAATAAAATGTTAGGTATAATGTTGTATGAGTGAATGCGTAGGTTAATGCTGTTTTGGAGTCAGTAATATTTTTATTGTTTTTGAAAGAATCGCTTGTACTCACCAAGGCTGCATTTATTTAAACAGTAATATTGTGAAATATTATTACAATTGAAAATAACTGTTTTATATTTGAATACACTTTAAAATGTAATTTATTTCTGTTATGGCAAAGCTGAATTTTCAGCATCATTACTCCAGTCTTCAGTGTCACATGATCCTTCAGAAATCATTTTAATATGTTGATCTGCAGCTCAAAAAAACATAAAAAAAAATCTTCCTGACCCCAGTTTTTTGACCAGTTGTGTATATGTACTGTTTAGTTAAAGGCATGAAACTAAGTGTCAAGGTTTATTGTAAATAAATAATTTTACATATTTACATAATATTAAAATACAGTATTATAAAACTACATTTATCATAATAATACCAAGCACAGTAACATTCCTCACCTTTGGCATTAATCATACAGTACATCCAGTCAAGCCCGAAATTATTCATACCCCTGGCAAATTCTGACTTAAAGTTACTTTTATTCAACCAGCAAGTTTTTTTGTTGACCGGAAATGACACAGGCTTTTCCTAAAGGATAATAAGATGATGTACAAGAGGCATCATTGTGGAAAAAAAATATTTCTCAGCTTTTATTTACATTTGAACAAAAAGTGGCATGTCCAAAATTATTCATACCCTTTGTCACAGTCTATGGGAAAATCCAAACTTCTGTACCATTCCAAATAGTCCAAGCTGTTCTAAAGCATCCTAATTACCCTGATTCATTGGGAACAGCTATTTTAATCAACCGGTGAAAAACAGAAGCTCTCTGCTGTTGGTTTGTGGACAGTCATGGCTTAGACAAAGGAGCTCAACTGGGAACTGTGGCTGCTCACAAGTCAGGAAGGGCTATAAGACCATATCTAAACCATAGACCATATCTATGTTTTGAAGTCCCAGTGGCTGCAGTGCAAAATACAAGATGTTCCGCACTGTGAAAAATCTCAGAGGACGTGGTCGGAAGCCAAAAGTGACACCTGTGCTGGCCGCTGGGTTCCACGGACGCAGACCAAGGACACCACTTCTCCAGATAAGGCACACAAAAGCCTGACTGGCCTTTGCAAATGCTCATCTGGACAAAGAAGAAGACTTCTGGTCTTCTGTTTTATGGTCAGATGAAACTAAAATTAAATTGTTTGGCCACAATGATGTAGCCTTCATTTGGCGTAAAAAAGGAGAAGCCTTCAACCCTAAGAACACCATCCCCACTGTCAAACATGGTGGTGGGAACCTCAAGTTTTGGGGGTGTTTTTCAGCCGGTGGACCAGGGAACCTAATCACAGTAAACGGCACCATGAAAAAGGAGCAATACATCAAAATTCTCAACAACAACATCAGGCAGTCTGCAGAGAAACTTGGCCTTGGGCGCCAGTGGACATTTCAGCACGACAACGACCCAAAACACACAGCAAAAGTGGTGAAGAAATGGTTAGCAGACAAAAACATTAACGTTTTGCAGTGGCTCAGCCAGAATCCTGACTTCAATCCAATTGAGAATCTGTGGAAGGAGCTGAAGGTCAGGGTGATGGCAAGGAGACCCTCAAATCTGAAAGAGTTGGAGCTCATCGCTAAAAATGAATGGACAAAAATACCAATGGAGACATGCAAAAAGCTGGTCAGCAGTTATAGGAAGCGTTTGCTGTATTAGACAATAAAGGCTTTTCTATTGATTATTGAAAAGGGTATGAATAATTTTGGACATGCCACTTTTTGTTCAAATGTAAATAAAAGAATTTTTTCCACAATGATGCCTCTTGTACATCGTCTTATTATCTTCTGGGAAACGTCTGTGTCATTTCTAAAAAATAAAAAAACCTTGCTGGTTGAATAAAAGTAACCTTAAGTCAGAATTTGCCAGGGGTATGAATAATTCCAGGCTTGACTAAATATAAACATAATCAAGTACCCCCCCCCCCCCCCAAGTCCCAAAACTAAAATACCCGTTTTAATAGCAGATCACTTTCCCCACATTAGTTATAGCATAAAAGGTCTTCCTATTGTAAGATGCTGACTCATAAATCTTAAGAAATAATGCTGTTAAGAAATACCCAGAAACAGGAAGACCCTAAGCTGAAGATCAGTCATATTATTGTGCTACTGAATGCTTGTTTTTTGCACCTTGTAAACATCATGAAGGTGGTCCTGGTACTCAGTTGTCACCTAAAGTGCATCTTTTGTTTCCGTCCAATGAGGATTCTCTTGGAGGTTAAGATGTGCGTCATGACGCTCAGCAACATGAGGAAGATGGTCATGGACATTACGATGACATAGTGACTAATACTGCAACACAGAAGAAACATGATCATATTTGTGCAATATGTGCTTTTCCATATGTAAAATGTTCCATATGCAAACCAAACATGCAAACACGGTTAATAGGATTAAAGATAAAACATATATAACCCACCTAGTGCCTATGTCAAGCCAGCTTCCATAATCTTTCACTAAGAAAAAGAAGTGCTGGTAACAAAAAAGAAAAGAGATAGTTAGGATTATTAATAAAAAAAAAATGCAACATTTGCAATTATTTGTCATGTTCTCTGTGCTAAGCTTACCAATGCCATCAAGTCTGAAATGACAAGCACAACGAGGAAAAGGCTAGAAAATAAATGCAGATTTGATGTAAACATATGCAAAATAATGTCATAAAGCTAACATACAAAAAGTATTTTGTTCTGCCCGAGCAGGAACATATCCTTTTTGTTGTTTTTTTAAACCAAGTACTTTAGAGTAACAAAGCCTAGACGTTTATGTTCAACAAGGACGCGTCTGTGAAACACTTGAGCCCAAATATAGCAAATGCTTGAAGAAGTGGTCAGTCTGCAGACAGTATGGGCAAAAATAGAAAGGCCTGCTGGTTTCCTGCTGTTCTAATTATTATGCTAAGTACCTTCGTGATGAGAGCTGCGTTGACACTTGAATGCTTTCCAATGTGCACATCACAATTACAAATTGGAATTAACACCTGAAAGAGACGTAGAGATGCAACAGTTAAAAGAAGAATAATAGCATAATTAGCAGTAATAAAAAAAAAAAAAAAAACCAGCATCAGTTTTTCTTACTGTACGTTGCGCAAGTGCTATACCTTCCACATCAGCAGGCCGCCCATGATGAACGGATTGAGACGGTCAGAAAACAATAGACTGAGGCTGGATCGAAACTGTGAAGGAAGATATAAAGCATAATTCATTTATTTAAGTTTATTTTATACCACTGTTTTATTTAAAAATAAACAGCTTACCTATTAATAGAAGCAATGTTACCACAGCCGAAGAATGCAATTATAATGAAAAACACCTATTTCAACAGTTAAGGAACTATTATTTTAAATAGTGTAAACATTTTTAATAAGTGAAAGACACAAATCAAACAGTCTGTAGTCCAAAAGGATGCAAAGAAGTAGGATCTCCGAATGTCATCCAGTCTCAGCTGCCTGATTTTGGTAATGTCAATGTTTTCAGCAAAATCAATGCTGGAGAGCTGAGAAAACAAGAAACGGTGCAATCAGTGGT
>NC_133384.1:24940110-24981657 GCF_049309525.1 Garra rufa | reverse complement strand
GATTTCTTGCCTTATAAATGGGGTTGGGACCATCAGTTGTGTTGTGCAGAAGTATATATAGTGTATATATAGAATTAAATATTTTATAGAATTAAATATAATTCCACATGTGTTAATTCATAGTTTTGATGCCTTCAGTGTGAATCTACAATTTTCATTGTCATGAAAATAAAGAAAACTCTTTGAATGAGAAGGTGTGTCCAAACTTTTGGTCTGTACTGTACTTTAAAATATAATTTATTCCTGTGATGCAAAGCTGAATTTTCAGCATCATTATTCTAGTATTCAATGTCACATGATCCTTCAGAAATCCTTGTAATATTATTATGAGTGTTGTAAACATCTGTCATACTTTTTTTCAGGATTCTTTGATAAATAAAATGTTGAAAAGAACAGCATTTATTTAAAGTAAACACATAATGTAACAATAAACACCTTGTTTAAAGTTTGGGGTTAGTGAATTTTTTATTTATTTCTCTATTTGACAGAAATTAATACTTTTAATTAGCAAGGATGTGTTAAATTGATTAAAAGTGATAGTTAAAACTTATATTCTTAGAAAAGATTTCTATTTTGAATAAATGCTGTTCTTTTTAACGTTTTATTAATCAAAGAATCCTGAAAAAGTATTAAGCACCACAACTGTTTCCAACATTGATTATAAAAGTGATAAATTATTATATTAGAATGATTTCTGAAGGATCAAGTGACACTGAAGCCTGGAGTAATGGCTGAAGAAAATTCAGCTTTGCATCACAGAAATAAATTATATTAAAAAAACTTATTTGGAATTGCAATGATATTTCATAATATTACTTTTTGTAAATGAAATTTGGATGAGCATAAGAAAAAACCTAAATTTATTCAGACACGTTCATAACTTCTCACATTATCATGGTTTATTTGCTATAGTATAGAAAATGGTAATACAATATGACAAGAACTCAAGATTTAAACTGTGTCAGAACAAATTCATCTTGATAATGTCAGATAATTTTGAAAGGTGTCAAATCAAATTGTGGTCCCAATTTTGTATCAGTTTTACTTGTAGTCCACTGTATGAAGAATTTTATGGTATAATATGGCACAGGTTTACTTTATTTTGCTATCCTCACTTACATAAATGAACTATAGTGTCCTGCACCCACTAGTACAAAATATAAAAAATGATATCTGGTGTCTGAATAATTTTTGGTTTGACTGTAGATAAAGTGGAGATAAAAATTAGAGAACAATCTATAAATGCTTGTTTTTTTCTGAAATATTGTTAATCTTCATTGCTCAAATTTTGAACAATTATTAGCTGTATAGGAATACCAATGTTCTACTAACATGTTGGACAAAATATCCAAGGTGAAAAGCTTCATTTTGTGAAAAACATGATGATCTAAATTAGAGAACATTAACCACTCTGGGCCGGCCATTTCATTATTTCAATGTTCTTAGCTTTAACCATTTTGCAGGCTGACTGTGAGATGCTTGCAGGGAAGGAACTGCATGTTACTCAAGGGGGTTCTGATAAACATTTGCATTCACCTTGCCATGTAGCTGTACAAGAGACCCAACTCATGCTGCAGAGCAGCATCCCACAAACCATGGCACTTCCTCCTCCTACCTTTCACTGACTTCTTTAGACATTTGAGTTTCAGTCCTTCTGCAGTTTAACACCTAACAAAATGTTTCCCATCAGACCAAAATTAATTAAACTTGCTCTTATCATTACAGTGAACTCTGGACCAGTCCTGTCTCCACACAACATGCTCCTTAGCAAAGATGATCTTAACTTTTTGATTCTCTCTGCTGATGAGAGGTTTGATCACTGTAGACTATGTTTTCAGTCTGACTTCTCTTAAACATGCTGAGACAGATCCTATCCCTGTTCAGAGGTGAACTGACAAGCATTTCCAGTTGCAGTGTTGAACCAATTCCCCATTTAGAGTCTCTGCATTATCCTGTCTTCTTATGTATTTGTCTTACGTGGATGACCAGAATTTTGGGGGACTTGAATGATTTAGTGTCACTGTAATCCTGCAATATTTGAGAAATCACAGATTTGGACAACCTCCTGTTGCAGGGTTTCAGTAAGAGTGGCCCGCCATCTTGCAATCTCAGTGAAAATTGGAGGAATGCTGCCAGTTAAATTGGGTTTGTCATGGTACCAGGTGCCAGATTAACACCAGTAACTTGGAGGCATATGTAAGAGTTCTCTAATTTTTACTCCTGCTAGGATAACTTTAAATAGGACTAAGCAGTGAGCTTGAAATTTAGGACATTATAGGTTGTTCTCCACTGTATAGAAAAGAGAGAGAGAGGCTGAAGGGAAGCCCCTAAAGAAGAAGATTAAAGGAGGGGACAGTACCTCAGTCCAATTTGGACTTCCTTGTGTGTTCATGGCTTCCTGCTCAATGTTGATCCATGCAAACATCAGCCATGACAGCACGGGAGGGAAAAGAGCCTCATACCTACACAATTTACAAACCAAATAGCTATTAGAATAAGGGCTTTCACTTTAAAATATTAATTTACAATAAATTAGAATAAAATTCAGAGTAAAATAGAATTAAATAACACAAAATTAAAATAGAAAAACATTTTTAAAAGTTATTTGCATTTAATTTGATTTAGTAATCAAAACATTGTGATTTAAATAATATTTTAAGAATATACACTACAGTTCCGAAGTTTAAGGTCAGTCTTTTTTGTATCATGGTTTCTACAATAAATATTATGCAGCACAACTGTTTTTAAGATTGATAATAATAAGAAATTTATTGAGCACCAAATCAGACTTATCAGGAGACTTGAGTAATGGCTGCTAAAATTAAACTGTAATAATATTTTATATGTGACCCTGGACCACAAAACATAAATTTACCTGACATTTATACCTAATCTGAAAGCTGTATAAATGAGCTTTCCATTGATGCATAGTTTGATAGAATATGCCAAAATACAATTTTTTTAAAATCTGGAATCTGAGGGAGCAAAAAAATGAAATAAATATATTGATAAAATCACCTTAAAAGTTGTCCAAATGAAGTTCTTAGCAATTCATATTACTAATCAAAAATCAAATTGATACATTTACAGTAGAAAATTTACAAAATATTTTAATGGAACATGATTTTTGGCATAAAAGAAAATTAGATAATTTTGACCCATACAATGTACTGCTGGCTATTGCTACAAATATACTTGTGCTACGTACAGCTGGTTTTGTGGTCCAGGGTCACATATTATTAATGTTTACTTCACTTTTGATCAAATAAAAGCAGCTTTGGTGGGCATATAAGACTTCCTTAAAAATAACCAGCCCCAAACCTTTAAAAGGTAGTGTGTTATTTAATTCCAATTCTAAACTAATTATTCATTAGACTATTGTCTGTATAACTAAAACGGTCTTTAACCAGTGAGCAGCTGAACTGAAAACTTTTGCAACTTAACTGCTTACTGCAAGCACTATGTGGTTTGTTTTTGAATTCCATTTCCTTAGACGGGCAACCTCAAGAGGAGAATTTGACTAAATCTAACATGTGCTTAATTACTGTGAAACTTAGAACAGACACATAAAAACAGCAGATTAGATGGTGTTAGATTGATAGATTAATGGTCAATGGTCAGTTTACCCTGTACTCAGGAGGAGGTAGACACAAACTAAGGACATCAGGATACTCAGAAGTCTGTGAAAAAGCCTGGTGGAACTCAACAGCGGTATCAAAAATGAGGAAACTAAAAAAAAGTGTGAGAGAACAGGGGATAAAGTATGAACAGGATGGAAGAAAAGAAGAAGTGCAATTTACTGGTTAAAAGTCATGCATCATGGGTTCATCACACCATTTATTCACCCTCATGTCTTTTAAAATATGTATGACTTTCTTTTTTCTGCACAAGTGAAAATATTTTAGGGTTCTGAAACAACACTGGACCCTTTTGACATTTACTGTATGGTAAACAAAACATTGAGACATTCCTCTAAATGCCTTCAGTACAGATACAGATCTGGAATGACATGAGGGTGAGTAAACAATGAAATAAGTTTAATTTTTCGTTGAACTATCCTTTTAATACAGTCTATATTGTTACAGAGCATCATGGAGACGGCATACCTAGTGTGAGCCAGCCAACAAGCTGGTTGAAGAGTGGCAAGCCTTGCTTCAGCTGAAGACTGGAGTGTGTGCTGGTCAATGCGTAAGCGCACAGCACCACCTGCAACATCTGGAGAGATCAAAAGTATAAGTTGTATTTACAATGTATTAAAATTATTATATTTTGAAATATTTAACAATAGAGTAACAGGAATGTACAGTTGAAGTCAAAAGTTTACATACATCTTGTAGAATCTGCAAAATGTTAATTTTTTCATTAAAATAAGAGGGATCATACAAAATGCATCTAATTTTTTATTTAGTACTGACCTGAATAAGATATTTCACATAAAAGACATTTAAATATAGTCCACAAGAGAAAATAATAGCTGAATTTATAAATATGACCTGGTTCAAAAGTTTACATACACTTGATTGTTAATACTGTGTTGTTACCTGAATGATCCACAGCTGTGTTTTGTTTTTTTGTTTTGTGATAGTTGTTCATGAGTCTCTTGTTTGTCCTGAACAGTTAAACTGCCTGATGTTCTTCAGAAAAATGCTTCAGGTCCCACAAATTCTGTGGTTTTCAGCATTTTTGTGTATTTTAACCCTGTCGAACAATGATTGTATGATTTTGACATCCATCTTTTCACACTGAGGACAACTGAGGGACTCATATGCAACTATTACAGAAGGTTCAAACGCTCACCGATGCTTTAGAAGGAAACACAATGCATCAGGAGCCTGGGGGGGGGGGGGTGAAAACTTTTGAAAAGAACGAAGATGTGTACATTTTTCTTTCTTTTTTTTCAATTTTTTCATTTAGTACTGCCCTTCAGAAGCTACACAAGATATTTACCTTCTGGAACATCCGTGAGTGTTGGAACCTTCTGTAATAGTTGAATGTGAGTCCCTCAGTTGTCCTCAGTGTGAAAATATGGATCTCAAAATCATACAGCCATTGTTGGAAAGGGTTCAAATACACAAAAATGATGAAAAAACACATAATTTGTGGGACCTGAAGGATTTTTCTGAAGAACAGCTTACAATTGAACTGTTCAGGACAAACAAAGCACTCATGAACAACTATCACTAAACTAAAAAAAAAAAAAAACACAGCTTCAGGTAAGAACACAGCACTAAGAATCAATGTATGTAAACTTTTGAACGGGGACATTTTTATAAATTCAACTATTATTTTCTCTTGTGGACTATATGTAAATGTCTTTTATGTGAAATATCTTGCTCAGGTCAGTGATAAATAAAAAATAACAGGCATTTTGTATGATCCCTCTTATTTTGGTCAAATAATTAACATTTTGCAGATTCTGCAAGGTGTATGTAAACTTTTGACTTCAACTGTATCTTATGTACAACATAAAAAAAAAACCTTATGCTTTGATTTTTCCTATTTGGTTTTACTAGCAAAACGCAGACAAAATGTTGCATTTTATGTCTGCTGCTGTTGCAAGAGATTTCATGCAATTTTCAAACAGGAAATGCAGTGTATACTATTTGGAGACCATATGAACCTCTAATGTTACTGGAGACCTTTTGTTTTACTTTCTGTGTCTTTTTAGGACTTGAATGGCATTTATTTTGACATTCTTTTGACATCTATTTCCCAAATGCATCTTGGTCATTACTTCCTATAGTATTTACTGTATAGCCCCCTGTGTTCTCTCTGACTTTAGTGCACCTAGTTCCTTTAAGCAGTCATTTGCGTTAATAACCTGATTTTCATGTCACATCCCATATGTGACCCTGGACCACAAAACCAGTCTTAAGTCGCTGGGGTATATTTGTAGCAATAGCCAAAAATACATTGTATGGGTCAAAATTATTGATTTTTCTTTTATGCCAAAAATCATTAGGAAATTAAGTAAAGATCATGTTCCATTAAGATTTTTTGTAAAATTCCTACTGTAAATACATCAAAATGTAATTTTTGATTAGTAATATGCATTGTTAAGAACTTAATTTGGACAACTTTAAAGGTGATTTTCTCAGTATTTTGATTTTTTTGCACCCTCAGATTTCAGATATTCAAATAGATGTATCTCGGCCAAATATTGTCCTATCCTAACAAACCATGCATCAATAGAAAGTGTATTTATTGTGCTTTCATATGATGTATACATCTCAGTTTTGTAAAATTTAACCTTATGACTGGTTTTGTGGTCCAGGGTCACATATTTCTCTAGCTTGCCTGAATCTACTCTTTACAGAACTGGAAGCTGGATCAATATTTTTGAGCACAGGGTTTCTCAACTGGAATTTGAAGACCCCTGGGTGGCCCATGAGGGAACTGCAGGCTAAAAATTCATTGAATTATTAAAATAAATAAATAACTTAAAAACAATCAAATTGAAACCCTTACTACAACTGCATGTCATGTAACCATAAACCGAAATCAATGAACCATAGACATGCAGATGTACTGTTAAAATGTTCAAATATTTTATATTTCAACCAATTCCCAGGGAGTGTTTTACATGAAAGGTATTTGGCTGAGAAAAGTCTGACCTTAAATGTCTACGGTAAAAATGTCCTTGGAGAGTGAAAAATAACAAAAAGAAAGAGTCAAATGACCTGGCAAATGAACAGCTGACGATCCCTTCGGATCAGAGAAGAGCGTCTCCATGATGACCAGAGGTATGAGGATGAGTTGAAGAGGGTCAGCACTCCAGCGCAAATTCTACAGTAAAACACATTACATTTTAAAGATAAACCTTCCTGACGTTATTCAGCATCACTAATCATAGAGTATGAATGTGTTTAACAGTTTAAATGAAGAAAATGAATACAAATTACTGTGTATGACAGGATTTGGCATCAGTAAGTAAACAAAGAGTGCTCACACATAGTTGACGTCTGGTTCCCGTCCCACCACAGGCAACAGTGGAAACACAGCCAGGAAGAGGCAGCTCAACATCCAGCTCAATGACCTGAACTACAGTAGTATAAACAAGTCTTAAAAAAACACTTCTTTCAGACCTCAAATCAGAACAGGCCTTGAACAGTTGACCTTACCTTTGCTTTCGTGTAAAGGCCAGAAGCCACAGGCCACAGTGCCAGCACCACCAGGCCCAAGGTCAACATGGCCCGATAGAAAAAGCTGAGAACCTAAAAAACATCAGCAGAGAGGAAATGGAAGATGTGAAATGGTTAACACTTCTAATTACTAGAGTGCTAAACAGTTCCAACACTCAAGTACAGACAAACACGCTAACAAATTCAACATGTCTAGCATACAGCTACTTGAGTACTTACTAGTAATTGAATTCCAAACATAACCAGCAAAAAATAGCCAAAGCATTTGCTGAGCGGTAATGAGGGAATTGACCGAACCAGACTGGCAAGAGTTTCGAACCTGTGGTAGAGAGAAAACACACAAACTCCAAAAATGAAAAAAGGGGGGAAAACAGACCTAGAAGCCCTCCAGAAGCTTGCATTCTGCAAGTGAATCCACAAACTCACTTTCAATTATGTTTACATCTTCAGGAAATGTCTAAAGACACATCTCTTCCATCTACATTTGGCCCTCTAACACTAGCACTCTCTATTCTAGCTACTTGTTTTCTTTATATTTATAAAAAATATGACCCTCTAACACTAGCATTTTCCATTCTATTTCTATTATTTATTTTTATTTATAAAAATACGACCCTTTAACACTAGCATTCTGTTTTCTGCCTATTATATCTACTTGTTTATTTATTTTTATTTATTACAAAAAAAACTTGATGCTCTAACACTAACACACTCTATTCTGTCTATTATATCTACTTATTTTACTTTTATTTATTATAAAAAAAATAACCTCTAACACTGGCACTCTCTATTCCATTTCTATTAAATCTACTTATTTTGTTTTTATTTATTATAAAAAAGTGACCCTCTAACACTAGCACTCTCTATTCTATTTCTATTCTATCTGCTTATTTTATTTTTATATATTATAAAAACTTGACCCTCTAACACTAGCACTCTCTATTCTATTTCTATTCTATCTGCTTGTTTTCTTTTAATTTATTACAAAACTTCACCCTCTAATACTAGCACTCTCTATCCTATTTCTATTCTATCTGCTTGTTTTCTTTTTATTTATTACAAAAAACTTGACCCTCTAATACTAGCACTCTCTATACTATTTCTATTCTATCTGCTTATTTTATTTTTATTTATTACAAAACTTGACCCTCTAATACTAGCACTCTCTATACTATTTCTATTCTATCTGCTTATTTTATTTTTATATATATTATAAAAACTTGACCCTCTAACACTAGCACTCTCTATTCTATTTCTATTCTATCTGCTTATTTTATTTTTATTTATCATTTTAAAAAAACTTGACCCTCTAACACTAGCACTTTCTATTCTATTTCTATTATATCTACATATTTTTTTTATCATAAAAACTTGACCCACTAGCACTCTCTATTCTATTTCTATTATATTTACTTGTTTTCTTCAGTTTCTTTTTATAAAAACTTGGCCCTCCTACACTAGTATTCTCTATTCGATTTCTATTATATCGACTTGTTTTATTTTTGTTTATTATAAAAATGTATCCTCTAACACTAACACACTATTATATTTCTATTATATCTTCTTATTTTTATTTATTTATTATAAAACACTTGACCCTCTAACACTAGCACTCTCTATTCTATTTATATTCTATCTACTTGTTTTCTTTTTATTTATTATAAAAAAGTGTCCCTTTAACACTAGCATTTACTATTCTATATCTATAATATCTACTTATTTTCTTTTTTATTTATATTGATCCTCTAACACTGACATTCTCCATTCTTTTTCTATTCCAACTACTTGTTTTCTTTTGAATAATTATAAAATAATAAATTGACCATCAAATATTAGTGCCACCTACTTTATTTCTTTTCTATCTACTTTTTATTCTTTTCATGTCAAAGCATGACATGTCAAAACAAAAAATATTGTAATAAAAACAGGGATAAGTAACTTACTCCCTCATGACGGAGAACCACACAGGCACAGGGAGCAAGCAGTAGATATAGTAAGTCCAAGGACTGGACTGGACCATCAAGAACAGGGCCACAAACAGACCTATACACAGAAAGATCTGACCCAGACTCCTTTCTGTAACCTTAAATACCACAGAAACAAATACAGGATATGATATATATTTTAACACCTTTATTCTTTACCAGTGAACCACTAACCTCAATATTAGTGACAATGATCATGACCACTTGATCCTCTAACACTAATACTTCATATTCTACTTCTATTATATATACTGGTTTTCTTATTTATTATAAACACTTTCTATTCTATTTCTATTATTTCTACTTGTTTACTTTTTTAGTAATTATAAAACACTTGATCCTCTAACACTTATACTATCTATTTCTATATTCTATTTTTTATATCTATTTGTTTTCTTAATTTTTTAATAAAAACTTGGCCCTCATCCACTAGCATTCTCTATTCTATTTCTATTATATCTACTTATTTTATTTATTTATTATATATATATATATCTTACTATCCTCTAACACTAGAACTCCTAGAACACAGAACTCCTTTCTGTTACCTTAAATACCACAGAAACAAACATATACAGGATATGATATACATTTTAACACCTTCGTTCTTTACCAGTAAACCACTTACCTTAGTTACAATAACTATGACCTACAAACATGCTGCACACTGGACAACAACATCCCTCGCTTACCATGTGCGTGTTAGTTGGAGGTTTGCGTAAGCTAGCGTGCGTCTTCAGGATGAACAAAACCACATAACAGGTCCAACCAATAAAACCCAGAACCACACTGCTGCCAAGAAAAAGCCGGTCATATGTGTGATAATATGACAGGCCCTGCATGGCCTGGACTATCAGATCTTTACAAAAACGCATCTGGAAAAAAAGACAAAAGAAGATACAGCAAGACAAGATAAACATAATCAAGTCAGTTTGAACATGACAACAAACAGTCAACACTCACTGCTTCATCAAACTGTCCTTTTTGGATCAAACTCCTTGCATTACGGACAAAATCCATCTGTTTAGAGTCAGTCAGAGGCCTAGAAGTAAAAAGGACAATCTCACAACTGAACATATACCATATACCAAATGAAATTCAAAAAATCTTTGTTTATGCTCCAAGGAAGAAAGTTTAAAAAGACAGAAGAGTAAGCAAATATAGGTTTGAAAAGACATAAGAGTGAGCAAATGATGACTTTGTTTAATTTCAGGTGAATTATCCCTTTAAAGGGATATTTCACCCAAAAATGAAAATTGGATGTTTATCTGCTTACCCCCAGGGCATCCAAGATGTAGGTGACTTTTTTTTTCAGTAGAACACAAACGAAGATTGTTAACTCAAACCCTTGCAGTCTGTCAGTCATATAATGGCAGTCAATGGAAACCAAATCTTTGCAGTGAATCAGAGCTAAATAATGATATAAATACTGTTCAGTTTCTTGCACAGACCGATCATTTTGTGTCTTAACACCTCAATGTATCGTCACGAGCCGCAGGGTTTAATTTGGTTTTGTCTGTATATGTTTTTTTTACTCTCAAAGATTTGGTTCCCATTGACTGCCATTATATGACTGACAGACTGCAACGTTTGAGTTAAAAATCTTTGTTTGTGTTCTACTGAAGAAACAAAGTCACCTACATCTTGGTTGCCCTGGGGGTAAGCAGATAAACATCCTATTTTCATTTTTGGGTGAACTATCCCTTTAAGCATCGACTTTTACTCACAGGTAGGGTGTAAACAGAAAGGACAATGTTGTTTCTTTCTTCTGTGCCATTTTCACCTGTTGATTTAATAAACACAAGATTGCTGATTATTTCTTATTCAAACTGACAAAATGGACTAAAATGTATTATTCTTTACCCTGAACTGCTCCAAGATCTGAACTGCATTTGCATATATGCTCTCAGCCTTAAAGTGCTGGCTGTTATTCAGGTAATTCAGTGGTAAGACACCCTGTAATGCCAAAAATGTATTAGAAAATAATATAACATAGAAGTATACTACTGTGTGATATAAACTTGTGATCTGAAAGCTTTGAAAATCATGCTCACCACAGAGTTCAACGGAAAGGGAACTCCTATAAGAGATGACATTAGTGGAGCAATATCAGCCTGCAATAGCAAAAAACATCAATCAGCTGCGCTCCTGTCGTTTATAGACATTTCTTAAGTAAACGAGACAAAAAAATTTAACCTGATTGACATCCACTCTTCTGGATGTTTCCAGCCTCCATTCTGAAATATATAAGACAAGAAGAAATATAGACAAGGTCAATTCCATGATGTTTGAATATGGAGATGAACTGATGTTAGACCACTAAGGGACATTAAACAAACCTTTTAAATAATTATCATCGTATTTGTGAGAGCTCTCCCGCTGTGCTGTCTGAAGCCCAGCACCCCATGCTATCAGTGGGGTCAGCGTCTCTGATGGGTGCCCTGCACCGTGAGATCCTATAAAACATATACATTGTACTTGTATACTGCATTGAACAGATTTACAGTTGAGGTCAAAAATGTACATACACCTTGAAGAATCTGCAAAATGGTAATTATTTGACCAAAAAAAGAGGGATCATACAAAATGCATCTTATTTTTTTATTTATTACTGACCTGAATAAGATATTTCACATAAAATACATTTATATATAGTCCACAAGAGAAAATAATAGCTGAATTTATAAAAATGACCCTGTTCAAAAGTTTACATACACTTTATTGTTAATACTGTGTTGTTACCTGAATTATCGACAGCTGTGTTTTTTTTTTTTTTTGTTTAGTGATTCTTTTCACACTTAGAGACTCATATGCAATTATTACAGAAGGTTCAAACACTCACTGATGCTCCAGAAGGGAAAATTATATCTTATTCAGGTCAGTACTAAATACAAAATAACATGCATTTATTTGATCTTGAACCGTAATATAAATCAGGTGAATGTTATTTTAGTCCTGAAAGATTGACTTCATTCGGAGAGATTTATTAACCTTTTTAAACAAAGTTTCCTGTCACAGGTGTCTAAAGTTTTAAAGTTACAAAGACTAGGTCAGAGAGATGTTTTACCCCAATTTGTCATGCCATGGTCAGACGTAAAAACATAAGCAGTTTTTCCATCATGCCCATAAAAGTCGTCCATCACACTGACAATTTCAGCGACACCTGCATCAACCAGGTCAATGTTCTCTAGATATTCCCTGTAGGTGCAGAAATCCCACAGAAAACATTACATTTGAGAATCTGACAATGGTAGTAGCTCCACCTAGTGGTTTTTTCTTATTTCAAGGTGTTCTGAATATATGCATTTCTGTATAAAAATAAAAATTTCAACACATGATACTGCAAAGTAACAAACATTACTTCAAAGTGGCTTTAGATAAAACAGTAAAATAAAAAGATAAAATGAAGGTGTTAATGACATTACAATATGTAATGTGATTAAATGTTTTTTTACTTACTTTGACATGGGCCGGTGTGCATGGCCATTGGTGTCTATCCCCAAAAGATGAAGGAAAAACACATTCTGTTCTTCATGTAACATATTCAGTAGAGTTTCGTTGCTTTTGGCAACATTGAGAAAATCCTTAATTAAGAAAACAAAAAAATAACTTAGGCTGTTCAATCATTTTCTCTAATTATTTATTACAAGATCATTTCAGGGTTTCAGACCTTATAACATTTATTCATTTTTTAAAATAAAGTAACACTTTTTTAAAATAATGACGCATTAAAAAGATTAAAATTGAGTGTAAAGACATATATAATGTTACAAAAGATTTCTATTTCAAATAAATACTGTTTTTTTTTTTTTACTTTTTTTATTCATCAAAGAATCTTAAGAAAAAGTTTCAATGTCTCCACAAAAAATATTGAGCAGCACAGCTGTCCACAACTTTGAAAAAATGTGACACTGAAGACTTGAGTAATGGCTGCTGAAAATGCAACAAATGACATTTTACTTTTTTTTTTTTTTTTTTACTTAATATAGGCCATTCTACGGAACTGCTGTCCCACAACCAAAAAACACATTTAAAAAGCATTTTAGTATTCAAATTAGGGCTGGTCCGAATACCATTTTTTGAGCTTCGAAGCTTCGGTAGTAATCAACACCGAATATTCGAAGCTTCGGTGGGAGGGGCTGAACATATTCTTCTCTCTAATAAAGGCATGAATCTCTGTATGTCTTTCTGTTTGCATTTTTATTATGTCGAGAACAGTTCATCCAAACGATTTTTGCTGTGGACCCAAGGGAGTGCAGTGTTGCATTTTGGTGCAATATGGACACATGAAAGGAACGTTCAGAATTAATAAATTGTAATAGAACATTGCACGTTGGAAGCGGTGCGCCTCAAGCAGGCAGAGCTTACATGCTTCGAGAACGGACATTGCGCTAGTAATACAAAACACACAGGTCTGTTAAGAGCAATACTTTTAATAAGGTAGCCTAACATTTTTTAACAAACAAATCACTCCCAAATCAGAAATTAGCAGCACAGTAATTAATGACACCGTAAAGGGTAGGCTATTTAAATAAAAGAAGAACGAAAAAAAAAAATGGTGCGGTGCATATATAAATAAATTATTTGTATCTAAATTATTTATAAATAAATTTTTAAAAATAAACATTATTAACAAACGTGCGTGTTTATTTGAGCACTTCCGTCAGTGAACAAGCAGCCTACAAAACGCTAAAATAAATCAAATAAATAATACATTTAAATATGAAACTAGCCTAAATAATAATGTTAAATAGGCTATTAAACAAATATGTGACCCTGGACCACAAAACCAGTCATAAGGTAAAATTTTACAAAACTGAGATTTATACATCATATGAAAGCTCAATAAATAAGCTTTCTATTGATGCATAGTTTGTTAGGATAGGACAATATTTGACCGAGATACATCTATTTGAAAATCTAGAATCTGAGGGTGCAAAAAAATCAAAATACTGAGAAAATCACCTTTAAAGTTGTCCAAATTAGGTTCTTAACAATGCTTATTACTAATCAAAAATTACATTTTTATACATTTACAGTAGGAATTTTACAAAAAAAATCTTCATGGAACATGATCTTTACTTAATTTCCTAATGATTTTTGGCATAAAAGAAAAATCAATAATTTTGACCCATGCAATGTATTTTTGGCTATTGCTACAAATATACCCCAGCGACTTAAGACTGGTTTTGTGGTCCAGGGTCACATATTTGTTGCAAAAATTCCTAAAACCTCGCCCGGACCTTGTCCGACAGCACATCAGAATTACTGGCCCGAGTCCGACTGGAACCGGTCTTTTTTCTCTTTCTCTTCCCCATTGCACAGCTGCTGTTTTTAATAGCAAAGTGATTACACTTATTTTCGTTTCTTTAGTTTATGAAGTTAATTTAGAGATATATTTGGAACACTTTTTGTTTGTTAAATTCCAGTTTTTGTTTTTTAAAGTAAAGACCAAGCGGCAAGCGGCAGACAGATCAATTTAGCCCTCTCAAGTCATCACGATTTAAATTAAAATCCATAGATATAAAAAACTTAAAACATATCACAATATTAGTTGAAACGTTTAACCTAGATAAATGTGTGCTATTAGGCTCATATCCAATCGTTTGTGCGGAGAGTAAAGCTGAAGTGCGCTTTGCAGGACATGAAGGCACCGGTGCGATGTGAAACTTCATTTTTGCTCATAAAGGTAAGACTAATATATCATCCGGAACTGTAAAAAAAGAATTACAAAACTCTTTCATTAGCTATAGGCCTAATCCATAAATATGCATTTATAAATACACTTATAAGCTCCTTTTGTACCTTATTCTTTTTGCATTTGCACTACTCTGTCCGGTTTTGCACTGTGCCATGTGCCCTTACTTGTATATTGTTTTTTTTTTTAAATATATATTATATGTATAATTGTATTTATTTGTATTTCTACCTTTTTGTATTTAATGTTACGTGTATGCACCTAGGGTCTGAGAGTAACGCAATTTAAACTCTCTGTATGTCCGGTACATATAGCAGAATTGACAATAAAGTTGACTTTGACTTTGATAAAGGTGCGTCCAATGAGCAAATGTCAAGTCAGGACCGTCAACTTCATCTTTGTCAAATGCTAGTTTATTAATAATTAATTCGAATATCTCCTTACTTTTTCCCCCGACACATTCATGGTAATTATTTTTGCTGGGGCTTTGCGGTCAGCTTTAGCCTACTGCGTGCATTTAAATGTGGAGGCGCGGTTGTCATTGCGACAGTAACAGCCCTAGTTTTGCTTCCACCATTCAAGTGGGCCTGACTGTACTTTATAGTGTCTCTCAAATATTGCTCAATCTCTCTCTCTCCTTTATTTATTTATTTATTTTTTGCTGTCTCTGTGTTAGTGGCGCAGCAGTCTGATCTTCTTCATTCATCTCCATTTCGCGGGGGATGCAAGGTGTATCAAAAAAAAAGAATATTTGAATCTCAAAATTTAAAATCGAATACCAACCCACCGAACGAATATTCGAATAATCGAATATTCTGGTCCAGCCCTTTTTCAAATCTTAAGACATTTACTAAGATTAGGGATGCACCGATATGAATCGGCCGATCATGCTTGCGCGTTTTGTCAGTAAAGCCGGTTCTGTAATCAGCGGTAAATGCCATCAGGTGCGTGATTTCACGTTGAGCCGTATATACTACACACAGCCGTTGTTTACCGACGAGCTGCGCAAATCAATGTTCATTATCAGTGTGAATGTGCGCAGCTCGTCAGTGAACAACGGCTGTGTGTAGTATATACGGCTCAACGTGAAATCACGCACCTGATGGCATTTACCGCTGATTACAGAACCGGCTTTACTGACAAAACGCGCAAGTGATCGGCCGATTCATATCGGTGCATCCCTAACTAAGATCATTTTATTATCTATTGAAATGTGAGTTAACATTCTGTAATGTGATGTGGTCGCTACCAAAACATTACTGTCACTACCGAAAATGTGCGGTCACAACCGAAACATGGGATGTTTTGTTATGAGATGTTTGTTTTTTAAGCCCCTACATAAAAGTATCCTACCTTAACTTCATCAAACACCCATGTATCAAGTCTGGATGCATCAGTGGAGGCGAAGTCCTCCCGCTCTGGAGGGTAAGTGTGAGTGTACACATGGTCTCCAGTGGCTCCTACAAAAACACATGCTAGTAAAGCTACCAAATATGGTCACTGTACACTCATAGTTCTATTCACAGGTGTGTGGTTATACCTTTAGCAAACATTGGTAAGATGTCAGGGCTTCCCCAACACCAGGTATGTCTGCTCTCATTAAAAACAGAATCAAATTCCACTGGATTCTCCTTCCAGCCTGTAAGCACAGAAATGTGAGATATATTATTTTTTAAATATATAAATATAAATTTGCACACATATAGGTTATACAGAAACACGTGTGACTGATGCTTACCCTTGGCAACAGCACTAACATCCTCATAAAAGCCCGCTATTAGGGCCACGTGACCAGGGCGTGATTCTGTGGGGACTCGCGTGTGAGACACTCCCCATGTGCCACTCTCTTCAATCACACTCCTTACGACAGGAAACAATAAGAAGCACAAGTTAATTGTATTTATACACTATAAAGAAAACTGACATAAAGAAGCAGACATTCATAACAGCTAAGAATAATTGCAATGCTACAAGTATAAGAATTTTCTTGTTCCATCTGCATATAATGCATTTTGGGAAATGCAGTTTACACCCTGTAAGTTATAAATCTGTTTTAACGCACTACCAGTCAAAAGTTTGTGAACGGTAAAATTTTTAATGTTTTTAAAGAAGTCTCTTTTGCTCACCAAGCCTGCATTTATTTGATCCAAAATACAGCAAAAGCAGTAATATTGTGAAATATTTTTACTATTTAAAATAACTGTTTTCTATTTGAATATATTTTACAATGAAATTTATTTCTGTGATTTCAAAGCTAAATTTTCAGCATCATTACTCATTACACATGATCCTTCAGAGATCATTCTAATATGATGATTTGGTGTTCAAGAAACATTTATTATTATCATTATCAATATTTAAAACAGTTGAGTTTATTTTTTTAGAATTCTTCGATGCAAAGATCAGCATTTATCTGAAATAAAAAGCTATTGTAACATTATACACTATACCATTTAAAGGCTTGGAGTTAGTATAATTTTATTTTTTGGATAAGAAATGATAGAAATTAAAACTTTTATTTAGCAAGGATGCTTTAAATTGATCAAAAGTGATAATAAAGACATTTATAATGTTACAAATGATTTCTATTTCAGATAAATGCTATTTTCTATTTACCAAAAAAACTTGAAAAAATTCTACTCAGCTGTTTTTAATAATAATAAATGTTTTTTGAGCAGCAAGCCAGAATATTGTTTTCTGAAGGATCATGTGACCGGAGTAATGATGCTAAAAATTCAGCTTTGAAATCACTGGAATAAATTACATTTTAAAACATATTCAAATAGAAAAGAGTTTTAAATAGTAAAAATATTTCTTCTTCTTTACTGTTTTTGCTGTACTTTGGATCAAATAAATGCAGGATTGCTGAGCAGACATGACTTCTTTAAAAAACATTAAAAATCTTTTGGTTAGTAGTGTATATCTCTATGAATGCATTTTATGTGAAGCATCTAACAACACTAAAGTCTACTTTTCTGGACCACATTCGTAAACAGGACAAGCACACGCAAGACAAGATTCCATGTTCATCACCTTAGGTAAGGAGCCCTGACCATCCCATTGTCGTCAGGCTTAAAGAGGCTGTCGGCTCTCAGACCATCTGCCACAAAGAGCACCAGGCGCTTGGCCGGAGGGGCCAGGGGGACATGCTGTGGTGTCATTCCATGCACAAGAGGGGACGTGAAATAGATGTCAAATATTGAGAAAAAGAAGACTACATGGACAATGAGTCCCACGATGAAGAATGTCATCATCTTCATCTTGTCTGCTGTCAGACCTGTGGCAGTGATTTAGAAAAATCAAAGAACAACAAGAAAAAAGCTGGACATTTGAAATGCATTCAGTTGTTTTTAGATCTTTTGAGTTTTGACATTTTACATATTAACATGACTATACATGTATGGACATCTCAGAAGTAATATTTGCACATATGAGTAATTGAAAATAAAATGTTACCTTTTTGCTAATTTCAGATTGAAATGAAGGTGGATAAATCTGAATCAGTCCATCAGTACTGTCAATTAAATCAACCGGCAAAGCATGAATGACCGTGAACACAGCCTCTAAACAAAACGCGTCATTCACACAGGCTTTTAATCTGTTTTAGCGTACTGTTATATGTCTAGCGAACAAGTGGCTTTTAAACCAAATTGACCTACTAAACCAAATTGTTTCTAAGTAGATTAACTAAGAACTTTTCTTCACTTCCGTGTATTGGTAACCTTTGAACTGGAAATCGCGCAATGCATTTTGGGAACTGTAGTTTACGCCTTGTGCGTTTTTTCTTCAGGAAAACATATACCTCTGTGTTTTTGAAATGATAGAAAATCAATAATGTTAGTGATTTTACGACTATGAAATTAAATAAAAATATGATTATACCTTTTTGTGTAATAAGCCACATATTCTACCAGTCAAAAGTTTTTGAACAGTAAGATTTTTAATGTTTTCTGCTCACCAAGTCTGTATTCATTTGATCCAAAGTACAGAAAAATGGTACAATTTTGAAATATTTTTACTATTTAAAATAGCTGTTCCTATTTGATTTAGCTTTGATCACAGGGAAAAAAAATGTTTTAAAATATGTTCAAATAGAAAGCAGTTATTTTAAATAGTAAAAAAATTTCACAATATTACTGCTTTTACTGTATTTTGGATCAAATAAATGCAGGCTTGGTGAGCATAAGAGACTTCTTAAAAAAAAAAGAAACATTAAAATATTACAGTTCAAAAATTTTTGTAGTGTAAAAACACTAGGTTATGTCTCCATATTTTTACAGGAGCATACAATTAAAAAGTCCTAACTGAATTTTTAATTTTGATATGACATAATGAAACATTCATTCTGGCCTTTCCCCTTCACATTTGCAAATGTTAATAATCCCATAATAGTAAATGTTCATCTAAAATAATGGTAAATGGTTAGAGAAATTTTGGTGTATTTTTGAGATGAAAAAGATAAACAAACAAACATACAAAAATGATATTGTGCAAACACCTTCAGGAGAACAAAGCCACAACAGAGAAGTTCGCATGTAACAAACGAGCTAAAAGAAACGTAATCACAACAACGTAAAAGGTAAACTATCAAAAATATATAAATAAATTAAAAATAAATAAAATAAATATTATTTAAAAAACAGGCAATAAATAAACAAATTATTGAATAAAAGGAAACTTAAAAATAAGGACAGTCGAGTTACTATGAGACTTTTATTTTGACACCAATATAATTCCCCAGTAACCCGTATGTTCGTTAGCTTCACTCAGGTCTGAGAGTTGGTCAGGGATACAGCAGAAGCTTTGTGAATGCTAAAAGCTGCGTTTAACATTTTAGATAAACGAAACGCTTTGAGTTATTATCTTTTATTTTAAATTTCATACATTTCAAGTGGTATTAGTGGAACATATTTCTTTATAGTTCATCCGGACATAAAACCCGACTCTAGCTATGGCTGGTGGTAGTAGCATAGCGATGAAAACATGGGAGCTGTCAAACAGCATGCAGGAAGTTCAAAGTATTGATGAAATATATAAGTATGATAAAAAACAACAACAAGAGATCCTGGCAGCCAAACCGTGGACTAAAGAGTGAGTTTAAAGTTACGTTAGCATACCATACGAATATATTCCTCTTCAATAGGCCTGAATTGTTTTCGTATGGTTAATGACTGTTCTCCATACTGCTTTTGTTGTTACAGCCATCATTATTTTAAATACTGCAAGATATCAGCTTTGGCACTGTTGAAGATGGTGATGCATGCTCGATCTGGAGGAAACCTGGAAGTGATGGGACTTATGCTGGGGAAGGTGGATGGAGAGACAATGAACATCATGGACAGTTTTGCTTTACCCGTGGAGGGCACTGAAACAAGAGTCAATGCTCAGGCTGCAGCCTACGAATACATGGCTGCTTATATAGAGAATGCTAAACAGGTATCCATATGCATTTTTTTTTTTTAATTCTTATTAGGCAAATAATAAGAGCAAACCCACACGTTGTTTCTAAATATGATCACAGATACACTGTGTAGGCTAAATCTTGATTTCAGTTTTTTTCTATAACTATACTCATCTAAACAAACAAAAATAATAAAAATTGTTTAAGAATTATACTGCATTCAGTTTTAATTATCTAATAGTAATTGAGAGACTACATGAAATGTTTGGACTTTTAAAATGTATTTGTCACATCATTAAAAAGAAATTAATGAAGGCGAAAGACAAAAACAAAACAAAAAAAAAAAAAATATATATATATATAATTTATTTATTTATTTATATATAATATAAAATATGTATTTATATATAATATAAAATAGATGGTGACCAATCACAGAATGAAAATATACACATATTGTATATGCTAGATTGTGAAAAATATTTTATTAATTAATTAAAATTTAATATGCCGAATTTATTGTTAACTGAGTGACTACATGGAATATGTGCACTTCTAAAATTGAGTTTGATTCAAAAACATTGAAAATATTCAAATAAACAATGAGTCATCACAGGAATTAAAATTTACATAAATTGTGTATTTTGAATCTTGCAGTACGTTATAATCATCTACAAATATGTACAATACTTTGATATTTATTACACATTCAGTTTTCAAGAGCTAATAATAACTTGAGAGACTATATTTGAAGTATTTGCACTTTAAAGCATATTTATCACTTAGCAAGAGCATTTCAAATGATTTAATGAAGGCAAAAAGATTTAAAAATGGTACAAATCTAAATAAATTGTGAACAGACACATAAACTAAAATATACATATTGTGTATGCTGAATCTTGGTGTGATATGTTACATTTGTCTGAAAATATTTTATATTCTATAATAATGCTTACAGAATTATTATGCATTCAGTTTTCATAATCAAATATTACTCCAGAGACTAGATGGAATATTTGCACTTTTAAAAATGTATTTATCACATCAAAAAACTATTTAAAATTTTAATAGTAAAAATATGATTTAAAATAGTAAAAATCTATTTAAAATAAATAGTGAACAGTCACAGAAACTAAAATATACATATATTGTGTATGCTGAATATTGGTGTGATATGCTGTACTTATCTATACTTATCTAAAAATATCTAACTAATGCTCTCAGAATTATTATGGATTAAGTTTTCATGATGTAATATTAATCCAGAGACTACATGAAATATTTGCACTTTTAAAAATGTATGTATCACATCAAAAGACCATTTAAAATTAAATGATGAAAGTAAAAATGTGATCTAAACATAGAAAAAAATTTAAATAAATAGTGAACAGATGCAAATACTAAAATATAAATGTATTTTGTATGCTGAATCTTGGTGTGATATGCTATGCTTAACTAAAAATATTTTTCTAATACTTTTAGAATTGTTATGCATTCATTTTTCCTGATTAATATTAATCTACAGACTATCTACACATTTAAAATATATTTATCACATCAAAAGTCCATTTAAAATTAATTTATGAATATAAAATAAATAGAGAACAGTCACATGAACTGAAATATACCCTTTATAATTTCATATTACCATATTATGCATTAACTCCCCATGAATGTCATGACCAGCATATGATGAAATATTAGTAATTCTGAGGCTCATAATTTTATCTATTTAGGTGGGGCGCTTGGAGAACGCTATTGGATGGTACCACAGTCATCCTGGATACGGCTGCTGGCTTTCAGGCATAGATGTCAGCACTCAGATGCTTAACCAGCAGTTTCAAGAGCCCTTTGTCGCAGTAGTGGTAAGTGCTGTTAAAAATGGTTTCTTGTTTTGCATTAGGGCCGATTTTGCAAACCCTTTTACCATCAATCTCTAAAGACAGAGGGGGAAAAATAGCTCAGCTACGAAATTGTTAAAGTATCAGTTTAAATTCAGTAATATCAGTGATCCATAATTGACCTCCAAAATACAAATGAGTTTGGTGACATTTGTAGTGGTGTCTGATTAATGGCTGTTGGCTTTGTAACTGAATACATTATACAGTTTACCCTTCGTTGCTATTGCTTATTTTGTGCTGAGGGCAAATAGCGAGCTGGTGCTCATAACTTTCACTTGCTAAACTGGCAGCTCAGTGTTTTTATTTGTTATATTTGACTGAACTGTTTTGCTTATTACAGTCCTTGTAATTTTTCATCCTCCTCAGATTGATCCCACAAGGACTATATCCGCAGGGAAGGTCAATCTCGGAGCATTCAGGACATATCCGAAGGTTTGTGACCGTCTAGTATTTCATATTTATGTGTCTATTCATTAACATGATTTTTCATCACGTATTTAAATTTTAACACTAGGGTTACAAGCCTCCAGATGAGGGTCCATCTGAGTACCAAACAATCCCGCTTAACAAGATTGAGGATTTTGGAGTGCATTGCAAACAGTAAGCTTTTGGAAACTTGGAAGTTGATTTAATTTTATTGACTTGGCTGGAAAATATTGGAAATTTACTATAAACGTTTTCTGCTTTTTAGGTACTATGCTTTAGAAGTGTCTTATTTTAAGTCTTCCCTGGACCGCAAACTCCTAGAGCTGTTGTGGAATAAGTACTGGGTCAACACTTTGAGCTCCTCTAGCCTTCTGACAGTAAGTACTTTTATTGATATAGCAATATGTGCAGAATTCTTGAGTAATTTTACATTTATTTATCCCTTGTGCTGTGCTGAAAATACTTTTACCTAATTTGGTATTCCAGGTCAAAAATGACCAGCCTTTAAAAAGATTGCTTGTAATTCTCTCATTATGCTGTTAGCACAAGTTTTGTATTTCTTTATGGAACTGACTGATCATAGGCCTCATTCATCTGAGCTTATGGACCTAGGTACACTAGCGGTCAAAAGTTTTTGAACAGTAAGATTTTTAATGTTTTTTTTTTTAAGAATTCTATTCTGCTCACTAAGGCTGCATTTATTTTGATCCAAAATACAGCAAAAGCAGTAAATGAAGTATTTTTACTATTCAAAATAACCACTTTCTATTTGAATATATTTTGAAATGTATTTTTTTGTGTGATCAAACCTAAATTACTTAGCATCATTACTCCAGTCTTCAGTGTCACACGATCCTTCAGAAACTATTCTAACGTGCTGATTTGCTGTTAAAGAAACATTTTATTATTACTAGTAGTAGTATTATCAATATTTAAAATAGCTGAGTACATTTTTCCAGGATTCTTTGAGTAGAAAGATCCAAAGATCAGCATTTACCTGAAATCAGTCAGTATAATTTTTCGGGGGTTGGGGGGGGGGGGGGGGGTGATAAAGACATTTAAAGTGTTACAAAAGATGTCTATTTCAGATAAATGCTTTTTAACTTTTTGTTCATCAAAGAAACTTGAAAAAATTCTACTCGGCTGTTTTCAACATAATGATAATAATAATAAATGTTTTTGGAGCAGCAATCAGGATATTAGAATCATTTCTGAAGGATAATGTGTCTGGAGTAATGATTCTAAAAATTCAGCTTTGAAATCACAAGAAGAAAACAGTAATTTTAAAAAGTAAAAATATTTAAAAATTGTACTGTTTTGCTGTACTTTAGATCAAATAAATGCAGGCTTGGTGAGCAGAAGAGACTTCTTTAAAAATCTTACTGTTAATATCACTGTTAACTGACTGGTAGTGTACATATATATTGTGTATGCTGAATGTTGGGATTTTCTATGCCATACTCATCTAAAAATATTACTAATTGTTTTATAATCATACTGTATTCGGATTTAATGTCCTAATATTAATAGAGAGACTACATGGAATATTTGCACTTTTAAAGAACTGAGTGAGAGTGAAAGCATTATTTGTGGATCATTTTAACAATATTCAATCATAAACCCAAATCAAATGAAACTGTTCAATCAGTTTTAAAAAAGAAATACAAAACCTGTTCTAATAAAAAGAAAACAAGTTGATAAAAAGATTGAAATTCAATATTTGGATAACAAGATATTTATAAGCAATTTAACCTTAAAGGGATATTTCACCCAAAGATTCTATTATTAATTACTCACTCTCATATCGTTCCAAACACGTAAGACCTTCAGTTGTCTTCAGAACCCAAAATAAGATAATTTTGATGAAATCTGAGAGCTTTATTATTAAGTTGCAACGCAACTAACATGTTCAAGGCCCAGATAGGTAGTAAGGACATCATTAAAATAGTCCATGTGACATCAGTGGTTCAATCTTAATTTTATGAAGCTACGAGAATACACTTTGTGCGCAAAGAAAACAAAAATAACAGTTTTACGGTGTTCCTGTCAGCAGCACCACACGCATGCGTAGTGTTACTCTCATGAACGCGCATTGATAACTGACACAGAAGAGAAGAAATTGTTGAATAAAGTTGTTATTTCTGTTTTCCTTGCACACAGAGTGTATTCTAGTAGCTTCATAAAATTACGGTTGAACCACTGATGTCTCATAGACTATTTTAATGATGTCCTCACTACCTTTCTGGGCCGTTTGAATCTGTCAGTTGCGTTGCTGTCTATGCAGGGTCAGAAAGCCCCGGATTTCATCAAAAATATCTTCATTTGTGTTCTGAAGATGAACGAATGTCTTACAGGTGTACAACAACATGAGGCTTAGTAATTAATGACAGAAGTTTCATTTTTGGTTAAACTAACCTTTAACTAGCATTTTTGGGAAATTACCTGAACACAACTTTAGGGCGAATTAAATTATAACATAAAAATGTTTTTGAAATCTGAAGGGTACAAGTATTTTATTTGCAGGAGATGGATAATATGACAGGGGTTTGTTGACAACTTGTGTACATGATTAATATTTGTAGATGCTGCTTTTGTTTCCCTGCCTATTTGTTTTGAAAGCTTGTCATTGTTGACTACGACATTCTGTCATGAGCTTTGTTTAACACTTTCAATGGGCTGTGGACTATCTAAACAGCAGCCTCTGAGCTCTGTGTTAGAGATAAATTGACTACTTGTCAAAAGCGACTTGCTCCGCCATGGAAGAAGTGTTGTCAGTGATTAGGTTGTCACCACAGACCGAGACCTTAAGGCACTGAGCCTGTCTTTATTATGAATCTTCGTCTGGGCAGTGTACAACCTCACCTTCTGCAAACTTTTGAGACCTCATTCAGGCTTCAGCAAACAATTCAACAATTTACTGTGTAATTGTGGTGTTAATGGCTCTTGTTCCTGCAGAATGCAGACTACACCACTGGACAGGTGTTTGACTTGTCTGAGAAGCTCGAGCAGGCAGAAGCACAGCTGGGACGAGGCAGTTTCATGTTGGGCTTAGACACACATGATAGGAAATCGGAGGACAAACTTGCAAAGGCAACACGTGACAGGTAATACATACCTAGTAAATCAGTATTAAATTTTTTCTTTTGTAATATTATGTCAATAATGATGGTATAAACAAGTGGAACTAAACAAATAAGCCAAGACAAGTTTACACTATCAGTCAAAAGATTTATAATGTTTTTTAAAAAAGTCTCTTCTGCTCACCAAGCCTGCATTTATGTGGTTAAAAATACAGCAAAAGCACTGATATTATGGAATATTTTTACTATGTAAAAAAACTGCTTTCTATTTGAAAATATTTTAAAATGTAATTTATTTCTGTGATCAAAGCTTAAATTTCAGCATCATTACTCAAGTGTTAAGTGTCACATGATCCTTTAGAAATCATTCTAATATGCTGATTTGCTGTTCAAGAAATATTTTTTATTAATATTATTAATATTTAAAACATTTGAGTACATTTTTTAAGGATTCGATGAATGGAAAGATCCAAACATTAGCATTTATCTGAAAGAAAAAGCTTTTGTAATATTATACACTATACCATTTAAAAGCTTAGATGTTTTTGGAGATTTTTTTGGGGAATGAAATTATAGAAGTTAATGCTTTTAGAAACCTGAGAAAGCGTTTTTCAATATAATAATAATAATAATTAATGTTATTGAAGCAGTAAATCAGAATATTACAATGGTTTCTGAAGGATCATGTGACTGGAGAAATGATGCTAAAAATATAGATTTTAAATCACAGGAATATATTACATTTTAAAATATTTTCTAATAGAAAACAGGTATTTTAAATAGTAAAAATATTTTTGCTGTGCTTCGGATCAAATAAATGCAAATTTGGTGAGCAGAAGAGCCTTATTTAAAAAAAAAATTTAAATCTTAGTGTTCTAAAACTTTTGACTGGTAGTGTATTTTCAAATGTCATGCACACTAAAAATTCAAAGTGGTTTATAGACATAATCACAGTTCTAAATAAAGCTGTAAATAGGTCATAAAACATATTTTTATTTCCAGGTTGATTTTTTTAAATTAAAATTTTACAGATTTACAGTCTTTTGAGTAAATATAAAAATGCATAAATACATAAAACTACATGAAAAAGTGCAAAACAAAGTTTTGCTTTCCCATTATTTTTTTTTATTAAAAAAATATTTATTTATGGGCGAGGAGGGTAAATTTGTATCATTTAAGTAGTGAGAATTTAATATTGGTTTTACATTTATTCATTTCTTTTGTGTTTTCCTTTATTTTGCTCAAATAAAAAAATTCAAAAAGATTGTTGTTTTAGACTTTTGGAATGAATATAAAATCAAATGTATAGAACTGGATAAAAAAATAGGTTTTTTGCTTTTGCCATCACTATTTTTCTTTTATAAAAGAATATTTATGTATTTATTTTGTTTTCTTGATTGTTTGATATAATGATTGGGGGTAAATATGTTTCTTTTGGGTATTAAGAATAGAATTGTGACTTCACATTTATTCTTTTCTCTTTTTTTGTTCTTTTTCTTTAAAAAAAGATTACTTATTTATCTATTTTGTGTGAGCTCACATGTGACTTGTACTGTATTGCAACTAATGACATATATTTTGATCAAACATCTTTTTTTGCTTTTCAGCTGCAAAACAACCATCGAAGCAATTCATGGTTTGATGTCCCAGGTTATCAAAGATAAACTCTTCAATCAAGTGAACACATCTACCAACTAAACTGGGAAGGAACTGAAGTTAGATGACTTCACACGCAGTGTTTGCTTAGTTATGTGTTCTTTTGTTACGATTCTGCTTTGAAAAATTCAAAGGAACTCTCCTGTAGGAATGTTTGCGTCATTTATCATTTGTTTAAACAAAGAAATAAATGCTGATCGGGTTGATTAGTTGATTAGCAGTTTTTTTTTTTGCTTCATCTTTTCTTAATTTACTAGCAATATTTTTATATACATTTTAAAAAGTCTTGTCTGAAATTATAACTCGCACAGCTCATCGTCAAAGCTGTCCTTTAGATCAAGACAAATGAGTTTTCCTTAGCGCGTAGACGTTTGAAATGTATTCTCCTCTGGGTTCAGTGTGTAACACGGTACCGCGCCGTTCCCATTTCCCACAGCTTGTGTCGGGAGCTGTAACAGCAGTATTCAACATCATATTTAACAAAAACCACAGTGCTCCACAAGAGGTCATTTTCATATTTGCCAGTCATAGCATTACATAATGGAATAACAAACTCAACGGCCCAAAGATAAACACAGCTTGGCATGGCCGCAGCGCATCTGTCAGGACGACCCTGTGCAGGTTGTCTTTGCGCTGTACACAATCCTTCAGGATTCTGACCGTTACGCTGTGGCCTGTCACTGATGCATCACAGAAACAGGAGCTCGATACAGTGGAGTCTATTCAGCCCTGCATGTCTGCTCTTTATCGCTGCAGACACTCAACGCCCGTGTGGTTTCATGCACACACACGTGCCTGCATTTTCTTACAGACAACAGAGCTGACTTCGTATTCATGCACATTTTAAGATTCGCTGTTATGTCCCAGAAAGCGTCAGTCTTGTTAAATTATGCCTTGTGCAATTTGTGGATTTTGGCTTGAAGTTGTAACGAGAGAGTGTTTTTTGCTCGTGATGACAACCAATGTTTTATTCCATGGAGGATTCAATTAAAAAAAATAGTTTAGAACATTTGTTGAAAATGTATTCTTCATCAGGCCATCCAAAATGTAGATGAGTTTGTTTGTTCATAAGAAACGGATTTAGAGAAATCTAGCATTACATCACATGCTCACAAATGTATCCACTGCAGAGAATGGGTGCTGTCAGAATAAAAACAACATAATAAGTGATCCATTTAACTCCGGTCAATCAATTAATGTATTTTGGCTTTGAATTGGTTAAAATGCCTTAATGATGGATTTGTTTTTTAAAAACACTCAGCTTTCCACTTCAGAAGATGTTATTGATGGGCTTAAGTGGATTACTTTTGGATTATGATGTTTTTATTAGCTGTTTGGACTCTCATTCTGACGGCACCCATTTATTGAACAAGGGATGTTATGCTAAACTTCTCCAAATCCATTCCGATGAAGAAACTAGCGTACCACTTCGATTGTCTGAGAATGAGTACGTTTTTAGCAAAAGTTTATTTTTGTGTAAACTATTCCTTTAAAGTCAGTAATCAGAAATCCCCCGTGCTCTGTATTTCACCTTTATGCAATTACCAATAAAGCTACAAATACAGCTGCAAGCAGTGATTGCTGGGGTTCAAGCGCTTTTAGGCATTTAAGCAAATATGGAAAAAGACTTATTGTTAAGCAAGCCTGTAACCACCTAAATCAATTAGTGATACAGGTAATTTGCCATAGAAATGTTTTTTTTTATGTTTATGACTGTTTATGATGATCTCCTTAAAGGTTGTATCAGCGATTTCAAGCCTGAAACATAAAGTGTCACTTTCAGCTGACCTTTCTTCATGATCCGCTCGCTGCCTGCCCCATAAATTGTCTGTAAAAAAAACGCGTCTCTGTGGCTCTGTGGACAATTTATGGGGCAGGCGTACAATTGTTTTCACACTTGAAAAATGCGATTTCACCCCCCCCAATGGCTGATTTCTTTCAAATTTCTCACAGGCATTTGGGGCTGTGAGTCAAAAAGGCACACCAAGTTTCGACTGCCGTTAACCTTGTCTAATAGGTGCTCAAACTTCATCAGCTAATAACGGCCATGTTTTGTTTGTTTTTTAGATACGTAAATGTCCTTATAGGCATTTGTGGCACTTTGGACCAAGACTGCATACAGCAATTTTCATGTTGATAGGACAAGTGGTTGCGTAGATATAGCCATTTTTATGTGTTTTTCCCTCTTATAGCGCCACCAAGTGGCCAAGCTCCGTTATTTTTGTCCTGTGACCTCAGATTAAGCTCTTGCATAAATGTTCTGAGTTTGGCAAAGATATCTCAGTCCATTCAGGAGTTATAGGCATTTTACTAAAAGTGGCTCTGCCCCTTTCGAAGATTTTGGCGTCCCTTTGCGACTTTTTTTAATATTGATATTCACTCTCCAGAGAGTCTTTCTGGACTGGTTTGTTTCCAATCAGGCAAAAAACCTAGAACTAGTTCGCAAAAGTAGGTTTTTCAAAAAAAAAAAAAAAAAATTCGCCAGGCTCAATTACATAAGACTTGAGCCTGTGACTGACGGTTTTGGAGTTATGAGCGATTTCATACTTTTGATCGCTGTAGCACCCCTGTTAGGCCTTGGTGACGTTGTCAGCGGTGTTGAGTAATAGCATACCTCTTAGTTTTAAGTCTCTACAACTTACAGTTTGGTCTGAATGATCAGTTTTATGCGGAAATCGCTGATCCTTCACTCTTAAAAGTAAAGGTGCTTCACAATGCCATAGACCTTTTTGTCAAAATGGTTCCATAAAGAACCTTTAATATCTGAAGGCAAATAAGGTTCTTCAGATTATAAAAAGGTAAGCCAGAAATGGTTCTTTAAAGAACCTTTGACTGAATGGTTCTTCTATGGCATCGTTTGAAGAACCATTTAAAGCACCTTTATTTTTAAAGTGTTGGCCATTCTAACAATTGCAATATGGTTTTTGTGCTATGCACTTGAACCCCTAATAATCATCACCAGATGAGCATTAAAGAGGAAAATAGCAGATGAGTATAAATGAGACGAGATATAACTAAGCTTAAGCATATTATGTTTTCCATGAGTGAACTAACATCAGCCAAATCCATTAACTTAATTTTAAGGTATGTTTTCTATTAGCAAGAGTCTTCTTAAATTACTTGGAATTCCACTTCATTTACTCAACCCAGAGAAAATGTTTTAAAATAATAAGTATTAGGAATTATGATAGATATGCGATTAAGAGAATATATCCGAGTGAGGAGCACAAATAATCAGCAGTGGCTATTGATCATAAGGCTAATGTTAAACTAGCCTTTTGGGACCAGTGACCTCAAGATATTTGGTAGCGCTGATGTTTTCTTTGGACCATATAATAATAATCACAACAAGCATGGTCGTAAGGAGGTGAAACGTGTTCAATGCCCTAGAGGAGAGTCTGAAAAGGGCAGAACTCCCCCTCTACGTCCCTAAACCAACCAAAGCAACATTTCCTTTCTGCCAAGAAATTCTGCATACATAAATGGAGGCAAGTCACTCAGTCTCAGGAAGCACATTCCTCCACTTTATATAACAATACACGGGTCAACGCAGTGACTCAGTCCACCAAAGCCCACCGCACTTCTCCAGAACTGATATGTATTATTAGGGTCAGCGGTTTGAGCTTGAAATGAGAAAGAGAAAATGTTAAGTTCTACCAGCTGAAGCTGATAAACATGGTTTCTGATTTCAACATGTAAATGCTTAAAGGTCTTGTCTACTTTAAGCCTCAAGGGTGGGCCGAGGTATTGGTTTAAAGCTAGTTTTTCTTTTTCAACAATTGTCTTTCTCTGCACACATGTATTTTTAAGTGTGTAATATAATCTTGCAAGGGAAGCAGTGCCTCCTCAAAATATTGGATGAGAAAAAAAAATTGTAGTACAAAAATAAAACAACGCCATTTTCACAATGCGTCATCAATCTGCCATATTGGCGGCACTGAACGTAAACAGTGCAACTTAACCAAACGAAACGTGCATATTTAGCTAATTATTGTGGCTGAAAATGGTAAATTATTGTCAGGTTTTGGGCTGTACTAATCGGTTGGACTGGAAAAACATTTGGAGTACTATAGTCTGTCAAAAGTTATAACAAATCAAAAAGAATAGTGCAAACTGTCTGAGCAACAAAAGGGATTTGTGGTTGGCCAAACTGAACCAGGATTTCCAGGGCAAGAATCTTGACAACATTCATGTTTGTTCTTATCATTTCCTTTCAGGTAGGTGAAATATTAGGATAATATCTTAATCAACACTGCTCATATTATCTTTAGCACCTATTAAATAAATAGTGTGCCCTTTACAGCTTACTAAGTCCTTCTCTATATGATTAAGCAGCTTCAGCACTATTTTTCCATGGTTTAGACAGCAAAAATTACCAGAACAACTATTCGGTAGTACATTAACAATGCAATTCATTCTGTTATTTACAACAGTATGGCCAATATGGCCGCACATCCGGGTAACTGACCAAATCGTGACATAAGTGCAAACCCTCTATATTACAAAATATAACATAAATCAATGTCTCCGTTGGCCATAACCAGTTTTGGGGAAAATTACTATTAAAAGTAATGCATTACAGTATTGAGTTACTCCCCAAAAAAGTAACTAATTAAGTAATGCGTTATGTTACTTTTGCGTAACTTTTTAAATCTGGGCAGGGCTTGCTTGTTTGTTTTTAATATAAAAAGTTATATTTTTGGCAAATGTAAAAGCCTTTTCACACCAAAAGCCTCAGGCTTAGAGAAAAGTAAATTAACGTCTGTACAGTAGTCCCTAGAAGAAAAAAATTCTTCAGCTATAAAATGGGAAAACAAATGTTAGATTATCTTGAGTAATTTTTGCTTATTAGTATGGATGAATTGGATCATCGAAGGTCGGCAGCAAAGACATCGGCTAATAAAATGGGTTTATATACATAAAGGATATGTGTATTATTTAACATTTAATTATTGCAGGTTTGCGTTGAATTTCACTGTTTTTATTCATTTTGAGGAATACTGTATCTGGTTTTTTAGTGAGTGAGATAATTTTTTGCATGTTCACATTTATTCTAAAACTACAGTAACATCTTACAATTTCTCTCAACATGGGGACAGGAGAGCATTTAATCAATAAATGGGTGGAAAAGTAACTCAAAAAATTTCTTGTCACTTAAAAAATAATGCGTTACTTTAGTTACTTGGAAAAAGTAATCTTATTACGTAACTTGCGTTACTTGTATTGCGTTACCCCCAAAACTGCCAATAACCACTGTTATGTCAAAATAAGACTTAAAATGGCAAGAAAACATGATCTGCAGGAGTTTTTAGTACATAATCAGCTTAAATATAGTGAAATTTAAAGTCATTTCCGTGTCTGTGACCAATATTTATCGTTACAAGTTAGCTATTAAAAAGAATAGCTGAAGGTAAGTTCACAAATAAAATATATTGTTTAAATTGTTACTGGCTTGAGTTATTATTTTGGAATAAATGTAAAATGCTTAAAAACAACTTGAGATTCATACTTGGCTTTAATAAATAGACTACAGAATGTTAAATAAAAACAGTTTTGAATGTTTAAATATTGTGGTTTAAGACTGCTCATTTGTGTTCTTCATTTCTTAAATTAAATTATTGGTAACAAAAACTTGCGCTCGCTTGAATTAATTCTAAAGCTGTTAGTAGTAGAACAAACGATTCTTTACAACATTGGTAAAAACATTCTTTCACATACTCCACACAACAACACAAGCAATGAACAACGCGTCCTGAAATTCACACAGAATTTAAAACAATTAAAAACGTTTAACGTTTGAGTCGAGAACGTCGTCCTGCATTTGAACTGCGCTTCAAAACAACTCTGGCGTTTGCAAACTGACCTTGCACTCGCGTCGCGTCGTCATGGCAACATCAACTCAGCCTCTCACTTCCTAAACAAAAGACAAGACGGAAAGACTTTACAGCAGCAAAACACTTTGCGTTCATAGCTGAAGAAGTTAATACATAACACTTGTGCATTAAGGTAAGTTGTAGTGCTGTTTCGTTTCATTTCTACTGTGTAAGCCGTTTATGGCCTAACGTAAATTGTTTGTCTTTGTTTATTAGAAACAAGAGCGTAAATCCGCAATATATACAGCGATAAATTATAATGATTGGCAAACCGCTGTCTCCATCGAGTTCCCCGGAGTTTAACCACAGAAAGTTATTGATTTTAAGAGGCTCTCCATGTCATCTCCCCATAGTCTGCTTCTCTGAGATCAAGTGTAAAACCGACCTGCTGTCATGTGTTGATGTATGTATTCCCTTTACTTCTGTCCTAGTGTTCAACGTCTGTGGTTGACAAGACTATATCGAGAGCATATGGAGTAAAACATCATCCAAGGGCTTTCCAAGGAGTTTTTTTTTTCTGGTAAGGTGTTACTGTAGGTTTGGCTTAATATAATAAAACATCAGAGACAATGCAAATCTCAAGAGGATTGGATTGTGTTGTTTTTTTGTTCATTGGAAGACAAGATCTCCTTTCATGATGATCTTAGGTCAGGTGGTCACATGTCTTTTTCACCTTTGGCCTCATTCTCACTATTCAAAAATAATATGTATTTTGACAAAGGTTTAAGGGTCAATTGACTATGCTGTCTTTAAAGTACATATCATTAAGGAAATAATGGTCACCACATCAATTATACCCTTAAACCACATTTAAAGACATTCTAACCCCTCACATATTTAGAGCTCAGTGCTCTGAAATGTATTCAGTCATATGTTCTCGCATTGTGTTAAGTGTTTTAGGCTTTCTCATAAATCTCCCTCTTCCCTTGACATGCTGTGCTGCAGAAGAGAAATCTATCCAGTGATATTTTCGCACACTGAGTCATTATGGTCCGTTTGACAGTGCATCTGATCGCAAAATCAAGCAATTACTCAAAGACCGGCAGAAGTGAATCTCTCCAGCAGTATCTGAAGAAACTGACCCATCTCAACTTCTCAAACAAAAGTATAGAGGACATTGTAAGTTTTGAGTTTAAGCATATTGAATTCTATTTAATATTATAGTTTCTATTAAATATTACAGTACAATTTAAATGTTTGGGGGGGGGGGGTTGACAGAAATGAATACTTTTAAATGAAATGAAATGAAACTGATCAAAAGTGACAGTGAAAGTAAAGAAAAAAAATATATTTTCCACACTGATAATAATCAGATTTATTTCTCGAGCACCGAATCAGAATATTAGAATGATTTCTGAAGGATCATGTGACGCTCAAGACTAAGGAAATGGCTGCTGAAAATTTAGTTTTGCTCTCACAGGAGTAAATTACGTTTTAAAATAGAAAACAGCTATTTTAAGCTGTAATAATATTTCACAATATCACTGTATTTTGATCAAATAAATGCAGCCTTGGTAATCAGTTTGTTTAATGATTATTTTTCCTCTTTTTAACTTGCAGGATGATCTATCAATGTGCAGAAACCTCACAGTCCTGTATCTATATGACAACCAAATATCACATATCTGCAATTTGGGGTTTGCCTCAAACCTCACACACTTATACATGCAAAATAACAATATCTCTTGCATAGAGAACCTCTCATCTCTACATAATCTCTCCAAACTGTAAGTATATGAAAGTACAAGCATATTAACACATTCCTGTTTGCGCTGAAATTTGAACTGTGACATTAAATGGTTACTTCACTTGTTAATTACTCAACCTCATGTCATTCCAAACCTGTAAGACCTTCGTTCATCTTTGGAACACAAATTATGATATTCTTTGAAATGGCTGAGTAAAGTCTAATGTCACATGGACTATTTTAACAATGTCCTATCTACCTTTTTGGGCCTGCGAAATGTTTCAGTTGCATTGCTGTTTATGCAGGGTCAGAAAGCTCTCTGATTTCATCAAAAATATCTTAATTTGTGTTCAAAGGATAAACAAAGGTCTTAGAGGTTTGGAATGACATGAGAGTGAGTGATTAATGACAGAATTTTCATTTTTGTTTCACTCTAATATTTCCATTTAAAATATACTTACAGCACGACTAAAAGGCAATGAATGTTCCTCTAATGTCTCTCTTTTTAAGGTTCTTGGGAGGAAACAGCATCACTGTGGTGGAGGGATTAGAAGAGTTGAAAAACCTAAAGGAGCTGCATGTGGAAGGTCAGAAACTACCCCGTGGAGAAAAGCTGGTCTTTGACCCCCGTTCCATATCTAGCCTCTCTGTAAGTACTTCATTGCTTTAACATTCACCTCAGTGAAAAACCTTACAGAGGGTGTTTTATGGTATCTACAATCTAGTGCACTTTATATGCACCCCTGCACCACAAAACCAGTCATAAGGGTCCATTTTTTTAAATTAAGATTTATACATCATCTGAAGGCTAAATAAATAGGCTTTTTCATTGATGTATGGTTTGTTAGAATAGGACGATATTTGACAAAACTATTTGAAAATCCAGAATCTAAGGGTGCAAAACAAAAACAAAATATTGAGAAAATCAGCTTTAAAGTTGTCCAAATGTTCTTAGGAATGTATATTATTAATCAAACTTAAGTTTTGATATATTTACGGTAGGAAACATACAAAATATTTTCATGGAACATGATTTTTGGCATAAAAAAAATTGATAATTTTGACCCATACAATGTATTTTTGGCTATTGCTACAAATGTGCTACTTAAGACTGGTTTTGTGGTCCAGGGTCACATATTTAGATTGATATAGCACTGTGTCCTGTGAGTTTGCTGTCAGGATCAGATGAGAGACTTATGACTCATGGACCAAGATGTGTATCAAAGCAGTTTTGTGCAAAATTTGATGAGGGTAAAAGAGGTCTCTGTGGGTGCCTCCTTGTCTGAGAAATCAACAGGGAGTGTTTACCGCCCAGGCTATGGGAAAACAAACCGAAAAGTTGGGAATTTTGTTTATTTTGATAATTAATGAAATTGCAAGTGTAAGGGCGCCCAATTTTTCCCCTTGCCAAAGGATCCCTAAATGCTCTCCTTTTACTAACACAGTGCAATCTTCATTGGCTCAGCAGAAGTGGAACTGGTCTTAAATTTAAAGTGCATTATTAATTCTGTTAATATTCTGTTTGAATTCTTTCAGGAAGCTCTGTGCATTTTAAATATCAGCAAAAATAACATTGATGAAATATGGGACTTGGCCCCTCTCAGAAAACTAAGCCATCTTTACGCTACCGATAACCAGCTGCGAGACATACAGGTAAATGTGATTTTCTCCATGAAAAAGGTACTTCTGTTTAGGCATGACAAAGTTGCATGTTCCTATGAAGTGTGAAATGATCGAGGCAGAGCAGTGCACAAACCTAATCCTACAAATCCTTCCAGCAGTCTCCAGACTTGCACAGGGTCAGAATTATTCAACAAATCAGCGGGGCGGTCTCCAGGGACAGCTTCTGCTGACAATTTAAACAAGCACAAGTTTTCCTCCTTCCTTAGTGAACTGATTTTCCTCTGAAATACACTGAGTGCCCCTTGTATTAAAAACCCATTTAAGCTGAAAAGTAACCTTTTCTGGAAAAGGGATTTTCCAGCCTATTGATATCACACATTCAGAGACTAAAAAAGAAAGCAGCTTGGTAACTTTGTTCAAGAGCTCGAAAGACAATCCTCTCAGCAACTGCCACCGATAATAGTGATCCATGTGTCAGAGGAAGCTTTCATGTTTAGCAGATATCTCCTTTAATTTATACAACCCCTTTGCCACTATTGATTCAGCGGCGACAGCACCCAAAGGATCAATTCCTGCCTTACGCAGTTTGGTCCAATTCCTGAGGAAACATTATGGATTTTTAAAATAGATTATGACAGGCAGTCAGCCGAGTGACAAATGGGTACTGCAGAGGCTGTTAGTGGCGCACGGCCAGACAGTGCAGATAGGGATCGAAGCGCTGGTCAAATACAGGTTCATAACTGGCCATCATTAACCCAGTGTGGGGCTGGAAAGAGCCCAGTCAGGAGTGCATTCAGCACTCGTGCGCATGGGAGGGCAATTTGGCGCTGGGCAGTTCCCAGCCAAGCCCTCAGAGTGACAGACCTGACACGATCATTTATCAAAGCCTGAGAGCGCGCGGCTCGCTGGGGTCCCGCTAGAGCTGATTGCACGCGGACTGAAAAGTGGAAGCACTTTAGTTGAGACAGGAAGGCAATGAACAATCAGAGCGTGTCCAGAGAGTATTCATATTTCCAGCCTGGATTAATGTGTCCTTAGACAAACATACACTGCAGGCAACATGCTTGAGGACTACTGCCCAGGGGAACTTGTTAGTCACGCAGTCCGTGTGACAGTATTTATTAAAACAAGCTGATGTCTTGTTTATACTTTGTGCCCTCTGAACATTTTGTTTTTATGCTTGTGGCCTCTTTGTCCCTGTAAATATGATGCCCTGGTCATTTTTTACCTTGCACACCTAACTCTCTTTAGTGTTACAGGATTTTTTGAACAATTTGGAGAAGATGCTATCATCCTTTACTGTGTCTAATAATGATTTTATTTCATACTGATTAAAAGTCAAATGTAATGCTTTTTTATGCTTTCAGGAGTTAGAGACAGTGCTCAGCCAATGGTCACAACTGCGGCTACTGGATCTGAATAGAAATCCTGTGTGTCACAAACCTAAATACAGAGACAGACTAATAACTGCCTGCAAAATTCTAGGTGAGAAATAGCATCGCTAACTTGTAAAGAAGTCTCTTCTGCTCACAAAGCCTGCATGTGTGTGATCCAAAGTACAGCAAGAACAGTAAAATTGTAAAATATTTTTTACTATTTAAAATAACTGTTTTCTATTAAAATATATTTAAAAATGTAATTTATTCCTGTAATCAAAGTTAAATATTCAGCATCATTATTCCAGTCTTCAGTGTCACGTGAACCTTCAAAAATCATTCTAATATGCTGATTTGCTGTTCAGGGAACATTTATTATTATTTTATTATTATCAATATTTAAAACAGTTGATTATTTATTTATTTTTTTGGGGGGAAAGAAATTATAGAAATTAATGCTTTTATTTAGCAAGGATGCTGCAAAAGTGATGATAAAGACATTTATAATGTTACAAAAGATTCCTATTTCAGATAAATGCTGTTCTGAACTTTCTATTCAACAAAGAAACTTAAATTCTACTTAGCTGTTTTCAACATAATAATAATGAACTTTTTTTTTTGAGCAGCAAATCAGAATATTAGAATGTTTTCTGAAGGATCATGTGACTGGAGTAATGATACTAAAAACTCTGCTTTGAAATCACAATGATAAATTAAATTTTAAAATATATTCATATAGAAACCGGCAAACTTGGTGAGGTGAGGAAAAAACATTCAAAATCTTAGTGTTCTAAAACTTTTGACTGGTAGTGTACGTTATGTAAACTTATATTTTGGATGCGATTAATCAATTTGACAGCCCTAGTATGGAGTCACTTAAAATGTTATTATTTATGGTGAAAAAATCACTGAACTTCTGAATGATGTTTTTGTCATTCATTATTTTTTTTTTTTTCATTTTTGTCATTTATTTTTTTTAGGTATTTTTTATTTATCATTTTAATAACGTTTCAATGAAATTTGACATTTTAATTTATTGTTGTGCTGTGTTTATGAATTTATATAATTTTATATAATTATTTTGTGAAATGATGCACAGAAACTATGTTTTTCTTGATGTTTAGAAGATCTTGATGGAAAACAAATAAATGAGCTGTCTAGGCAGTTTCTAATCAACTGGAAAGCCTCAAAAGACGCAAAGAAGAAAATAGATGAGAGAAAAGACATCAAAGAGCAAATCACAAATCCACGTACAAGTATGAATATCTGCTGCAATTTTTTTTTTTAAGTTTTCATTTTTTATTAAATTACTAACAATTTTTTTTACAATAATGAATTATAGAGACCTAAAATAAATATTAAATGTGATCCTTAACCACAAAACCAGTCTTAAGTAGCACAGGTATAGTTGTAGCAATAGCCAAAAATACATTGATTTTTCTTTCATGCCAAAAATCATTAGGTTATTAAGTAAAGATCATGTTCCATGAAGATACTTTGTAAATTTCCTACCATAAATATATCAAAACATAATTTTTGATTAGTAATATGCATTACTAAGAACTTCATTTGGACCACTTCTAAGGTGATTTTCTCAATATTTAGATTTTTTTGCATCCTCAGATTACAGATTTTCAAATAGTATCTCAACCAAATATTGTCATATTATCATTTATTCAGCTTTCAGATGATGTATAAATCTCAGTTTCAAAAAAATTGACCCTTATGACTGGTTTTGTGGTCCAGGGTCAGAAATATATTGATTAAATATATGACTTTACATACTATGAAAAAAAGTGCCTTAACATGTCTGTTATTTCATTTACTGAATTTCTGTGTTCAAGCTGTTCTTTCTATTAACGCATTTCTGCATTTCTTCCATTATATATCATCAGCATATGTCATTGTATATAACAATCTGTGCCTAACCCGTGTTTTGCTATAGCTGATTATCGCGTGGGCCCCCAACATCCCTTTGCCCATGACCGCAGCATCTCCATGAGTAAGCCGTCAGAATATGGGAAGCCCGGCGTTACATTTCGGACTGACCAAGTTCAAGGAGACAGCAGAGGAAAAAGGTATAAACAATCAAAAATGTCTCCTGTGCATTGTGTTATACTTTACAAAATTTGGGGCCAATACAATTTTTTTAAATATTTTTTTATATATATGTCAAATACTAACAGCTCATCTTATATTAAAAAAGGAAATCAATTCTGAGATAAATGTTAAATGCTAAATTGCATGTTGCCTTCAGACATGCTGGACAAATGCCTGCTATTTGTCAAGCTGTATGACTCTTATTTTCCCACCCATGCAAATAAACAGCTTTCTCCTTTAGAACTGGCCTGAGGTTAACCATCGTTCTGTGCTGCGCTGTGTAATGTGACATCATCTACAGTTGTACTACACAAATCATAGCCCTTTGATGTCTGACGTCTTAACATGTTAATCCTATACTTATCATTTCAGCTGATTTATCAGCGTGTGGCCTCTAAAATGCAGAAAAATATAAAATAAGAACCGAATGTTTTTGTACATATAAGAAAAAACTGCAATGAGCATGAGTGTGTGTGTGTGTGAGTAATAGGAATGATAATGCTAAATGACAGTTGTTTAAAACTCTAATTAGCTGTTTACTATGTTATTACAGGGGTCCAGTAACAGAAGGATTTGTAGCGATAATTTACAGAAGCATATTTTAGAAGGTGTGCCAGTTTTTGTATTATGTTATTGGCTGTTTTTATTGCTGTTAATACAAAACACAAAAGCATGTAATTAGCATGTAAGTAATTTATGGCCCTGCCTGGACTGCAATACGGGTCAATCATAAGGGTCAATTTATACATCATCTGCAAGCTGAATAAATATGATTTCCATTGATGTATGGTTTATAAGGATATGACAATATTTGGTCGAGATAAACTATTTGAAAATCTGGAATCTGAGGGTGCAAAAAATCCTAAATACTGAGAAAATCGCCTTTAAAGTTGTCCAGATGAAGTTCTTAGCAATGCATATTACTAATCAAAAATTAAGTTTTGATGTATTTACAGTAGGAAATTTATAAAATATCTTCATGGAACATGATCTTAATATCCTAATGATTTTTGAAATTCGATCATTTTGATCTTGCTAAATATGCCCATCCTATTTATGACTGGTTTTGTGGTCCAGAGTCACATTTAACTTAATTTATTTTATTTTATTCATTATTTTCTGGTGTGTTCACAGATCAAGAGGAATAAATATTCCAGTGAGGACCAGCAGACTCTGAAAATCTGAAACTATGGATTAAAAAACATTTTATCAGTGTCCTTTTGGCTTCATAAATTTGACTCAAAAGTCAACTGCTCACATACAAGCTTAGCTTGTCATCTCTGTGTGAGGACTTTTCTGAAAAACCTTAAGTAAAGCTCTGACACTTATATTAAATGTGAATTTGAAAAGCAGCTTCTCCATTGTGTAACAACACACTCTCTTTTACACTGCCTTTTCATATTCTGTTCAAAATCCAAAATTGTATTTCTTAAATACTTGTCTGTGTGTATGTGTGTTTTAATAAATTTACTGTGCACGATTTTAAAGCATATTTTAAATACTATCATTTGTACATGATATATGCATTATTTATTAAATATAATGAAAACGAATTGATTTTATTTCTTTAGAGCAAAATCTCAAAGTGAGATTTTATGT
>NC_133384.1:24899004-24939610 GCF_049309525.1 Garra rufa | reverse complement strand
CTACCGACCGATGCGAAGGGAAAACTGGAGAACGGCTCGAGTTGCCAGAGTTTTAAAGGCTTTTGATTAATTGCACCGGAGTGAAACACTTGTCAGCTCTTTGTGTTTCCCGATAAATTAGAGGCTCAGGAGACTTTACGCAGTCATTCAGGTGAGGACAGTGCGTGTGCGCGGACATCCGTACCTTTGACGCGCAGCAGCACTGGTTAAGACTGGTTATATATTTTTTGCAAGGAGAACGGGACTATTATTTTAAACAGGATTTTGCCGAGCTGTGGAGATTTTCATGCACTGATGTGTGTTTTATAGGACAGCACTTGTAACAATAATACAGGTATGTTTTTACATTTTACATTTTAATAACTTCTGATGCAACCTTAAAATTAAATGCAAACTATAAACACTTGTATGCGTCTATTAGGCTGTTATTAATTGCTTTGACATTTAATGACTCATACTGGCCATGAGATTTTTGGCTAACCTGAGGAAAAATGTTTTTACAAAAGTTTTTAATTAGTGCCTGTAGGCTTTTATTCCCGAATATTTGACTAAAAGTGCCTGTTTGGATATATAGGTGTGTGTTATTTGAAAATAGCCTTTATTTTTCTAACCAGGTTTAAAAAGTGATTTCAATGGTTGGAAGGCAGTCGGTTCGTATGGATGGCATTGCTTCTGTGACAGTTATGGATGACAGCCCCGCATCAAGCCCTAACTCAAGCCCCAGTCCTGACACGCTCTCAGCGGACAACCGGCGCGCAGAGGCCCTGTCCCGCTCCAGGGTGGTCCCATCTACTGGCCTCGGTGGCAGAGGGAGACCCGCCGCAGCCAACGCAGCCCGCGAACGGAGTCGCGTTCAGACGCTTAGACACGCGTTCCTCGAACTACAGAGAACATTGCCATCAGTACCACCGGACACCAAACTCTCCAAACTAGACGTCCTGATATTGGCAACCACATACATAGCGCATTTAACAAGAACCTTGCAAGAGGAAGGGATGGAAGAGGACAACTCTAAACAAACTGAAGCTTTGAATTCACTTAAGGGAGATGGCTATTTACATCCTGTGAAAGTAAGTTTAATAAGGGTATATATTATTGGAAGTGTAAGATTTTGTACGTTTTAATTAATTTGTGTTGACTCTTAAAAGTTTTGAATATGAGACCTTATCCACTTTACGCATGGCATTTATTTTTTTTAAAACAGTTGAATAAGTGCTTCTATTTATCGTTTTTGTTTTTCAGAAATGGCCAATGCGTTCAAGATTATATATCGGTGCAACTGGCCAGTTCCTGGGTAACTCAAATGAAAATCAAGCGGCATCTTCATCATCGTCTCAAACATAGATCGTTTGCACATAAGACTTTCGGAGGTAATGAAGGTTAAACAAATATTGTTGTTTTAGTATTTTTGTTGCAGTCTGTATACAATTTAACATGGTTGTGTTACGCGGCAAATTAACCATCGTTATTGTGCCATACAGACTGAGTATTGTGCATATTAATATATCCTAATAATGTAAATAAGATTAAAGTATGAAACAAATTGTGTTCTTTTTAACTGTGGGGTTTCTGCTCAGAATTCAGTTTCTTGTATACTCTGAAATGCATTTTCTGAAAATCTGTGTGTTGGGTTAATGAGCTGTTATGCTTGAGCTGTCGGCTATGCACTTTCTGTTACAACATTTGCACTAAATGCATGTGTGAATAACCTAACATTCGTCATGTGAAGTGGTCTGTCAGAAGCGCAACAATAGCATCATCACCCTCTTTTCTCCTCCCTTAACTCCTTCCTCCTTTTTTCATGTGAATACCACACGTGGATAAATAAAATCATTCTTTAAAATTACACTGATCTCAAGATTATTATTAATGTTATTATCGATGTGTTTTTAATCTATATCCTTTACAATGTGCCTTGGTTATAAATATTTGACATGCACTGAACGTTTTTAATATCGAAGATTTTAATTCATTTTTAATTATCTCCATTTACAGTTCTTTAATTATCTAATGTGGTGCTGTGCATCATGCTGTGAATTTTCTCATGGAAATTTAAAAAAACGAAATGTAAAACTTTAGGGTTAAAGCTTAGGCTTTAGATTTAAAGTTTATATATCAGAGCGGACTTTTTTTATTTACATTTAATAACAATGTTAATGTTTACTTTGAATTAAGCTTAAGAGAGGCAAACTGCTGTGTTCAGCTTGTTGGGTCATTTTATTGGGTTATTTGTAATATTTTTACCCATGTGCTGGTTAGTTTTTATTGTAACTTAAGCCTCTTATACTCTAAAATGCTGTATTAACCCAAATGCTGGGTTCAGCCTGTTGGGTCATTTTATTGGGTTGTTTTTAATATTTTTTTTTTTACCCAGTGCTGGGTAGTTTTTCTGCACTCTAAAAAAGTTATTTAAAAAATGCTAGGTTCAGCTTGTTGGGTCATTTTATTGGGTTATTTGTAATATTTTTTTACCCATGTGCTGGGTAGTTTTTATTGCAACTAGCCTCATATACTCTAAAATTCAGTTGTTGTTTTTTACCCAAATGTTGGGTTTAGTCTGTTGTTTTTAATATTTTTTTTACACAGTGCTGGGTATTTTTTTTTTGCAATCTAAATTTTTTTTTTAATAAAACAAACAAACAAATGCTGGATTCAGCTTGTTGGGTCATTTTAGTGGGTTATTTGTAATATTTTTTTTACCCAGGTGCTGGATAGTTTTTTTGTAACTAAGCTGCTGTTTTTTTTCTTCTACCCAACCGCTGGGTTGATTCTCCGAATGAAACAACCCAGCTGTTGAGAGCGCAGGCTTTTTGCGTCCTCTACAGGAGAGCGCGGTTCTCAGCGTCGCTGTGCACTTCTTCGGCGAAATAGACTGTTATTGTACTTGGTAGGATACTATGCTGTTACCTCTACGAGATTTTGTATCTAAGTTTAATAAAAAAAAAAAAATAAAATAAAAAAAAAACTTCTTCGGCGAAATAAAGGTTTGTATACATTTTATTTAATTCATAAAGTCTTTATTGTGCTGCAAATTATATTATTTTAAGCAAGGCAATATACAAGGACGAAATGGCAGTCAGCTGCATGAGCAGCTGTTGTTGGTTTTGCATAACAAACAGATTTTATTCGTTATAATACTGAATTTAATTTAATTTGATGTTAAAATATGTTCTCTAATTTTAGTACTGTTTGTTTATAGGCAGGTTATAAAATAATTTAAGGCATCTTTAAGCTACGAGTGAAACGTGAGTGAGCGGTTTGAGGTTCGTATTCCCCGGCGAACAGGAGCACATCACCGGCTTAGATTTCGCCGACACACCGGCACTATTTTGATACAGAGAACGGTTGAATACACTTGAATTAAATTGCTACTTTTAAATGTTTTTTTTTTTTTTTTCTAAAACGATGATTCCCAAATAAATTCAATTTGTTTTATATTTCTGACCATGGGTGTTCTTGCATAGTAAATGTTCATCTTTTAATTACTGCTGTTGCCTCTATAATTCTGTGTGAGTTTTAATTTCCACTCCATTTCAAGTCGGCAATATAATCATTTTTAAACAATAAAACAACCCAGCATTTTAGGTCAAATATTTAACCCAACCAGCTGGGTCAAAATAACCCAGCATGTTCAATATTTGTTTTGTAATTTTATAGGAAATTCCATCAAATTAAAAAAATGTTGGAAGCGCTCTAAATATAAACAACAAACAAATTACTCTTTTAATAGTGCTTTTAAATGTAAACGTGTCATAAACATATGCAAGAGTTAAACACTTACAGCCGATTGCATTTTATCACACCGTAGCACGTCAGACTTCAGTAATACCCAGCACGCATGTGCTGCTCCAACCAGGAAGTTCTTCTTTAAAACGAGAAGTACGCATGCGTCGCATTCTTTCTTCCCAAGAGTAGAAGGAGTTGGTGGTGCGTTCTACACGTTGCAGTATAACTTGAGGTAAATGTACTTAAATTAACGATTGTGTTGATGCATTTTAATAGGTTTGAAAGTATTATTGCAGCTATTTGTAGAACTGTTCGTGAGGTTATAGCCTGGTGTAGCATTTTTTGCATTATGGCTTTGCCACGTGGTTAGCCAGCAATATCAGCTTGATACATGGAGAATAACTTGTATAATACTTACTTGCTATTTCGTTCCTTAGAAGCAAAATTAATAACAGTTATTATTATTATTATTATTATGGATCGTCGCATAAGTCGCTCTGTGTCACATGAGTGGCGTAATGAGGTCCTTGCATTGCCTGGAGGAAAAAAAGTAGGCCTGTCAGTAAAGTTGCAAAGCAGATCAGCCCAAGTGTAGTTTTGCTTTAAATGTCTCATTTTTGAAATGGGATAATTATGTGCAGGGTTTACATTTAGTAATTAGACTGTAGTTTCTTATGTGGATTTATTCATTAGCATTTTAGGAATTATCTGGAGACCTCAAATTACTCCATCTTCAGCACAAAGTAGCTCCAAAAGTTTTGAAAGGATGTATAAAATTCCTTCTGGGAGTGTATGATCAATATTGTAAAGATGACCGTTGATTTTGGCAAATCATGTTGTAATCATGACCTATCTTAAAAAAGGATTTAAGCATCCCATGAGGACCGTTATAAATCATTTTGGCAGGTGTGTGTCCCAGATCTGGTGATAAATTGCTCCTTTGCCATTTGCTCTGCTGTCGGCAGGACTGTGCTCTGTCCGGCATAGGTCTGCCGTCCCCTGTGTGGCCAGGGTGGTTTGGGAATGGTCTTCTATGACCTGGATTGGGTAATCAGGGCTTTGACTCACTTGGAGGTGCTGTGGTCTTGGTAAAGGTCCTGACCTTGAGTTGAACTAGCGCTGGCCAGGCTTTTGTGCCGCTGTGGGAGGGTCTGCTCTCAAGCTGTGTTACATGTGCCTTTTGACCTCTAGTTCATCAGTCATCTTTTTGAGGTGGAATTGAGTTTTTCATTTACTGGCTTTTCCCTTGGCACAAAAATCAATAGCTGAAACACAACATGGCTAATTGGTGGTCATTTTTTGGAATGGGTTGCTTTTTTTTTTTTTTTTGGAAAACTTTACCTGCAAAGCTGAAGCTTAAATTATAAATTAAATCTCTCCTTTTTGTTTAACCCTCTGGTGCTCTTCGGTCACTTCTGACCGAAAAATTTTCTGTTTTGAATTTTTAAAAATCACTGCTTAATCGGAATGACATGAAACTCGGTGACTTTTATGCCATTTGGAATGTCAACACAAAAAAAAATTGAGGGCATGATTCAAGCAGGCTAAGTGGTCGTAAAAAAAATAGTCACACTTGTGCTCTTCGGTCTAAAATGACCGACCATAGGAAATGAATGGGAAATCGACAAAAATACAAATATTCAGAGAATTTTTGTGTGTACAATCTACAAATCCTCCACAATGCTGAAAAAAAGTACACAGCAGTGAAGGGGTGACACTCTAAAACACACCCATTCATAAACACACCCATTCACACACACACGCACACACACACACACACATTAATATACACACCTCTATTCGGTCACTTTTGACCAAAACATTTTCGGTTTAGAATTTTTCAAAAAATCACAGCTTCAACAGAACAGTACCAAATTCATTGACTTTTATGGCATTTGGAATGTGAACACACATAAAAAATTAGGGCACGATTAAAAAAAACTAATAATAAAATAAAAACTTGTGCTCTTCGGTCTAAAATGACCGACCATTGGAAATGAATGGGAAATTGACAAAAATACAAATATTCAGAGAATTTTTGTGTGTACAATCTACAAATCCTCCACAATGCTGAAAAAAGTACACAGCAATGAAGGGGTGACACTCTAAAACACACCCATTCACAGACAGACACACACACACACACACACACACACACACACACACTAATATACTCACCTCTATTCAGTCACTTTTGACCAAAACGGTTTTGAATTTTTTTTAAAAATCACAGCTTCATGAGAACACTACCAAATTCAGTGACTTTTATGGACACACATAAAAAATGAGGGCACGATTCCAAAAAAAAAAGAAAACTTGTGCTCTTTGGTCAAAAATGACCGACATCAGGAAATGAATGGGAAATCGACAAAAATACAAAAATGTACAGAATTTTTCTGTCTCTTTCTGACACATCCACACACACATGCACAAATGAACTGAAACACAGCAAATTGAGAAGATGTAAAATAAAATAAAAATATATGTATAAAAAAATTACATATCCAGAGTGCAAAAGACACACACTCTCTTGCATATACAAAAAATTAACACTTCAAATCATATTTATAACAAAAAACTATCCCAAACTGGATAATAAATAGTCTTTGAGATTGTTTAAATGTATGTTCAACTATTCCACCTAATAAAAATGCTGAATCAATTGTCTAAAAACAACTAGGCAATTCACAAGCTGCTTTGTAGCTTACTATACAGGCATCAAGTTACACCTGCCATTACAGATGTTTTTCTCGTTTTTTACCAACAGATGGCGCTAATCTGCCTTCAAAAATTAGTGTTGAATGGCTGAGTCTCTATTTCAACCTGAAATACTGCATTCATTTAAAAAAAATTAAAAAAAAAAATTAAATTAAATTTTTTTATTATTCTCAATGGCAAAAAATGGATATTAATTACAGCATAAATATTCATTATTACATCCAAACCCTCTCAAAATTCAAAAGAAAAAAGAAAAAATATTATTAAACAAAAATGAATTGGAATGGTTTTACTGAAAAAATTACAGGATGCGTTACAGGTGTCCGGTCACTTCTGACCGCGAAGAGCACACGTGTGACTGCTAAACGAAGAGCACCAGAGGGTTAATCACAAAGGAGCCAGAGGGAGATGACTGCAGCCAACGGAAGGGATCTTGGCATTTGCCACTGGAAATGGGTGACGTGAGAAGTGCAGATTAATAAAATCTGGTAAGTTTAAAATGTATATGTATTATAATAACTTTAAAATGTTTTTCTATGATGAATATCACATTTACGCCGTTTACCCATCAGACCAAATTGGTTTGTTGACACTGTGACTATCTGAAGCAAACAGACAGTTGATTAACCAGTACCCCATTTAAGATTTCACCAACGTTAAATTTATCCTACTTTTTCTTCTCCTACCAGGTCCAAGGATTGCCACTGGACAAGGGTGACATGAGAAGTGCAAATGAAAAATAACAGGTACTTTTTGTAGTTGCTTTAAATGTAAGGTTTTAATTTTTTAATTTATTTTTTTTCTGACAAATGTTTCTATGATGATTGTTACATTTATGCCGTTTACCCATCAGACCAAATTGGTTTGTTGACACTGTGACTATCTGAAGCAAACAGACAGTTGATTAACCAGTACCCCATTTGAGATTTCACCGTCAAATTTATCCTACTTTTTCTTCTCCTACCAGGTCCAAGGATTGCCACTGGACAAGGGTGACATGAGAAGTGCAAATGAAAAATAACAGGTACTTTTTGTAGTTGCTTTAAATGTAAGGTTTTAATTTAATTTATTTTTTTTCTGACAAAATGTTTCTATGATGATTGTTACATTTATGCCGTTTACCCATCAGACCAAATTGGTTTGTTGACACTGTGACTATCTGAAGCAAACAGACAGTTGATTTTAACCAGTACCCCATTTGAGATTTCACCAACGTTAAATTTATCCTACTTTTTCTTCTCCTACCAGGTCCAAGGATTGCCACTGGACAAGGGTGACATGAGAAGTGCAAATGAAAAATAACAGGTACTTTTTGTAGTTGCTTTAAATGTAAGGTTTTAATTTTTTAATTTATTTTTTTTCTGACAAATGTTTCTATGATGATTGTTACATTTATGCCGTTTACCCATCAGACCAAATTGGTTTGTTGACACTGTGACTATCTGAAGCAACCAGACAGTTGATTTTAACCAGTACCCCATTTGAGATTTCACCAACGTTAAATTTATCCTACTTTTTCTCCTCCCACCAGGTCCAAGGATTGCCCCTGAAGAAGGGTGACATGAGAAGTGCAAATGAAAAATAACAGGTAATTTTATTGTGTACTTTTTGTAGTTGCTTTAAATGTAAGGTTTTAATTTTTTTTCTGACAAAATGTTTCTATGATGATTGTTACATTTATGCCGTTTACCCATCAGACCAAATTGGTTTGTTGACACTGTGACTATCTGAAGCAACCAGACAGTTGATTTTAACCAGTACCCCATTTGAGATTTTCACCAGTGTTAAAATTTATCCTACTTTTTCTTCTCCCACCAGGTCCAACGATTGCCCCTTAGAAAACCATGACCTGAAAAGTGCAGATGAATAAACAATGGTAACTTTTTTATTTTATTTGGGTATAAATTGTAATTGCTTTAAATGAGAATTCCCAATGTTCAGCCATCTAATTTTTCCTTACGTGTTAATAACGTGGTTTGGAGGCAAAATGAGTGCTTGTTGCTATGTGACAATTCTGCCGTTTACCCATCAGACCAGATTGGGTTGCTGACACTGTGACTATCTGAAGCAAATGCACCAGTACCCCAAATTCATTAAATTTGTCCTGCTTTACCTCCCACTATGTCCATAGATTACTACTAGAAAAAGTGTTTGTGTTTGGCCATTTTCCGGTGTGTAATACCTTGGTTTATTCCTCCACTGTGCAGGTTGCATAGGTCTGCACAAAATGCAAGATCTGCTTGCGGGATTCTTCCAACATAAGGTCCCTCTGGTGCAAGGAGTCCAGGTCATGGAGAGCACAGGGAAACACCGCATCGAGTGGAAAAACAAGCACAGAGGCCCCTGCATTCCCAAGACAAACTTTCTCATTCCCAAACTTTGTAACATGTTACATCTAACACTCACTGTAACAGGAGCTTGATCCTAACAATAACGTAGTAATGAAGTGCTAAAAAGCAAACAGTTTATGATCAAATGTACATATTGAAATAAATTGTCCTTTATTTCAAAACATTTTTACTTTTGTATTCATTTTGTTCAGACTTTAGAAGGAAATAATATGGGGGAACTAACCGTGCTTTAAGGTGACTGAACTTTCACACAGCAGAACTGCAACGACTGCATCTTCCTCCATAACTTGCGTTCTTAGACTGAGTTTAGCATGAGCCTGGGCCAAAGCAATCCTGCCAGAATCGGTAAACAATGTAATTTGCGTAAGAAATAATCATTTTTGTGTGGTGTGACCATTTGCTTTCCAGAAGGTTTCAGGCTTATTCATGGACTCACTACTTTTGGACCTTTTTTTTCTCGTTTGGCTGTTTATTATTGGATATTAGTCTTTGAAAAGACTTGTGTATCTAAATAAACTGACATGACATTGTAAATATTGTTACACTGTTTGCTGACAGTACTTTGGAAACTTTGGATAACTGCTCCATCTAGTGGTGTAATAAGGCAGCCATGTGTAGTTGTCAGTGTATTATGTTGATTTTGTATAGCTTACAGCAGTTTGACAGAAGTGACTGAGACAGTGGATCTCTGTGTTGAGCCTGAGCGAACTCTGCGACTGGCCATGTAATAGCTGTGGATCACCCTTTCAGCCTCAGGACCCATATCCACCTTTAGTTCTCTTGCATGAGCCAGTAGCTGGAAAAAAATGGAGATTGGGATAAAAAAAAAAAACAGGCTATTTTCATGTAACCATGACTAACAACATTATGCAAGTTTACTTAAGATCTCTAAACATTTCAAACTACTAAAGAAACAGTTTATTATATCCACCTTTTTCTTCCCCTAAAAGTGGGTACAGACAATTTAGTAAATTTTATGGGTCTGGCTTCTGGTCTCATCTGTGTCCAACAATTTTTTTTTAGCTGTACAAATTGGCTTGTTTTGCTAGTTGATGCAAATTGGTGTGTCTTACCATATTATTTAATGTACTATCTTAATGAATGCTTGGTTTTTAGTGCAAACAGCTGTACCATTTATTATGTTATTCTTCTCAATTACCTATAGTGGATAATGAACCCAAAGTCTCACCTTCTGTCTGTCTTCCACGTTGAAGAAAAACGTGGATACTATTAATATAAAGTTATAGAGTTCTTTTATGATCCTTCTAAAAGGAAGTCAATGTTTTAAGATAATAAGAAATGTTTCCTGCACTGAGTCAGAATGTCTATGAGAATAATTTGAACTGAATGAATGAACTTTTGACCTCTAGACTGACCTCTTTATAGTCTTGTGTGGTGAACTGCATGCTTGCTGGATATAGGGGCTCTCCTGGGGGCATGGCGTGTCTGAGGGTATGTTCTGTCATAGACAGAAGTGGGTGATTGCTGCTTGTCTCTCGACACTGGACTACGAGTCCAAACGATTCTGCAAGCTGAAGAGGAACTGAGCCCATTTCCTGCATTTATATAAAAATCTTAATCACTCCAAGATAAGCCGATGCTGCAAAACAACAACATCTTTATAGAAACACTGACATAGTACTATAAAGTAACACTTAAGTCATTGTTTAGACAATTAAAGTAATGGGTGTGATTTGGACACAAATGAGCACAATGAGGAACTCTCCTAAAATAGATGGCATTGTCTCTGGTTCCTGTTCCCAAATACAGAAAGAGGTGGGGTTGTCTGTGAAGCATTCTTCCTACATCTGATCAGTGGTATGTACTTTATGCTTATAAAAATTCCCAGAATAACATTCCCATCTCATTTCCTGAGGAAAAGCTCCATTTGACTTAAGTCAAAAGTTTACATACACCTTGCAGAAACTGCAAAATGTTAATTATTTTACCAAAATAAGAGGGATCATACAAAATGCATGCTATTTTTTATTGAATAAGATATTTCACATAAAATATGTTTACATATCAGTTGTCCTCAGTGTGAAAAGATGGATCTCAAAATCATACAGTCATTGTTGGAAAGAGTTCAAATACACAAAAATGCTGAAAAACCAAAGAATTTGTGGGACCTCAAGGATTTTTCTGAAGAACAGCAGGCAGTTTTAACTTTTCATGAACAACTATCACTAAACAAAAAGCACAGCTTTTTGGTAACAACACAGTATTGAGAATCAAGTGTATGTAAACTTTTTAACAGGGTAATTTTTATAAATTAAACTATTATTTTCTCTTGTGGACTGTAAACGTCTTTTATGAGAAATATCTTATTCAGTTCAGTATTAAATAAAAACTAACATGCATTTTGTATGATCCCTTATTTTGGTAAAATAATAAACATTTTGTAGATTCTGCAAGGTGTATGTAAACTTTTGACTTCAACTGTAAATAAGATATGAACCCACCACAGAACCCAGCACCACATTATCACATCTGGCTGTTCTCTTGGAGGGCGAAGCAGCATCAGCCAGGGCCCAAAAACTGCACTGGATTGGAAAGGAAAGCTGCTGGTCCATATCATCTCCATATTTCTTGGCAGGAATGAAAACAGACACAGTTCTGCTTTCGAGCGCTGAGGGGAAAAAATAGGTAATGCTTTCCTTGCTTAAAATGCATGTGCCATGTATTCTATTTTGTGTATAGATAGAAATAATTTAAACAATTAGCACCAGACTGAAGCATGTCCATCTTGTCTTTTTTGTAGCATGTGAGATCTCCCAACAGACAGACACCTCCAGAAGCCAGCAAAGCTGAACCTGCATGGATGTTAGCAGTACCAGCTCCATGTTCATCTCTAGATAGAGATGCCAACAACTCTCCTGTTAGTGGATGATGAATCCCACGCGAGGCCAACAGCAGGCTGTATCTCATCAACCTGTGAATGAATATGCACATAATATGCATCACTGTTATTTAAAGAGACATGTTTATTTGAAAAACCCAGACCTGTCAATGATTAGTGCATCACTGGTGAGAGCAAGCACATCCAGGTGGTTAGGAGAGTCTGGATTATCTTCAGTTTGCACCAAGCTCAGAAGTAGCCCTAGTTTTAGTGTGTTGTAGAGTCCAGGTGGGATCACCGGGGAAGCGAATGAGTTGGCTACGATGGCAGCAAATCTCCATGGGGAACAGGCCATGGCTGTGTGAAGGTTCTGGAAGTTGTTGCTCACCAGACAGGGGCCTGTGAAAGGCAGTCAAGTGACTTTGACATGCTGTGCATAAGTCTGGTTGTTTTTATACAGTTGAGGTCTACATCCCCCTTTTTAGAATTTGCAAAATGTTTGCAAAGTGTAGTACTGACCTGAATAAGACATTTCACATAAAAGGTGTTTACATGTAGTCCACAAGAGAAAATAATAGTTGAATTTATAAAAATGACCCTGTGCAAAAGTTAATACTGTGTTCTTTTGTTAGTGATCATTGTTCATGAGTCCCTTGTTTGACCTGAACTGTCAAACTGCCCCCTTCAGGTTCCACAAATTCTTTGGTTTTCCAGCGTTTTTTGTGTATTTGAACCACTTTTAACAGTTTCTGTATGATTTTGAGATCCATCTTTTCACACAGAGGACAACTGAGGGACTCAAATGCAACTATTACAGTAGGTTCAAACGCTCACTGATGCTCCATAAGGAAAAAAAAAAAACATGCATTAAGAGCCGGGGGTGAAAACTTTTGAACAGAATAGAGATGTGTACATTTTTCTTATTTTGCCTAAATATCATATTTTTTCATTTATTACTGCCCTTCAGAGGCTACAGAAGATAGTTGCATGTATTCCAGAAGAACAAAATAAGTTAAATTTACCCTGATCTTTAAATGCTTAATGCATGGTTTTTCGTTCTGAAGTATCTGTGAGCGTTTGAACCTTCTGTAATAGTTGAATATGAGTCCCTCAGTTGTCCTCAGTGTGAAAAGATGAATCCCAAAATCATACAGTCATTGTTGGAAAGGGTTCAAATACACAAAAATGCTTTGTGGGACCTGAAGGATTTTTCTGAAGAACAGCAGGCAGTTTAACTGTTCAGGAAAAACAAGCGACTCTATTAATTACTCAAACTATTAATTCAGGCAACAACACAGTATTAAAAATGAAGGGGACGTAAACTTTTGAATGGGAACATTTTTATAAATTCAACTATCATTTTCTCTTGTGGACTATATGTAAACATCTTTTATGTGAAATATGTTTTTCAGGTCAGTTCTAAATAAACAATAACATGCATTTTGTATGATTCGTTTTATTTTGGTAAAATAATTAACATTTTGCAGATTCTGAAAGGGGGTGTAAACTTTTGACTCAACTGTACCATCAAAGTCAAAACAAGACATTACTTTTCTGGGTCCATGGTTGGACGCTGCAAGCCTCTACGCTCCAGGTTACATTGGGCCACTGGTGCACATGAGCTGGAATCCCCACAACTCGGTACAGATGGCCGATTCTCATGGAGTTACACAGTTCATCTAATTACGTTAAGAGAAACAAAACAGTGACAGTTGAGATCTGGTCTTCACTTATTATTTGAGAAACATGTTCACCACCTACACAACTGCCAAGAGAAACACTGCAGGCTCTTTTAAACAATGATTCCACTATGGGTTGTAGCAACTAATGAGTGTACCTTACATTTATTAACATGTATGTTCAGTAACTGGAGCCTGACGTATTGAATTCCAGACTAATACTAGGTCAACACAATATGCTAATACCGTCCAGAGAATCTGTGGTCTCTCTATTTGACTAACTGACAAATATTATTGAAGGAGACAGGAACACCCAATCTAATACTGACAGACACTGTGAGTGAATGTGTTTCAGCAGTTTATTTATTTGAGAGCTTTGCTTCAACATTATGAAAACCATGTTAATCAGGCATGACGATTCACAAACTAACTGGATTATTTCCAAATGGTTAGATAAAAGTTGCACGAGAAAGAAAAAGGAGTAGATACAATATACAAAAAACAATTACCTCTTAGAAAAAGGGTAACAGATTGATATCTTAAGGAAGCAGCATCATGAACTCCCAAAACATCCACTGCTCTCACATGAATGAGCTCAACTAGCTGTTTATCTGTGGATTATAACGCATTTATTTGAAATATAAATATTTTATAACATTACAAATGTTGTTACTTTCACTTTTGATCGATGCATTTATTCCCTGCTGAATAGAAGTATTAATTTCTTTTAAAAATCATCATACTGACCCCCAAAGATTATTATAATTAACATATATATGACCCTGGACCACAAAACCAGTCATAGGGGTGAACCACTACAGCCAAATAAATACGTTTTTTTTAATGATGTATATTTGGCCAAGGTACAACTATTTAAAAATCTGAAACCTGACGGTGCAGAAAAATCTAAATATTGAGAAAATCGCCTTTAAAGTTGTCCAAATGAAGTTCTTAGTAATATATTACTAATCAAAAATTAAGTTTTGATATATTTACGGTAGGAAATTTTCTAGATATCTTCATGGAACGTGATCTTAAAGTGCCCCTATTATGCCATTTTAAAGGTAGTTAATATTGTTGTAATAGTCTCTTAAAACAGGTTTACATGTATGCAAGTTCAAAAAACACTTTAGTTTTCTCCAAAATTAGATTTAATTTTACCCCGTTTCTGAATGATTCGTAAATGACTCGTGTGAAGCAGTTCGAAGAATCAGTCTCTCTAAACCCCTCCTTTAAGTGAGCCCTCACTGCTGTGATTGGTCAGATGGTGCAGTCCTTTTGGATTGGTCTACCGGTGCAGCGCAAAACGAAACGCCCATTGGCATAACTGAATGACAGCTGTGGAGACCTGTTAATGCATAGAAAAGATAGCCTCGATTTTACCCTATCAATTCGAGCCGGAGTCTGACGATGAAACTGTTGAAGTGTCACATCGACAAGAAACTGTTTTGCAAGCACGACTGGAGCAGGACGTTTCTCAGTGGGTGTCATATGTTAACTGTGGAAAGTGCTTGCAATTTGCTTTTGTAAGCGAACCGGGCACACCTCTACGTTGTGAACTTCAACATTGTACAATGCATAACACTGCGTTAAGCCATCGTTTATCATTATCATTACTTAAACTAATAAGGCAGACAGACAGTCAAGCTGCATCAATCACAATTTTTATACTACATTGCACTCACAGCTGAACAACAGAACTACAGAAACGCAAGTTCGCCGGTTACCAAGACATGTGCGGGGTTGTTACACACCATAACATACACAAAGACGTATTTTGAACGATCGCTAGAAAATACAATTATTAATCATACTTACAGGTAGAAGTTCAGAGGAGCAAGCCGGTCCAAATAAACTGGGCACTGATCCATTTTTTAAAACCAAGCATTTGGTGAATCTCGCGTTGTAACGTTACTCCCCAAGATTGGAAAAGCAGTCATCAGTAAAATGATGCGAACACAAAACAAGATTGGAATTGGACTGCTGAGGTGTTGAAAAAAAATAATGTTAACCGCTCATTCTTGGTAGTTTCATCTTTCGGAAGGGCATATAAAACAAATTCACTCTCACAGCGCAGGGCGTCTTCTTGACATGATGTAATCCACGTGAAAATGGTAGGCCTACTGTTTGTGGGCGGGCAAGTTGTTCGCGAAATTGAATGTGGGCGGACATTACGCAAATGTGTAGCTCGTGACGTGTGGCCGTTACAGAAAAAAGATTCGAATTGCTGACGACTCGTTTAGGCGAATGTGAGCCGACTCTTTTTTTTGTTAGACAAAAACTTTATTTATAGTGCACTGTCGGCGTCACAACTTTGCAGATAGTTTATGTTCACATACAGCTACATGACACACTACATGAAATATCATATTTGAAAAGGCATAATAGGGGCACTTTAATATCCTAATGACTTTTGGCATAAAAGAAAAAATTAAAATTTTGACCCATAAAATGATTGTTGGCTATAGCTACAAATATACTTAAGACTGGTTTTGTGGTCTAGGGTCACATATAATATATTATTATATATTATTTTTAACTAATGTTGTCTCACCCCCCAAAACCCGAGACTTCACATCCTCTTTCAGCGGAGAAGAGCAGATAAAGCAGGTAAAGTCGCTCCTAACTGTGGCAGACTCTGTGGCACCAGGTGCATGGACTCTGATATGATGAAACCCTTTAGACAAATTGGCAAATTATGTAGGACAGCAATTATAAAAACAGCCCATAAAGTTAATAACATTATCCCTACCTCTAGAGCAGGGGCATTTCTCTTCTGAGCAGAGAAATCTGGCTCCTTGTGTGTATTTGGTGACACGTGTCATGGCAATTACAAGGCCCTCCAAAGCTAAGGGCCTCATCGGACCATACCCACGGGGAAACTCAGCGAGATCCAAACAATAGTTGGGAAATGGTGGCAAGTGGGTTGGCTTTAAAACAACATTCACCTATACAGAAAAAAATGTAACTTGTATTTTTTATATTTTGGTACACTTAAGTATAGCCAAATATATCTCACACACATACACTAGTCAAAAGTTTATTAACAGTAAGATTGTTCATGTTTTTGTGAAGAAGTCTTTTCTGCTCACCAAGCCTGCTTTTATTTGATCTAAAATACAGCAAAAACAGTAATATTGTGAAATATTTTTACTATTTAAAATAACTGCTGTCTATTTGAATATATTTTAAAATGTAATTTATTTCTGTGATCTCAAAGCTACATTTTCAGCATCATTACTCCAGTCTTCAGTGTCACATGATTCTTCAGAAAGCATTCTAATATGCTGATTTGCTGTTCAAGAAACATTTTTTATTATTACTATCAATATTTAAAACAGTTGAGTATATTTTGTTCAGAATTCTTTGATAAATAGAAAGATCCAAAGATCTTTTGTAACATATACACTATACCATTTAAAAGCTTGGAGTCGGTATAATTTTTTTTCTATAATTTTACAGAAATCAATACTTTTATTTAGCAAAGATACTTTAAATTTGATTAAATGTGATGATAAAGACATTTATAATTTTACAAAAGATTTTTATTTAAGATAAATACAGTTCTTCTAACCTTTCTATCCATCAAAGAAACCTGAAAAAAAATTATCAGCTGTTTTTAACAATCATAATAAATGTTTTTTTGAGCAGCAAATCAGAATATTAGAATGATTTCTGAAGGAATGATGCTAAAAATTCAGCTTTGAAATCACAGGAATAAATTACATTTTAATATATATTCAAATAGAAAACAGCTATTTTATATAGTAAAAATATTTTAAAACATTACTGTTTTTGCTGTACTTTGAATCAAATAAATGCAGGCTTGGTGAGCAGAAGAGACTTATTTAAAAAACATTAAAAATCTTGTTTTCAAAACACATTTGGCTGGTAGTGTATATAAAAAATAAATGTAAGTGAAATCTGCATTTAATTAAGCTGTTCCTTACCTGGCTTTCTGTTTCAATGTGGTCAATAAGTGACAGTGTTTTTATCGACAGATAACAAACCTGAAAAACACATTTCACATCAACTGTGGTTGATAGAGTAACGTAAGGTTACATACATTTTCTAAGTCATTTTAAATAACCAAGCGTGGTGTAACGGACTAAGAAGTTGGTATTTAGTATATTTTATTCGTTAAACTCACTGACTGAAAGAGTGCAACGGCTTTGACAGGGTCGTGCAGTATACAGTCTCCCAGCGTGGCGTCCAGTTCAAGCACATCTGAGGGATTTACCTCAAAACTGAACCGATACACGGCCTCCATCTGCTGTGCATCTGAAAAACGTATTTTCCTTATAGTCATGAAGATATGGGTTCGAGTTATGTTCATTTAAACGTAGTAATTAACTTAAAAGTTCAAATAGAAACGGATGTGGAACGAGAAACGAACGTCCTCACGAGTTTCTGTTCACTGAGGTAACGTTAACGTTAAGTATTTAAATGCAGAATTAACTAGCTAATAAGGCACTTAACTTTATAAACAAACCTTTAAAGAATTTACAGTCTTCAATGAGTTTACTTAAACCGCCACTTCTGTCTAAATACAATATTATTGCTTCTTTTAGAGAAAGCAGACCATCCATAGTTCCGAAATGCAGTTGGCTCTGCGTTACAGTATGCAAATGAGATGCATCACGTGTGAGCCAAATGAAATAGCGTAAACTTCAAACTAAGCGCCTGAAAACACTAAATAAAAAAAATATTCTGTTAATTTAGTTAACCTACGACAAATAGTTAAACACATTATTATTTATTTTTTATAAAAGGCATAACATATTTCGGAAACGTATTGCTGAATCCTCCTTTTAATTCCCCCAAGAGCAGACACGACCATTTGTAAATTTTATGGGTCTGGCCTTTAGTCTCATCCCCATCCAACTATTTTTAGCATGTTTTGCGGTTTGCTATATTGCAAATTGGTGTGTCTTACCATATTATTTTAACGTATTACCTTCATTATAAGCACACTGGTTTGTAGTGCAAACATTTTTACTGTTGAACAGAGGCAAATATATGCAAATGAGAGGCATAACAGCTAAGTAATTCAAGAAAAGGTGTTTACTTGTACAGTACATCATTTAAAGGTCATATAAGTCAGTAGGCACTGTGGTGTCTCATCTCATAATCAAAGGCCGGGAAATGAAACAGTGGTTTATTACAGAGTCATTGTCAGTATTTAAGTGCTATTAACTCATTAAAATCTAAGATGAATAGCCACAAATGTTCAATTCGCACTGTACTATAGCTGTTGATGACCCAGACCCTTCTAGGGTTTATCGAAATTCATTTTGATTTCAAAACAGCTTGTCTATTTGCTAAGTCACATACATATTAAACAGTATAAATGCAATATATATTAATTTGTCAATCAGCAATTTTTAATTGCTTGCATTGACATATATGAACATTTTTTTCCATAGCAAATTTGTAACAAGAGACTAAACTACATAAACATAATTGGTCATATACTGCACAGTATTTAAGCAATCAAGTGTAAGAGTTGGGGCAAAACAAGGAATGTGTCAAAGTAGATATTTGGTTTACAAATATCATCAGCCCTTGAAAATAGTTCTTACGAAGAAGAAAAACAAAAAACATCAATACTTCAGCTCCCGAGCTAAACTCTCAGGTAAGGCGTTCAATGTTACACAAAATAGAATGTTATTTATGCATAAAAATAAAGTTTGAAACACCCTGCATCCCAAAAGGTTTATGCACTGCTTCTGTTAAGAATCACAAGGGTCCACCGTCTGATCGTGACATCGGCAAATTCTTCCCTTTCATCAGAGAGAGCGATCACAGACGTTTCATTCAGCTCTCTGGATCGCCACTAGCAGCGCCACCCTTACAGGAAAGAATCTTCCGACGGCGGAGCGTAAGAAAATCCCAGGAAGGCATCATCAGCTTCCATAACACTAGCATTGACGATCGAATGCCCTGAAGAGAAGCACACAGAGTTTGGCACCATTTCCTCCGTGAACTCGGGATCAAAGTTTGAGATGTCATACTGGGATTCCTGCAAGACAGCATTAGAGAGTAATACACTGTAATACACTAATGCATACATTTTTTGAAACTTAAGCATATTGGTAAAGGGATAGTTCATCTAAAAATGAAAATTTGCTTTCCCTTTGGCCATCAAAGATGAGTTTGTGTCTTCACCGGAACAGATTTGGAGACATTTTGCATTACATCGAAACAGCTGTTAAAAACATCACAATAATCCAAGTAAATGACTTCCATCCATCAATTATTGTCTTGTGAAGTGAAAAGCTTGTGAAGTGTATTTGTAAGAAACAATCCATCATTAAGGCATTTTAACTTTAAACTGTTGGTTCTGACATTTAGAACTGTTTTGGGCTATTTTCATGTGACCCTGGACCACAAAACCAGTCTTAAGTCGCTGGGGTATATTTGTAGCAATAGCAAAAAATACATTGTATGGGTCAAAATTATTGATTTTTCTTTTATGCCAAATATCATTAGGAAATTGAGTAAAGATTATGTTCCATGAAGATTTTTTTGCAAAATTCCTACTATAAATATATCAAAATGTAATTTTTGATTAGTAATATGCATTGTTAAGAACTTAATTTGGACAACTTTAAAGGTGATTTTCTCAGTATTTTGATTTTTTTTGCAACCTCAGATTCCAGATCTTTAAAAGATGTATCTCGGCCAAATATTGTCCTATCCTAACAAACCATATATCAATAGAAAGCTTATTTATTGAACTTTCATATGATGCATACATCTCAGTTTTGTAAAATTTAACCTTATGACTGGTTTTGTGGTCCAGGGTCACATATGTAAAAGGTGCTTGATCTGTGCATATTTCTCCTGATTTAGAGGAGATGACCTTTTCACTATAGAAAGCTGATTTTTATGATTTTTTAGGTTTGATGTTTTCTTTCATACAAAAGGACAGCTTTTCACTTCACAAGACATTAAATGATGGACAGGAGTCGTGTGGGTTATTGTGATGTTTTTCTCAGCTGTTTGAACTCTTCTTATGACGGCACCTATTCAAAGGGTCCACTGGTGAGCAAGTGATGTAAAATGTTTTTAAAAAAGTGTCCAAATCTGTTCTGATGAAGAAACAAACTCATCTACTTCTTGGATAGCCTTAGGGTGATTACATTTTCAGCGACTTTTCATTTTTGGTAATATGAAGTCTTACCACACTAGGGTTGAAAGGAGGAGGAAGCTTTTTCTGTTCAAGGTCATCCCAGTTAATAGATGAGAAAAATTCATGTCCTTTGACTTCATTCTGCAACAAATTGGACATAACATATAAAGCCATTTTAATATCCTAAGATATTGTCAATTCAATATTGCCTGTGTGATACAGAACGTAATACAGTTGTAATACAAGTCAAAAGTTTACATACACCTTACAGAATCTGCAAAATGTTAATTATTTTACCAAAATAAGACGCATCATACAAAATGCATGCTATTTTTTTTATTTAGTACTCACCTGAATAAGATATTTCACAAAAAAGACATTTACATATAGTCCACAAGAGAAAATAAGAGTTGAATTTATAAAAATGACCCTGTTCAAAAGTTTACATACTCTTGATTCTTAATCAATTTCATGTGTCAAACACAACTATGCAAAAAAGCATTTTATTCAAACTTCACAGCCTATTCTTGCAGTGTTTCACTGTGTGTCTGTGAAACGTTGAGGTACCATTGTAGTAGTTTCGTGTGCTCGTGAAAATCATGGCAACGTACAACACAAAGTACCTAGTGTTGGCGAAATAACACATTAGCAGACTGTAGGGAATAATATGGAGTTTTTTTCCTGAAAACATCTTGCACAAAATAAATTCAAGCACACAGACCTGTATCTATGTATATTTTCAAAAACCTTTCAGGGCCTTTTTTTTTTCAGATTCACAAACTTTCAAGGATTTCAAGGACTTGTGGGAACCCTGTGTGTTGTTACCTGAATGATCCACAGCATTTCTTTTAACTGCCCTATGTTCTTCAGAAAAATCCTTCAGGTCCCACAAATTCTGTGGCTTTTTGTCAGCACTTTTGTCTATTTGAACCCTTTCCAACAATGACTGTATGATTTTGAGTACTAGTACTAAATGAAAAAATATGATATTTAGGCAGAATTAGAAAAATTTACACACACTCATTTTGTTCAAAAGTTTACACCCCTGTATCTTAATGCATCATGTTTGAACCTTCTGTAATAGTTGCATATGAGTCCCTTAGTTGTCCTCAGTGTGAAAAGATGGATCTCAAAATCATATAGTCATTGTCGGAAAGGGTTCAAATACACAAAAATGCTGAAAAACCAAAGAACAGTGGGCAGTTTAACTGTTTAGGACAAACAAGGAACTCATGAACTATCACTAAACAAAAAACACAGGTGTGAATCATTCAGGTAACAACACAGTATTAAGAATCAAGCATATGTAAACTTTTGAACAGGGTCATTTTTATAAACTCAACTATTATTTTCTCTTGTGGACTTTAAACGTCTTTTATGTTAAATATCTTATTCAGGTCAGTACTAAATAAAAAAATAACACAGATTCTGCAAGGTGTATGTAAACATTTGACTTCAACTGTATATTACAGGAAACTAAACTACACAAATCCTATTGAGATGCTACTGAAATATTCAACAAAATCATCCACCAGGGGGTGATATATCAGTACTAAATAGCTTACAAAGTCATCTCTGTAGCCAAGCCTCCTGGTGTGGTCTTTCTCCAGCAGGGCCTGAAGGATGGACCAGGCAGCTGTGGATGCCCCGGGGCGCATGACAAGTTCCTTGTGAAGAATGTTGTCATACATCTCATGCGTGTCCCTGCTGTAGAACGGAGGCTTTTGACATAAAGGTAAAAGACGATTTAAGCTTTATTGCCTACATTTTCAAAGACAACTATTCAAATGTATGATTTATTTATAACTTACCAGCCCGTAAAGCATTTCATACAGCACAGAACCCAGACACCACCAGTCTACAGTGTTATCATAGGGTTGTTTTCTGAGTACCTCTGGAGCTAGATACTAACGTGACAGAGACAGCAATTATTGCATTAAATCACTGTGTTATTCTACCTGCTAAAAGCTTAATTTGCAGTTAATTTTCTGAAAATGTAATGAGGTCAGTCTAGGAAAGCATAATTAGCAAATCAGTTACAATTTAATAATAAGAATCACAATAAGTAGTTACTTTTTAAGTTTAACAACTAATTAGAAAGAAAGGTTTCACTATAACATTTCACAGCTATTTTAAAGACACTTTTCAAATATTAAATTTAAAACATGCAATACATAAACATTTGGCGTTGGTAAAATGTTATGTTTTTGAAATAAGTCTCATGTTCACCCAGGCTGCATTTATTTAATAAAAACACAGTAAAAACTGCAATATTGTGAAGTATTATTACAATTTTAAATAACTGCTTTCCATTTAAATCTATTTTAAAATGTAATTTATGTCTGTGATGGCAAAGCAGCCATTACTCCAGTCTTCAATGTCACATGATCCTTCAGAAATCATACAAAAATGCTGATTTGGTGCTCACAAAACATTTATTATTATTATTATTAATGTTGAAAACAGTTGTGCTGCTTAATATTTTTTGGAAGCTGTGATACATTTTTCTCTGATTATTTAAAAGAGAACAAAAGAACAGGTATACACTACCAGTCAAAAGTTTTTGAACAGTAAGATTTTTAATGTTTATAAAGAAGTCTCTTCTACTCACCAAGCCTGCATTTATTCGATCCAAAATACAGCAAAATTTTAAAAATATTTTTACTATTTAATAACTGTTTTCTATTTGAATATATTTTAAAATGTAATTTATCTGAAATAGAAATCTTTTGTAACATTATAAATGCCATTATCATCACTTTTGATCAATTTAAAGCATCCTTGCTAAATAAGTATTCATTTCTATAATTTCTTTCCCAAAAACATATAAAAAAAATTATACCGACTTCAAGTTTTTGAATGGTATAGTGTATAATGTTACAAAAGCTTTTTATTTCAGATAAATGCTGATTTTTAATCTTTCTATTCATAAAATCCCCCCAAAAATGTACTCAACTGTTTTAAATATTGATAATAATAATAATAATAATTAATGTTTCTTGAACAGCAAATCAGAATATTAGAATGATTTCTGAAGGATCATGTGACACCGAAGATTGGAGTAATGATGCTGAAAAATGTATCTTTGATCACAGGAATAAATTACATTTTAAAACATATTTATATAGAAAACAGTTATTTTAAATAGTAAAAATATTTCACAAAATTACTGCTTTTGTTGTATTTTGGATCAAATAAATGCAGCCTTGGTGAGCAAAAGGAAATTCTTAAAAAAAAAAAAAAAAAAAAAATCTCACTGTTCAAAAACTTTTGACTGGTAGTGTAAATGTCTTTAATGATCAATTTAATGTGTCCTTATTGAATAACTGTTTTAATTTCCTATAAAAATATCCTACTGTCTCCAAACTTTTAAACTGTAATGTCATTTATCATTCATCCATCATATTTATATTATATAATACCTCAGGTGTCCCACAAAATGTGGTCGTTGTGTCTGCTTGAGAGATGCCCTCCTTACACAGTCCAAAGTCAGTCAAGACTATATGTCCCTTAACAGACAAAAGATGCCAAGAGGAACATTTTCAGGAAGCATGTCACCACACAAAAGGCCTATTCTTCACAGAGCCAAAGAATCTTGTGTCTGACTGGAATATCTGCCAGGGCCTTGTAACCTCACAGTTTCATTTGATTCGACAGGAAATGCACAAATAAAACTTCAACTAACCTGAAGCATTCTTACTAATTAAAAATAAGTCTTCGGTTTCATTGCAATATTTCATTTGGCTGGCGAAAGCTACACTCTGTACACCTCGTCTCGGGAAATCAGAAGAGTTTGTTATACTTCACAGCAAGGGTAGATTACTCTGTTTCCTCTGGAACCCTCTCAACGTTGATCGGCTACGCTTTGGCAATGATAAAAGTGCAAAAAAAAAGAGGGGTACTTACTTGAGAGTCCAGCAGGATATTTTCTGGTTTCAAATCCCTGGGAACACAAGAACACTTAGGTTGTTAGCATTTTGTCATATGTTTTCAGTCAGGAACTATTTGGCTAAAAAACATTACACAGAACTTTACACAGAAAAATCGTAATGATAAATTATAGGTATTATAATATAACAAGACAGGCTATTCATAATGCATTTCCTTGCGGCCATATACCGTCACACCCTATGAATGCAAACTATACTCTCATGATGGCCATTTCACATGTGAGTGTAATTTTAAAAGACTACAGTTAAGATAGTTCACCAATCAAATCCATTGTGGGGAAACCATTGGAGGGAGGAGATGTTGAATGTGTCTGTTAAACATTCCACTGCCTCTGGGAATTCTCCCACACTTTAACAGTTAAACATCATCCCAGAATGTGTATTTATAGACAAGGGATACTGTAGTAAAGCTGCATTTACCTGTAAACAATGTTTAGAGAGTGCAAGTAACCCAGAGCACTTGCCATCTCAGCGATGTAAAACTTCGCTCTGGGTTCAGGAAAGGTCCGCTCTTTTTGGAGGTGAAAGAAAAGCTGTAATGGAAAGAATCAAAAATTGTAATATTCACTGAATAAATGCAGAAAATAGTCAAGTTACCCATGACCTCACTGCTATTTTGTAAAGTGCCTCATAGTGCTAGTACTTATTGGTGTGATGTTTCATTAGCTGACATTTAAAATATCGTCAGCAGACTTTTAGCTAAAAAGAGGAAGTCTGACCAGAGGTCTAAATGAGCCTGTGAATAGGAACCATGCAAAATGGTAATAAAGTGACTAAAAATTTGCAACAGTCATGCATTTGCTTTATCATCTCATTTACATGCCACATGATAATTCCAATGCATTTCTATGTTAAAGGGATAGTTCATCAAAAAAACCTTTAGTCTGTTAAAAGCTGTATGACTTCATACACCACCAGTCAAAAGTTTTTTAATGTTCTCTATTTATTTAATCCAAAGTACAGCAAAAACAGCAAAATTGTGAAATATTTTTATTATTTAATATAACCGTTTTCTTTTTGAATGTATTTTAAAAAGTAATTCATTCCCTGATTTCAAAGTTTTTTTTAGCATCATTACTCCAGTCACATGATCCTTCAGAAATCATTTTAATATTCTGATTTGCTGCTTAAAAAACATTTTATTATGTTGAAAGCAGCAGAGTATACTTTTTTCAGGATCCTTTGATAAATAGAAGAACGGCATTTATCTGAAATAGCAATCTTTTGTAACATCATAAATGTCTTTATCAGCACTTTTGATCAATTTAAAGCGTCCCTGCTAAATAAAAGTATTAATTTCTATAATTTCTTCTTTTTTAATTTGCTTTTGAATGGTATAGTGTATAATCTTACAAAAGATTTGTATTTCAGATAAATGCTGATTTTTGGATTTCTATTTACCAAAGAATACTGCAAGAAAGTGCAATTTTAAATATTAATAATATAATAATAAATGTTTTCTTGATCAGCAAATCAGCATATTAGAATGATTTCTGAAGGACCATGTGACTGGAGTAATGCTGCTGAAAATTCAGCTTTGATCACAGGAATAAATTGCATTTTAAAATATATTCAAATAGAAAACAGTTATTTTAAATAGTAAAAATATTTCACAATAATACTGCTTTTGCTCTATTTTCGGTCAAATAAATGCAGGCTTGGTGAGCAGAAAGTCATTTTTTAAAAACATTAAAAATCTTACTGTTCAAAAACTTTTGACTGCTAGAGCATCTTTGTAGGAATACAACACATGTTTTAAAATATCTTTCTTCTGTGTTCCACAAAAAAGTAGTCATACAGATCCGAATCAAGGATGACCAAATGACCCTTTGAGACATAAAGTGACAAATGTCCACGTCAGCAATAGCTATATTTATAACATTTTGGTTTAATCTGTCAAACAGTGGCTTTTGAGATGTGATAAGACAGACATATCAGCCTTGAGCTTCTCAACCACAAATACTCACTTCTCCACCATTGACAAAATCCAGGACAAAGTATAACTTGTCTGTTGTCTGAAAGGAGTAGTGCAGTCCAACCAGGAAGGGGTGTTTAACATTCTTTAGCAACACATTACGTTCCGCCATAATGTGCTTTTGCTGGCGCAAAAAAAAGGGAATTCATAAATCAAATGTCAAAGAGTGAGCATAAATGAAGTTTAGGCATTAAAACCAAGAAAATCATTACCTCTCTCCTGTTTAAAATTATCTTTTTTTGCAAGACTTTAATGGCGTAACACTTCCCATCCCGTTTCCTCTTTGCAAGAAGAACCTTTGTATGGGAGAGTACACGGTGGGTTAGCAAGTTTCACCTTCCAATACGACTGCCCATGAGCAGAAACAAGACAAGCTTTGACTTCAAAACTGAGAAACTTTCACTTCCTAAATGGAGAGTCCGTGTCTCAGAAACAAACACTATGGCTAACCGTTCAGCAAAGAAAACAGAGAATATATTAAGGCTCAGTGACATCCAGAGCTTTCAGTAACTGATTCAAAATGTGTACACAAGGGATTGACCCACTTTCTCTTCATTACCACATTTCGGATCATTTTCATTATTAGGCATTATATTTAAAAAGAAACTTACCTTCCCAAAGCTTCCCTTTCCTATGACTTTAAGAAAGTCAAAGTCAGTGGGTTTTGCACTATTGGAAAAACACAGTGATTAAAACTAAAATTAAACCTATGCATTAATAATTTGCTTTGCATCCAAATCATGACATAAACACAATATTCATCACTATACAAAAGCAATGCAATAATTGAAATTATTATTATTAAAAAAAAAAAAAAAAACTTACTGTGGATTTCCAGATGGCCCTAGGTTTATAGTTCTAGAGGTAGAGGTACTCTGTAAGAGATATGACAAAACTAGGTAAGACTCATTTAAAAGCAGTAGTAAAATTATTTTAGTTTATTTATCTGTAGAGTACAAAAATATAACTTTATACATAAAAACAGAAGAAAAAAAATATTAATAGAGATTATAGCACAAGCTATCTTGCATCTCGGGTCCTTAGAAAAGATTTTTGGATCAGTAAGATTTTTAATGTTTTTTAAAGAAGTCTTCTTTTTAAAGAAGTCTTTTCTGCTCATCAAGGCTGCGTTAATATGATTAAAAATACAGAAAAAACTGTAATATTGTGAAATGTTATTGCAATTTAAAATAGTGGTTTTCTATTTTAATACACTATAAAATAGAATTTATTCCTGTGATGCAACGCTGAATTTTTAGCATCATTGCTTCAGATCCTTTAGAAATCATTCTAATATGCTGATTTATTATAAATGATGGAAAGAGTTGTGGTGCTTAATCATTTTTTGATCCCTGTGATATTTTTTCCAAGATTCTTTGATGCATAAAACCTTAAAAAGAACAGCATTTATTTAAAATAGAAATATTTTGTAACAATATGCACTAATGTGTAAAGTCTAGGGTCAGTCCTTTTTTTCTTTCGTTCTTTGAAAGAAATTAATACTTTTCCTCAGAAAGGATGTGTTAAATTGATCAAAAGTGATAGTAAAGACTTTCATAGTATCATAGTTTCCAAAACAACATTAAGCAGCAAAATGGTTTCCAACACTGATAATAAATTACTGTATTTTAATGATTTTTGAAGAATAATGTGCTAAAAATTCAGCTTTGCATCACAGAATTTTAAATAGTATATTTAAAGTATATTAAAATAGAAAACAGCTATTTTAAATTGCAATAATATTTCATAATATTGCCTTTTATCTGTATATTTAATTCAATAAATGTATTAATAACTGTAGCATGTTAAAAATGCTTAAAATATAACTATACAACACTCAATGCCGGTAAATATAGCAAACAAGCAGAACAAAAAGGAAAGTATTAAGACCACTTACTCAATATGTTATATATATATATATATTAAAAACATAATATTAGTACATATACCAACCTTGTCATCTTCATCCTCTGAGGCATCAGAGAAATTTTTAGATTTGTCCATCTGCAGAAAGTCTTTGACATCAGAGCTGCGAGTTTGAAATGAACATTCACATGTTAGAGGTCTGACTGAGGCGATACAAAGCCACAGCTGTGAGGAGGAATATGAGCTAACATCAACATCTCTCTGTAACAAGAACCGTAACCATGGCAAATTTTACAGAGAATCAAAAAGAAGCATCTTTTATTTGGCACGGGTTCATAAGATACTATCGAACCGGCTTTGTACTCAAAGTTCAAAGAGATATCTGGTTGTGGCTGGTTTTGGCATGTTTCCAGTGTAAAGCCCACTCAAATTTTAGGTACATTTAGATGCACTGATACTGTGGTGATAAAAAACTGAAGGAACAGTAACCGGCTGATATACTCACTGGTTGCTGAGCTGTGGATTGGACACAATCTTCTGAATGAACTCATGTAACCCCGCTTTTCTGTGTTTTATGAACTCTAAGAATTATACAAAATATATAGGTGCAAATTAGCTTACGAAAAAAAATAGGAAATGTGCATAGCAGTGGCCTCTTAAATTTTAGTTTTAATGCTTTTGGTAGCCAATAATTTACTGCACTAAACACTTTGTGATAAACACAAACAATTAAACCCATATTTGATGTAGTCTGGATGATTTTTTTTGTTCAGGGTTTTTGCATATATCAAGCAACCTGTCCAAAATAGCATTTGCTTAATTTGCCTAACTTCCAGCAAGTGACATAGGACATACAGAAAAGTATTATTGTGGTTCAGCCAAGTGGGTTATGTAAGCATCTGATATGTCTGATATGTCATGCTGCCCATAACGAAAACTATGGAAGGCCGTTTGCGCCACTAAATAAATTTTTTTTAAAAAGGTTGCGACCTTTTATCTCACAATTCTGACTTTTTTTCTGAGAATTGTGAGATATAAACTCATAATTGTGAGTTATAAAGTCAGAATTGCGAGATATAAAGTCAATTCTGAGAAATAAAGTCAGAATTGCGAAATATAAACTCACAATTTTGTGAAATAAAGTTGCAATTCTGATAAATAAAGTTGCAATTCTGAGAAATAAAGTTGCAATTCTGAGAAATAAACGCGCAATTCTGAGAAATAAAGTCAGAACTGCGAGATATAAACTCACAATTCTGAGAAATAAACTCACAATTCTATTAAATAAACTTACAATTCTATGAAATAAACTCAGAACTGCAAGTTATAAACAATTCTGAGAAATAAAGTCGCAATTCTGAGAAATGAAGTCGCAATTCTGAGAAATGAAGTCGCAATTCTGAGAAATTAATTAACAGTTCTGATAAATAAAGTTGCAATTTGAGAAATGAACTTGCAATTCCAAGAAAAGTCGCAATTCTGAGAAATAAAGTTGAAATTCTGAGAAATAAAGTTGAAATTCTGAGAAATAGTCGCAATTCTGATAAATAAATTCTGAGAAATAAACGCGTAATTCTGAGAAATAAAAGCACAATTCTGAGAAAGTCAAAACTGCAAGATATAAACTCACAATTCTGAGAAATAAACTCACAATTCTGAGAAATAAACTCACAATTCTGAGAAATAGTCGCAATTCTGATAAATAAAGTTGCAATTCTGAGAAATAAAGTTGCAATTCTGAGAAATAAACGCGTAATTCTGAGAAATAAAAGTACAATTCTGAGAAATAAACTCAGAACTGCGAGTTATAAACAATTCTGAGAAATAAAGTCGCAATTCTGAGAAATTAACTAACAGTTCTGATAAATAAAGTTGAAATTTGAGAAATGAACTTGCAATTCCAAGAAAAGTCGCAATTCTGAGAAATAAAGTCGCAATTTTGTGAAATAAAGTTGCAATTCTGAGAAATAAACGCGCAATTCTGAGAAATAAAGTCAGAACTGCGATATAAACTCACAATTCTGAGAAATAAACTCACAATTCTATGAAATAAACTTACAATTCTGAGAAATAAACTCACAATTCTGAGAAATAAACTCACAATTCTGAGAAATAAACTCACAATTCTGAGAAATAAACTCACAATTCTGAGAAATAAACTCACAATTCTATGAAATAAACTCAGAACTGCGAGTTATAAACAATTCTGAGAAATAAAGTCGCAATTTTGAGAAATTAAGTCGCAATTCTGAGAAACTAACTAACAGTTCTGATAAATAAAGTTGCAATTTGAGAAATAAAGTTGCAATTCTGAGAAATATACGCGTAATTCTGAGAAATAAAAGCACAATTCTGAGAAATAAAGTCAAAACTGCGAGATATAAACTCACAATTCTGAGAAATAAACTCACAATTCTATGAAATAAACTCACAATTCTACGAAATAAACTCAGAACTGCGAGATATAAACAATTCTGAGAAATAAACTTGCAATTTTGAGAAATAAAGTCAATTCTAAGAAATAAGGTCAGAATTGCGATATACTCACAATTTTTCTCAGAATTGTGAGTTTATATCTCAAAATTATGACTTTTTTTCTCAGATTTGTGAATTTACATCTTGCAGTTCTGAGAAAAAAAGTTTTGCAAGATGTAAACTCGCAACTGTGAGAAAAAAAGAGAAATGTGAGATGTCGCAATAACCTTTTTAAATTTCAGCGGCAGAAAAGGGTTTCCATACAAAACAGACCTAAGACCCATTTTTAAGAAATACTTATGATAACATCACCTCTTACGGAAAATAACTAATTTATCAGTCACTTATGAAAACCAATGGCCTCAGTCTTTCAGTGCAGCATGGCTCACTACTGTAAAAATGGGCCCCAAATAATTAGATTGCTATTGTCCAGCGAGACAGCAATTATCCAGAGAGAATGAGGGGGAGAGACAAAAGCATAGAGAGAGAGAATCTTTTACCAATGGTGGAGAAGCCTTTACATCATGCACACAAATTTTGCATGTGCTTCCAATGACCAGACCAATGGTTTCTCCATGAAAAGATCCTGACCACATACTAGCCACATAATTGGTCGCACATGAGCTAAATACAATTGGTTCTTGGGTGCGCATTCTCATTCTGTTATTTATGCACACAATTTTGCTGCCACATTGTCTGAGAGCATAACGTGAGATTAAACAAGGACAAAGATTTTACGGGCTCGGGGCAGGGCAGATTTAGCATGGTTGATTTTCTGTATGGAAGACTGTCAGATAATCTAATTTGACAAATACACATGATCTCTGTTAAGCTAAATGAAGCACTAACGTATGTGCACGAGATGACAAAAGCTCCGGTGGGCTCTGAACAATATGCATTTTATTTCATGAAAAATCAAGGAAGTGTAAAATACCTGGGTCAAAGTTGTCTCCAAATATTCTCTTAGCAGGAATCTTCAAATTCAAAGCAGGAAACTGTTTTTTTAACTGCAGATAGAGACAATATCGTTTTAAAATACAATAGCATTCAAAAGTCTAGGATCAGTTAGGGCTGGGCGATTAATCGAAAAGTAATCGAAATCGATCAAATTTTTCCAGGTCAATTATTTCGATTACTTTCCCTTTAAAAACACTACCGCGTGTGGAGTCACGTGACCCCGCTCTGTTACGTTACGTTATTCTGCTGACATGTCGATGGAGAGCTTAAACAGTATTTATACAGTAAAAAGTATTTACAAGATATACAAGAGTAATTTTATTTAGAAGAGATACTGCTTATTTTCTACTTTTAATATGAAAAACATTAAAAATAATTTATTTTGTTTCCAAAAGTGCAAGTTATTTATTTTCACTAATTTAAGAAAAATGTGACTTTTCGTTCTTTAATTTCAGTTGTTCAACACTGATGTTCAATAAATAATCATAGATAGTAGATAGTGTGTGTTTCCTTCAAATATTTTTAAAATCAAGTAATGCACTCTTCATTCAAAAATCTCTCACTTGTAATATGTGAGCATATTTACTGTACAAAACTTGTCAGTGAACTATAAGGGCAAAAAAATAAATATTATAGAAATAATATATAAATATAATTAAATATAATTTTATTAATAAATAAAATAATCGTTCATTAATCGTAATCGAGTTAAAATGTTCAATTAATCGAGATTTGGATTTTAGGCCAAATCGCCCAGCCCTAGGATCAGTACTCAGATTTATTTAAAGAAATTATTACTTTTATTCAGCAAGAATGCATTAAATTGATCAAAAGTGACAGTAAAGACATTTATTACTTGACAAAATATAGTCAAATTAATGTCAAAAATATTTGGCAGCACAACTTTTTTTCAATATTGATAATAATAAGAAATGTTTTGAACAACCAATTCAGCATGTAAGGATGATTTCTGAAAGAAACTGGAGTAATGGCTGCTTAAAATTCAGCTTTTCCATCACAGAAATGAATTACGTTTTAAAATGTATTAAAATGATTTCTTGTGTTATTTTAAACTGTAATAATATGCCCTGGAGAGCATAAAAGCATATTTTTTCACAAGTTGCATTTCTAAAAGATTGTCAGTTTTATATCTTACATTAATTGGTAATAATTTTAATATTTAATTACAAACAAGTTCTAAACCAAAATCAATGTCACTTAAAAATAGCTGTTAACAAATAAATCATAGTTACAGTGGAGTCTGCCTGTCTTTTCACAATGATTACAACTTAGTTTACTTACAGTGTTGTACAGTTTGTCAAATTCTGCATATCTCCGAAACACAAACCACTCATGCCTTCCAACACTGACAATTACTTTGTAAACCTAACAAGACAAGAATTAAAACAGTCACACACAAAATATTTAAAACACAGCGAGCCAGAGCTCTCAAAATGTAAATCAGTGCATTAAAGGTCACTCACAGTATAGCGTTTCTTCTTGTCTCTCTGCTCATTAGAACAGGGAATGCTGACATTGGGGCAGTTAGGTTGCTCCTCCATCCTGAGGCCTCTCAGAATCTCACAAGCGACAGCTCATAGATGCAACAGGTCCTCAGATCGCTTCCCTGCTTCTCGGGCACACCTGATCCTGATGGAAACTCTCCATTTTGGTCCTGCGCAGAACACAAACATACCAAAACATAAGCGAGATGTTCTACCACAGCCAAGCTCTCTTTTCAGCAGTGTCCAGCGTCCACTTTAGCTCCAGAGGGCTCTTTGGGCCTTGCATGACAGGACAGGAAAGCCACTCAGAGTCACTAATCAAGTGTGGCATGAACACAGAGAGGAGCCTCAGTCTGGGCGGCCAAGCGATGAGTCTCCACCTCTCTTTTCCTCACTCTCTTTCATCCTCCCCTCTGCGTTTCTCCAGCTGGGAGGGAGCAAAAGGGGACGTTCTTCTTTCATATGCCACTTCCACATACTCCCTCTGTCAAGCGCAACACACGAATGCTCACTGGGTGGGCAACATTCCCCTTCCCCTCTGAGGTGCATGAGGTATTTTTAGATAATGCTGCACTGGACATACAAGATGCAGATTTAAAGGGCAGGAGGAGCCTCTAAAGAACAGCTTATGATAGAAATATTTAAATATATGTTGATTGACGATTTTCTGAGGTTTCTATGCTCATATATGGGCCATTCTACAGAATTGGTGCAAGTTGCTGTCCCACAACCAAAAAACACATTTAAAAAGCATTTAGTAAGTAAGTATTCAAATCTTAGATGTTTACTAAGATCCTTTTATCATCTATTGAAACTCACAACAATATTTAAAATATTAGTAAGCTTAATATATATATAAAATCATCATTAAGTGGGTACTTTTAATTGGGAGGTAGCTGTTTCGAACCCTAACTCCTAAATTTCAACTTATGAAAATTATATTGCAATATTTTTTGCATTTTATTCCATTGTTGATTTCAAAAATATCTTTTTAATTTTTTAAAAAAGAAGTTAAAAATATATATATATTGTATATTCTCTTTGTAAAAATAAACTTAATGTAAAAAAAAAAGTCTTGCATTTTTATGTCATTACCGAAACTGTATATTTTGTGTCCCTCTCTCTCATAGCTACACGGTGAGCAGATAGGCCCCATCATTTTGAGGTAAATGTGTTCAAAAGTATGAAAAATCGGTGTGCAACTTTAAAGAATGTCACTACCGAACACCATTTTTCTACAATTAAACACTTTTTTGGGAGTTATTCCATAACATTTAGTTTTTATATACAATATACAAGAGTACAAATGTTCAAAACTGTGCTAACTAACCATGTGCTGATTAGCATCTTTGAAAAAGATCTAAAAAGCATCTAAAATTGTCACCACCAAAACATTTGGTGAAGTTTCGATAGTAACATCTTTGATTTTTTGGGTGTTATCCTATAAATTTGTCATGACCAAAACATGTCATCATAGTTTCGGTAGTGACAAAAGGAAACACATAATCCTCATATTTAAGGGAAATGAACAAAGTTTTAGTACAGTTCTGCTTTTTTTTGTATTTTAGTTTGCTTTAGCAAGTTAAAATTCTGTAATGTAATGCGGTCGCTATATGAAAGCATTACTGTCACTACTGAAAATGTGCTGTCACGAACGAAACATGGGATGTTTTGTCAAAAATAAAGTATACTGAATTATCAACTAAGATGTTATGATAGCTTTTGGTTCAATGTTTGTCCAAACTAATGAATCCTTCACTTTAAAATCAGTATGATTTGACTTTTTGTTGATTCAAAATACAACAAATCTCATAAATTACACTTTAAATATTGTTTAAAATCTAATTATTACTGATTTACCTCAGAAAATTCATTAATAAAATAGCAAAAATATGTATTTACAATTTATATGTAAGCCAAATCTTAAAAGGTCAATATAACCCTTCTAAATAAATTATTATTACTGTTACTGTTTCGGTAGTGACAAATTTGGGGAGAGGACAAATATTCAAAAACTTTCTGGAAATACAATGTGAATTAACTGCACAGTTACTAGAAATGTGTATCTTGGATATTTTACATTTTGCATACATACAAAATTGTTGAAAAATACATTTTTCCACATCTCACTCTGAACCAATTCTGTAGAATGACCCACATATCATAAAAATTTACTATGTTCCAAAAACTTGAATAATGAGGAATAAATAATAAAACAATAATTAATAATATAGAATGTAAAGATTTAGTGGCTACTTTAAATGCAGCAACCTCATCAAAATAGTGAGCACCAAAACAATACAATATAGAATAATGGACGTCTTTATGCATAATACAATACTAAATTATTAAAACAAGCAGTGGGATTATTCTAAACGCTCCGGTGTTACTCTTTATCGTATTGTGTGACATGCAATACAAACTAAATGTGTGCAGATGAGATAACAGACTGCAGAAGTTGCAGACACAGTTTACAGTATCACTGCGATCTGTATTTTTCTACATTCCTGCGAACTTGGAGGAATGTTACAGGTTTATTTGCCTACGTGGTCAAGTATTCAAAGACTAAGATTTAAGTTTTAATGGACTATTCTGAAAACCCCACATGCATATTTAAATTTTCATGAGCGTGTATGCATACAGGTATTGGGTTAGATATGCAAATAAATTTACTGTTCTGCCCAGCCTTAATCATTTACTGTACCCATGCAGACAAGACATCTCATGTTTTGTTCAACTAAAAACAGACACCAGGAAGCATAGCATGCATTCATTTTAAATGCCTGTTCCACTGTCTGAGCCAAATAACAGAGTCACTTCATCTTAAAACTGAAACTAGAAGCTTCCCATGGCAAGAGAAATGAAAAATCACTTAAAATGAACTATAAATGATACAACATCTATCGATTTAGGCTCATTTATTATGCAATTTCAAGCAACTATAGCCACTTGGGTAATGTCATCACTTCATTAGAGCTGTCAAAGGATTACTGTTATTAAACATGACCTCAACTCAAACAGTCAAACAGGTTTGAGCAGCAAAAAGAAAGTACAAAGGAACAAGTATAAACTTGCACAGACATCACACAATAAAACCTAGATTCATGCTGTGCAAAAATGCATCAGTACAGGTTTTCACTTTTAAACTCTCTGGTTTCATCTCAGATTAAGACTAATCCTACACTTCTGCAACAAGACAAATCTAAAGTGACAGTATGTTGAGACCTATAGGTAGGATATGTGTCAGAGAAACGTGCAATAAAACTTAGGACAGTTTAACTTCCAATAAAAATTTCTAACGGAAGGCTTAGTGAACATTTCACATACTGTTCATATCATTTTTTATTTCACCCAACATTGCGTAAGCTATTTCCCAGGGATACTAAATGACACAGACTATAGCTCATGTAAGATTCATAGTTTCATTTCCCAAATAGCAACTATTCCAAGGCATTTCTCTAATTTAAAACTGAACGTTTTTGAGTATGTGTGTGTTAAAATGGTGTAGGAACATATTTGAATTATCAGTATGTTTATTTAACAAACTAACTAAGCAATGTGACCACAAAAATATAAGATAATAGTTGTTAGGTGCTTAATATTAGCACTATTAAAGAAATAGTTCACTTTCAGAACAAAAATGTACAGATAATGTACTCACCCCCTTGTCATCCAAGATGTTCATGTCTTTGTTTCTTCATTCGTAAAGAAATGGTGTTCAAGGCAAACATTTTAGGATTTCTCTCCATATAATGGACTTCTATGGTGTCCCCGAGTTTGAACTTCCAAAATGCAGTTTAAATGCAGCTTCAAAGGGCTCTAAATGATCCCAGCCGAGGAAGAAGGGTCTTACTAGCGAAATGATGGGTTATTTTCTAAAAACATTTACAACTAATACACTTTTTAATCTCAAACACTCGTCTTGCTGAGCTAGACAAGAGGCATTTGAGGTTAAAAATTTTTTTTGTTGAAAATAACCAATCGTTTTGCTATAGATAAGACCTTTCTTTCCTCAGCTGTGATCGTTTAGAGCCTTTGACGCTGCATTTTAGAAGTTTAAACTCCACAGAAATCCATTATATGGAGAGAAATCCTGAAATGTTTTACTCAAAAATAGTATTTCCTCATGACTGAAGAAAGAAAGACATAAACATCTTGGATGACAAGGGGGTGAGTACATTATCTGTAAATTTTTGTTCTGAAAGTGAACTACTCCTTTAAGTAAAATAGTGATAAACTCATTACTGGTTTCTATTTATAATAACAATAGCAATATACTCTTGTGATATTATATATTAGAATCAATTGTTTTTGTTCAAATTAATCTAAAATGTTAGCACTGCTGTTGCACACACACATTCAAATAACACGAATGGCTGTAAAATATTACACTGAATATATTACATCCTACATGGTGCAATGGGGATTTTCTTGTAACTACAATTCCAGAAGGCAAGAAACAACACTGTGAATTGAAACCAACCAAAGCAAAGCTTCAAAACAAATTCCTTTTGACCGTGGCTGACAATTGTTTCCTTTTTTTCTAGAGCTCTGTATTTCTGGCACTGGGCTAGTCTGTTTTAAATAAATAAATAATTTTATTACGTAATGTACATTGTGTACTATCGCGGAGAATGGACCTGTTACAGCCAAAACTTACTACAACCGTTGACGTACTTCTAGAGTCACTCGAGTGCTTGAGATTGTTCAAAGAGAGTAAAGACAGAACTTGCCTTATTATTTTCTCACTCTTTCCATCCAGCTGGCTCCAGTGACGTGTCGGGAGGCAAAGGAAGTGCAACGATTCAAAATTCAAACTCGGCGTGTCTGGGAACTCAACATTGAGCCGGTTTAACTGAAAAGACTACGTTCATCATGTTACCGATGAGCCGCCCGTCAAATAAAGACACATTGACGTTTGTTCCGAAGTTCCGAAACAATCAGTCACGCGACTAAACGCGGGGGACGAAGAATAATAATGTTGTAAAGGAACATAAACAACAGCGCCATCTAACGTTAGCGGCAGAACTGTCATGCATACTGTCAGTCACATTTTGTGTTATGTAGATACTAACTGAAATGTTATGTTAAGACAAGAATAATTGTGACCTGAACCACAAAACCAGTCTTAAGTAGCACGGGTATATTTGTAGCATTAGCCAAAAATACATTGTATGGGTCAAAATGATCTTTCATGGCAAAAATCATTAGGATATTAAGTAAAGATCATGTTCATGAAGAAATTTTTGTAAATTTCCCACCTTAAATATATCAAAACTTAATTTTTAGTAATATGCATTGCTAAGAAACTTTAAAGACAACTTTCTCAATATATATATATTTTTTTCTCCAAATTTGTAAATAGTTTTATCTCTGCCAAATATTGTCATATTCTAACAAAGCATACATCAATGGAAAGCTTATTTATTCAGATTTTTATGAGGTTTAAATCTCAATTTTGAAAAATTTACCTTTATGACTGATTTTGTGGATCACGGTCACAATTTCCTTTTTTATAATTTTTTGGCTGACAGTTTATTTTGCTGTATATAGGCCTACACTGCCACTATTTGATCAAAAATACACTTATGAACAGTTCTTTTTTAATATATTTTAAAATATAATTTATTTCTATGATGCAAGCTGAATTTTAATCAGCCTTTACTCCAGTCTTCAGTGTCACACGATCCTTCAGAAGTCATTCTAATATGCTGATTATTACTTTTATTATCAATGTTGGAAACAGTTGCGCTGCTTAATAAGTTTTTGGAACCTGGGATACGTTTTTCAGGATTCTTTGATAAATAAAAAGTTATAAAGAACAGCATGTATTCAAAACATAAATCATTATAAGTCTTTACTGTCGCTTTTTGCTGAATAAAAGTATTAATTTCTTTCAAAAAAGAAAGAAAGAAAAAATTTACTGACCCCAAATTTTGAACGGTAGTGTATATTGTTACAAAAAAATTCAGTTTTAAATAAATGCTGTCAAATTCATATATATATATATATATATATATATATATATATATATATATATATATATATATATATATATATATATATATATATATATATAATAAGCAACACAACAGTTTCCAACACTGATAATAAAATAGCATATTAGAATGATTTCTGAAGGATCATGTGACACCGAAGACTGGAGTAATGGCTGATAAAAATTCCACTTTGCATCACAGGAATAAATTCTATTTTAAAGTATATTAAAACAGAAAAAACACTATTTTAAATTGCAATAACGGTTCACAACATTACCGTTTTTTTCTGCATTTTTAATCAAATAAACACCAAAAATATATATGTGTGTGACTCTGGACCACAAAACCAGTCTTAAATAGCACGAGTATATTTGTAGTAATAGCCAAAAATACACTGAATAGGTCAAAATTATCGCTTTTTCTTTTATGCCAAAATTCATTAAAATATTAAGTAAAGATCACGTTCCATAAAGATATTTTGTAAATTTCCTACTGTAAATATATCAAAACTTAATTTTTGATTAGTAATATGCATTACCAAGAACTTTATTTGAACAACTTTTCTCAGTATTTAGATTTTTTGCACCCTCATATTTCTCATTTTCAGATAGTTGTATCTCAGCCAAATATTGTCCTATTCTAATCAATGGAAAGCTTTTTTAGTCAGGTTTCATGTGATGTATAAATCTCAATTTCAAAAAGAGTGACCCCTATGACCGGTTTTGTGGTTCAGGAACACATTCATTCATGTTTAATTTTCCAAAGACAGAATAAAATCACAAAACATCCGCAAGAGGGCAGCATGGACTTACATAATAAAAATTTCTGCGGTATGTTCAATAAGAACTATTTTACTTCGCACTAATAATTCGAATATTCAAAACCTGCCAATAAAGCGTATTATTGACTACAATATATCATTAATTAATTTATTTTTTATATAGAAAAGGTTCTCGGGAGCAAACATACTAAGTCATTTCATACTACCCCAAACCGCATGCAAATAAAAAGGCGTCAGCGAGTGACACAGACCAGTTGCTGTTCAACAACAAGAGCGCGCTCCTCCGCCCACCTTTGTTCACCAATCAGGAGCGAGGCCGCGTGCGCAGATTCAAACCCGTTTCCGGAAGAAGGCTGGGCGCGAGATTCGGCGGGATGGACAAAAAATGAAACAGAATGAGTGGAAAAAACACACGCGCTGAGAACACAGTACAGAGTGACAGTACAGAGGGGTGTGTGTGCGTCCAAGGCGCGCAAGACTAACACAGAGAAATATTTATGGATTTTTGTCCTTTACCATTTTGCGATCGCATTGGAAGTATACATCTTTGACTTTTGTTATTTAATAACAAGCATTTTGGAAGGATTTTTCATTTTCATTGCCTCATATTTATTGCATACTTGCTCTCGGGGATGTGACTGTACGGATCT
>NC_133384.1:24806392-24898504 GCF_049309525.1 Garra rufa | reverse complement strand
AAAAAAATAATGTTTTAATAATAATTTTTATTAGTAGTAGTACTATCATTACATCAACTAATATATTTCTGTCACAGTTTCTTCAAGTTAAACCATACTTTTATTTTGACGGTTTGCTGTGAAGACCTTTAAGTTTCATTTTGTATATGATATGACAAACGTTTTTCTTTAAAGAAACTTTAAAATGCTCATGAAGTGAATCCATAATTTGGCAAAATCCGTGACATTCAATGTTATATATTAAATTTTTATGACTGTATTTCGCGATTCTGTCCATGATTTCCACATCGCTGAAATCATGGCCAGTAAGACTTTTTAAATGTTTTGAAAGAAGTCTCTCACCAAGACTTCATTTAGCATGCATTACTCTATTCTTCAGAGTTATTTGTATTCTAATAATCTGCTTTACATCTCAACAGGTGATTGAGCTGGTTCACAAGTATGGGCCCAAACGGTGGTCAGTGATCGCCAAGCACTTACAGGGCCGCATAGGCAAACAGTGCCGAGAGCGCTGGCACAATCACCTCAACCCAGAAGTGAAGAAATCTTCCTGGACCCAGGAAGAGGATCGCATTATCTACGAAGCTCATAAACGTCTGGGCAACCGCTGGGCTGAGATCTCAAAGCTGCTTCCTGGACGGTAAAAAGCTCTGTTTTAATATAGACGAATTCCAGTGTGTGTGTAGGCCAGATAATGACCTTTACCTAACTGGACTATTACAGGACAGACAACTCCATTAAGAATCATTGGAACTCCACAATGCGCAGGAAGGTGGAACATGAGGGATACTTGCAGGAGGGCAGCAAGAGCTACAACAGTGACTCTGGCCAGAAGAAACGACCAAAATCCAGTCCATCTGTGGAATATCCACATGACCAGAACCAAATGATCATGAGTGGCCAATCACAGGTGATTATTTCATTTTTAGGTGTTTTTTAATACTGTGTTCTTACCTGATTGATCCACAGCTGTGTTTTTTGTTTGTTTAGCTCATAAATCCCTTGTTTGTCCTGAACAGTTAAGTCCCACAAAAATTCTTTGGTTTTCAGCATTTTTGTGTATTTGAACTCTTTCCAGCAATGATTGTATGATTTTTGAGATCCATCTTTTCACACTGAGGACAACTGATGGATTCATATGCAACTATTACAGAAAGTTCAAATACTCACCGATGTTTCAGAAGGAAAAACGATACATTAAGAGCCAGGGGTGAAAACTTTTGAACAGTACATTTTTCTTATTTTGCCTAAATATATTTTTTCATGCATGGTTTTTCCTTCCTGGAGCATCTGTGAGCATTTGAATTTCCTGTAATAGTTGCATATGAGTCCCTCAGTTGTCCTCAGTGTGAAAAGATGGACATCAGAATCATGCAGTCATTGTTGTAAAGGGTTCAAATACAAAAATGCTGAAAAACCAAAGAATTTATAGGACCTAAAGAATTTTTCTAAAGAACAGCGGGCAGTTTAACTGTTCAGGACAAACTAGGGACTCATAAACATCTATCCCTAAACAAAAAAAAAAAAAAAAAACACAGCTGTGGAGCATTTAGATAAGAACACAGTATTAACAATCAAGGGGATGTAAACTTTTGAAATTTTTATAAATTCAACTATTATTTTCTCTTGTGGATTATATGTAAACATCTTTTTTTGCGAAATATCTTATTCAGGACAGTACTAAATAAACTATAACATGTATTTTTTATGATCTCTCTTATATTGGTAAGATAACTAACATTTACAGATTCTGAAAGGGGGATGTAAACTTTTGACCTCAACTATATGCTTAATTTAATACATACCAGATGTGAAGTATTTAATATACAAGCTTTCATATTGTTTTTGATTGGCAGCCACCCAGATATCTGTATGGTTCACAAAGTGGCCAGTGTATGGAAAACATTAGTGTCGAGATCTCTAGCTTCATGTCGGTAAGTCCCTTGTTGCAGTTCTCACAGCATGCTTCAATCTCTTCTATATCTCTGAACTTTCTGCTTTCTTTTTGTCTTCTCTATTAATGAAAAAAAAAATCTGTCTCATATGTTTGTGTATAATTGTTTAATCTGCATGCGTGTGGTGTGGTGTTAAACTGCTCCTTATCTGAATTTCACCAATGCCGTTTTACAAATTTGTATTCGAATGTAATATATATATATATATGTATATAATATATATGCAATTGTAATGTAATATCAAAATTCTAAAAGGCATATTAATCCTGAGTGGGTTTGCTTGGTGAAATTCAGGATCTCATAAAAGTCTTGTCAAATTGTCAGTAAAGTTTGTGTCTCGGTCTCTCTTTCCGCCTCTTCCTCCTGGTTCTTCTTCCTCACAGCCGTGCCATGACGACCCAGACAAAGAGAAAAGAATTAAGGAGCTAGAGCTGTTGCTAATGTCAGCTGAGTGTGAAGTCAGAAGACAGTCGGGCCCTCGTGTAAGAAACACTGTGTGTGTGCGCGTAGAATAGTGCGCTATAGGTCCCATCGCCTCCCTTCATTCCCATCCTACTCCCCCATACTCTCATTTCTAGCTGTGCTTCTTAGTAAATCCTACCCGCCTTCACTGCCTCCCTGCCTCACACCTTCCTTTGTGGTTTTATTAACTAAAACTACAGCAAGTGACTGCTTTGAGGCATAAAAGCATGTTTTTAATACTTTTGTTTTATTTTATACACTTATTTATTGTTTCTGTTATATTCATCACTGTATTATCCCAAAACTATATTAATAAATTAGCATGTATTGTGTTAGCATATTAGCTTTGTTCATTCTGTTTGTTTTAAATACATTTAGTAGGTTGGGTGCAAATGAATGGCTTTAAATAATTATTCACCGTTTCCTTGTCAATTGTCTGCAAGAATACAATGTATCATTACCATAGAGAATAGGACTAGTTTACTTCCAGAATAAACATTTCCTGATAATTTACTAACCCCAATGTCATCCAAGATGTTGATGTTTTTCTTTCTTCCTTCAGTTGAAAATAAATGAAGGTTTTTGAGGAAAACATTTAGGATTTTTTCTCCTTATTGTGGACTTCAACGGGCATCAACACGCTGAAGGTCCAAAATTGCACTTTCAATGCAGTTTCAAAGGGCTTTACACGATCCCAGCCGAGGAATAAGGGTCTCACCTAGCAAAACGATTGGTCGTTTTCTTATTTACACAAAAATACAAATGTGTATAAATGCTCATCTTGTACTAGCTCTGTGATGCACTTTTCATCTGTGTACTTCAGTTCAAAAAGGCTGGGTAGGGCAAAAAACTAATTTTCTCCTCCAACTTCTAAATTGTCAGTTGTGATTAAAAAAAAAAAAAGTATAGAAATGGCTGATCCTTTCGCTAGATAAGACCCTTATTCCTCAGCTGAGATCGTGTAGAGCCCTTTGAAGCTGCATTGAAACTGCAGTTTGGACCTTCAACCTGTTGGGAACCATAGAAGTCGACTATATGGAGAAAAATCCTGGAATGTTTTCCTCAAACTCAATTTCTTTGTGACTGAAGAAAGAAAGACATGAACATCTTTGATGACATGGAATAAGTAAATTATTAGGAAAAAAAATTATTCTGGAAGTGTGCTAATCCTTTAATAAGGTAAATGTTTACTTTAGAATATGGTCACTGAGTAATATGAAATTCCCATATTATAAGTGAAGCAGTGTAGGTTTATTGGTTTAGATTTGTCTTAACTCTCCCTTTAACATCACTGCAGTTGTTTTTAATCATAATCATAATCTCTTCTCACTGACCTCAATGGTTTGGTTCCATACAGAATCCAGAGAGCTACTCCAGCTGGTCGGACAGCTTGGCTGATGATACTGTCACCACCACAGAGAGTGTGGAGGACAGAGGGGTCGAGCTGTGTCGTTTAGAGGAGGGCCGGCCTGCTACGATGCCTCTGCCTGTTTCTCCCAGCAAGTTCCTGGCTGCTGAGGCCAGTGCTGTGCTGTCCACACTAGAGACCATCCCAGAGTTTGCAGAGACTATGGAGCTTATTGACTCGGTAAGGAGAGAATTACAAAAATCGGTTAGGTATGAAGTTATTATAGATGTTATTCAACTTATTCTTTAATGTGGAAGTAAGCTATGGTAAGACTTCTGGTTCATTATCCGCTATAGGAACATAACGAGAAGAATAAAAACGGCAAAACTGTTGGCATTACAACCCAGTGTGTTCATAATTAAGATAATACATTAAAATAATATGGTAAGACACACCAATCTGCATAAGCTTAAAATAGCAGGAACCAGATGAGACCCGGAAGCCAGACCCATAAAATTTACAAATGGCTGTGCCCGCTCTTATGGCAAAAATAAGTTGGATAGAACAGTAAGATTTTTGCATTTATTTGATCCAAAGTACATCAAAAACAGTACAATTTTGAAACATTTTAACTATTTAAAAGAACTTTTCTATTTGACTAATTTATTCCTGTGATTTCAAAGCTGAATTACTTCAGTCACATGATCCTTCAGAAATTATAATATTCTAATTTGCTGCTCAAAAACATTTATTATTATGTTGAAAACAGCTGAGAAGATTTTTTCAGGTTTCTTTGATGAATAGAAAGTTTAGAAGAACAGCATTTATCTGAAATCGAAATATTTTGTAACATTATAAATGTCTTTCATCAGTTTTGATCAATTTAAAGCATCCTTTATCAATAAAAGTATTAATTTCTATAGTTTTTTTTTTTAATGATACTGACTCCAAACTTTTGAATGGAATAGTTTATAACGTTACAAAATATATTTATTTTATATAAATGCTGATATTTGAATCTTTCTATTTATCAAAGAATCCTGAAAAAAATGTACTCAGCTGTTTTAAATATTGATAATAATAATAAAATTGTTTCTTAAACAGCAAATCAGCATATTAGAATGAATTTTTGAAGGATCATGTGACACTAAAGACTGGTGTAATAATGCTGAAAATTTAGCTTTGATAACAGGATAAATTACATTTTAAAATATATTCAAATTGAAAACAATTATTTCAAATAGTAAAAATATTTCAAGTACTGTTTTTGTTTAGAATTCTCCCCGTTTGCCCAGTGACGGAGATGCGCACGTTGTGGGCGCTGTACGGAACGGCGTTGCGCAACTCGTCCGTATGTGCACACTGAATGGGCTGATTGCGAGCATTGCGCTCTGGTGTTGCGTCGGTCGTTTGGACTGGAGAGTTTGCTTGATTGTTCTCATTGTGATGACATTGCACGAGTGATGGACAAAAAACCTTGTACATGTCCAACAGAGAAATCATTAAAGCTACATATCATTTCAACAAGACTCCGGGTTCTCTAATAGGAACACTGTAGCGGTTAGCGCACTCCAAACCAGCATTACAGCTTAATATTTAACATGGTCCTTCGAGCCGGATGCTGACTACTACAGATATGTCGCATGATGATGATCCCTCCAGTTCAAATCAACGAACAGAACGGCCAGTGAGACAATACACACTTCCTAAGTATTTGGAGGACTATGTTATTGACGGTAACCTTCCAAGATCAACTAGTCCCCCATCATGCTCACTAGACACAAGGCAGGTGGCTTCTGCAGTGTCTCCAGCTGTGGAAAGCAGAGTATCATCTCCAACCGGTACGTCTACTCCGCAGCATAAACCAGAACAAGCCCAGCCAACGGATAAAATGTCATTGAGGAAATTGATGGAGACCATCTCAGAAGCTGAGAAGGAGGAATCAGTTGAGATGGCACAGCTTGCAAGCAGACTGTCTCTTTATGAGAAAAGGCAGCAGCGTCGACAGGATATGTTACAGCACATACGCACATTCCTACTGGAGGAGGAAGCAGACAACCTCTCGATCCAAGAAGGAGATGTAGCATTACAGAAGGGAGCACTTTCCCCTGACCCTGCTCTTAACATTACCTCGACTGCTGAACACTTCTCAAAGACATCAGTGGACAATCCAGAATCTCAGCCTACAAGAATGTGCTCCAAACCGAAGAGGACTGAATTACCCTTGATGTCACCGGTTCCAGTTATGCCAAACGTGGCCCAATCTAACATAGGAGCCCAGCCTGCCCCACAAACACTTCCACTACATGATCCGAATGCAGTCCGCTCATTGCCGCCATCATGCCTTATGTCTCCACAACTGCCCACAGCGCCTGATGCTGCACCACAGGTACAATTAATGCCACGAGGGCAATATGAAGACAATTCACCTCCTGTGCTTAGAAGGTCCGTAGGGCTTGAGGGAGTCTCTCATTTGACCCAGCAGCAATGGGCCTCTAATCACCCAACTGCAGTACATACAATGCAACACTCTGTAGCCCCAGTTTGTGCTGATTGTTATTCGAGTTATCCTGTTTCATACTCAGCACAGCCTAGTAATCTTGGGGCACATAGTCATCAGCACCCAGCACAACAAGTAGCCTGGCCACAGTATGTTGATTACCATGCGACTCCACCACCTCCCATTAACTTGTATGGAGCACCAAAGCCTTCTATACCAGACTTTGCTGTGGACAGTGAAAGGGATTTCGCCAATCTGAAGCTAGCATTGGATAATCTACTAGATTCTCACCCTCAGCTATCAGAGAAATACAAATATCACGTGCTGCTTGAACATCTCAAGCTCCCAGAGGCTCAAATGATTGGCCAGTCATGCCGACATGAGGCTAAGCCGTATACAGCAGCAATGCAGGCTCTACAGTTGCACTATGGACAGCCCCATCAATTAGCACAGAGTGAAATAGCAGCTATACTCAATGCTCCAGATGTGAAAGTGGCTGATGCTTGTAGTTTCCAGTCCTTCGCCCTAAGAGTTCATCTTCTTGTGAGTATGCTGTTGTCCCTGGAAGGTCCTAAAGGCATTGAACTTAGTTGCTGTTCACACGTAGACAGGCTCCTCAGCAAACTTCCAAAGTATCTCAGAGACAACTTCATTGAGTTTTTACAGATGCAAGGCAAGTTGAATGTCGCCAGCCTTAACCCGTATAATCTCCAGGACTTTTCTGGTTGGCTGCAAGGTAAAGCTCAGCAGCAGCGTCTATCAAGTAGACTAGTCGAGCGCTATCAGAAGGAAAAATCCTCCCCCACATTTCATGGCAAGGCTTCAACTCGACCCAGAGGACAAAGTGCTTCAGTTTACCATGGTGCAGAGCCCCAAGGCCTAAGAGCTCCTAAACAAGAACCTCAGTACTCTCAGTGGAGGAAATCCAAAGTGCATTGTTTGTTCTGCCATAGCAAAGAGCATTACATAACACAGTGCTCAGAAATAAAGCAGCAATCAACAGAAAACCTCATGCAATGGGTTCGAGAAGGAGAACGATGCTGGAAGTGTGGCCGTTCCCATCTTCCAGAGAATTGTAACCTAAAAAAACCCTGTGGAATATGTGGGGCAATACATCTCCAAGTACTCCATGGAGTTGCAGAACAGCGAGCTAAGGAAAAGCCGACCACTGCACTGAACAGTAGGATCTATCTTACCCCTTCTAGTTCGTCTGGTCGAGTATTACTGAAAGTTGTGCCAGTGTTTTTGCATAATGAGGACAGAACGATTGAGACCTACGCAATATTGGATGATGGTGCTGAGAGAACCATGTTGTTACCTACTGCCGCTCAAAAGCTACAGCTAGAAGGGAAAGAAGAAACTCTAGCCTTACGCACCATTCGGCCCGATGTCACATTCCTAGCCGGCTCTGTTGTTACCTTTGATGTGTCCTCTAAGATTAATCCAGGAGTCAGATACAGAATCCAAAATGCCTTCACTGCAGATGGTTTAGATCTTGTGGAACAGAGCTACCCAGTCAAGGCTCTCCAACGCAGATATGATCACTTAAGAGGTATTCCATTACAGTCATTCAAGAACGTTCAGCCACTGTTGTTGATTGGCTCGGATAATAGCCCTCTGATCACTGCAGTGAAGACCGTGCATGTAGACAGTCAGGTGGGGCCAGTTGCAGTTTGCACAAAACTAGGCTGGGCCCTTCAAGGCCCTGAAAGTCTTCCAGATCGAACAACCTCCACTTGTCAGAGTTATTTCATTACTGCTGCAGCAGCATATGATACCCTCTATAGAGACGTGGAGCGATTGTGGCAGCTGGATTCTTTACCCTACCGAAGTGAAAAGCTGATAACCCGTTCTAGACAAGACCAAGAGTCTATCAAGATTCTAGAGACTAAGACCTGCAGAGTACAGATCAATGGTGTTCAACGTTTCGCCACACCTCTATTACGGGCAGTAGAAGCTCCCAAGCTGAAAGCTCCTCAAGAGTCAGTGCTCGCCAATCTCCGAAGTACTGAAAGGAGACTTCAGGATCAACCAGAACGGGCTGCTGCCTATCAGGGGGAGATAAATAGACTAATTCAAGCAGGTTATGTGAGGGAGATTACAGCTGAGGAAGCTAATGAATCAGAGGAGTCTTGGTATCTGCCACATCACCTTGTCTACCATAATGAGAAAGCACGTCTGGTGTTCAATTGTTCATATGTCTATAAGGGCACTTCTCTCAATGAACAGCTCCTGCCAGGACCGAACCTAGGACCATCCCTAATTGGGGTCCTATTGAGATTTCGACAGCACCACGTTGCAATCAGTGGGGACATTAGGGGTATGTTTCACCAGGTTCGCCTATTACCTGAGGACACACCCCTATTGCGGTTTCTTTGGCGGGATCTGCAACGAGATACTCCACCTAAAGTATTCGAATGGCAGGTGCTGCCATTCGGAACAACCAGTAGTCCCTGCTGCGCCATCTACGCGTTACAGAAGCACGTCAAAGAACACCCACACAGCACTCCTGACATCATCCAATCAGTTGAATCCAGCTTCTATGTTGATAATTGTCTGGAGAGTCACTCCACAGCTGCAGCAGCCCAGACTAGAGTTGATGATTTACGTGCCCTGTTAGTAGATGGCGGATTCGAAATTAGGCAGTGGGCTAGCAATCGATCCTCAGTTGTTGCTCACTTACCATCTGATGCTAAATCTCGGGACATGGAACTGTGGCTGGAACACAATCGGTATGATCCTCAAGAGCCCACATTAGGACTCTGTTGGAACTGTAGGACAGATACCTTAGGGTACAGATACCGACCCATCGAGCACTCGACACTGACAATGCGTACAGTTTATAAGATACTAGCGAGTCAGTATGACCCTTTGGGTTTCATCACGCCATATACGACCAGAGCCAAGATTCTCATACAGCAGCTATGGTCAAAGAAAAGAGACTGGGATGACCCAGATCTCCCTACAGATCTCCGTGAGTCCTGGAATGAATGGGAGAGTGAATTATCACACCTCAGATCAGTATCAATTCCACGCTGCTATGTTCCTGAAGTGATGGATAAGCCTGGGGCTAAGCACCACCTTCATGTTTTCTGCGATGCCTCAGAGAAGGCATACGGAGCGGTAGCATACCTCTGTTCAGTGCTTGAAGGCATCAGTGATATTTCATTTGTCATGGCCAGATCAAAAGTGGCCCCAAAACGTCAACAGACCATGCCACGTTTAGAGTTGTGTGCGGCGCTGGCTGGAGCACAACTCGCGAGTTTGATTCAGACAGAATTGTCCTCCTTCCTTCAGAAGACCACGCTATGGACAGACTCTACAACTGTTCTGGAATGGCTACAGTCAGAATCATGCAGGTTTAAGGTATTTGTGGGCACTCGTGTCTCAGAAATACAGGAACTAACAGACCTGCAAGCATGGCGTTATGTCGACTCACTCAATAATCCGGCTGATGATCTGACAAGAGGAAAAAAGCTTCTGGATCTTACTGGACCCAGCAGATGGCTTAGAGGGCCATCTTTCCTTTTACAAGCTCCAGATAAGTGGCCGAAGAGACCACACTCTACTCATCCACCCATGTCCAATGAACTGAAAGGTTCAACTTTCTGCAGCTTAACATCCGTGCTGCAGCAGAATAATACTCCAGATGCAAGTCAGTTTGAGTCGTGGAAGGACCTGATCAAAGCTGTACGCCAGCAATGCCACGGGGCGGCAGAGTCTAACCATACTCAGCCAATAAATAGTTACCGTGAAGCCGAACTTACCCTCCTGAGAGCCTGCCAAACACAAAGTTTCCCTGAAGAACTCGCTTCTCTAAGAGCAGGTCAGCCTGTTCGTCTCAGCAGCAGACTCAGTCATCTAGCACCAGAGCTGGATCAAACAACAGGTCTCATCAGAGTAGGTGGAAGGTTACGACAGATGCAGCAGGTCAGTGACTTTGAGATCCACCCTATCGTACTCGATGCTCGTCACCCAGCTACTATGCTTCTAATCAAGGACTATGATGAACGTCTACTACATACTGGCTCTGAGAGAGTTTTCGCAGAGATCAGAAGACAGTATTGGATATTGAAGGGTCGACAGGTCATCAAAAAACACCAGCTTCACTGCCCAGAATGCCAAAGATGGAGAGCACAACCTAAAGTTCCTCAAATGGCAGACTTGCCATCGGCTCGTCTTCGTATCTTCTCTCCACCTTTCTTTTCAACGGGCATAGATTGTTTTGGGCCATTCATTGCTAAGATTGGCAGACGTAATGAGAAACGTTGGGGAGTGATTTTTAAGTGCCTAACAACGCGTGCAGTACACTTGGATCTCCTTAATTCCATGGACACAGATGCCTTCCTACTAGCCCTCCGCCGATTTATTGCCCGACGAGGCAAACCAGCAGAAATCATTTCAGATCGAGGTACAAATTTTCGAGGGGCTGACAGGGAACTTCAAACAGCCTTTGAGGAATTGGAACCACAGCTTCAACAGCAACTGGCTAGTTATCAGATTGAGTTCAAATTCAATCCACCTAACGCACCACACTTCGGAGGGGCTTGGGAGCGGGAGATTCGCTCCATCAAAAGTGCACTTCAGGTCGCAGTGGGAACTCAATCATTATCAGAGGACGTGCTCCACACCATCCTAGTGGAGGTGGAAGGTATCATCAATTCCAAGCCTCTCGGATATGTTTCAGCTGATGTCGCTGACCCCGACCCTATAACACCAAATATGCTTCTCATGGGGCGGCGAGACGCTTCTTTGCCACAAGCTGTTTATGCTCCCGAAACTATTGGACGGCGTAGATGGCGGCATTGTCAGAATATAATAGATCAGTTCTGGATCCGTTATCTACGGGATTATTTGCCAACACTCCAATCCCGCTACAAATGGCAGCAAACGACAGAGCCCCTTGCTTTAGGGACCGTTGTAATGATAACTGATCCCAACCTACCACGAGCCCATTGGCCTATGGGTCGAGTAGTGAAGCTCATTCCCAGTAGAGATGGGTGTATACGAACTGTCGAAATTCAAGTAAAGGAGAAAGTGTACATTCGACCTGTAGCCCGCCTTATCCCACTTCCTGGACTTCCAGAGGGAACCGAGGATCAGCAACCATGAAGAATCCTACTGATCTACACATTTGCTGCTCAAATGTGGGGGCGGCTGTTTAGAATTCTCCCCGTTTGCCCAGTGACGGAGATGCGCACGTTGTGGGCGCTGTACGGAACGGCGTTGCGCAACTCGTCCGTATGTGCACACTGAATGGGCTGATTGCGAGCATTGCGCTCTGGTGTTGCGTCGGTCGTTTGGACTGGAGAGTTTGCTTGATTGTTCTCATTGTGATGACATTGCACGAGTGATGGACAAAAAACCTTGTACATGTCCAACAGAGAAATCATTAAAGCTACATATCATTTCAACAAGACTCCGGGTTCTCTAATAGGAACACTGTAGCGGTTAGCGCACTCCAAACCAGCATTACAGCTTAATATTTAACAGTTTTGCTGTACTTGGATCAAATAAAAGCAGGTTTGGTGAGCAGAAGAGGCTTCTTTAAAAACCATTAAAAATCTTACTGTTCAAAAACTTTTGACTGGTAGTAGATATCAATACTGCTGCTTATATACAATTTACTCTGTTACTTAATCATTAGACTATATGCTGTATGTAAATTACACAGCATCATTAATTCAGTTATTTAGTAAAGTTTAGTAAAATGATATCAAAGATGCATACTTGACACCTAATGAAAAGTAAGGTATGGGTTTTGATGCTTCAGGATCCTTTGGCCTGGAGTGATGTGACCAGCTTTGATCTCTCTGAGGGAGGCCCCTCTCCGAAGCCCACTAACCCCACTGATGTTTGTACGACCCTGGAGAGATGCACAGAAAGCCTGGCCTATCCAATAAATGCTCCCACCATCCCAGCGATAAACAGGCAGTGTGCTGCGGTGAACCAGGGCAAGTCTGTGTCTCTCTCTAACACCTGCATGAACAGATTCAGCTCTCCATCACCGTCCATTATGAGAAAGAAGAGGAGAGAAAGAGGAGATCAGTCACCTGGAGATGAAAGGAGCTGTGCGTACATAGACAACAGTGGGAACTCACCGAAAAACACCCCTGTCAAAGGCCTGCCATTCTCACCCTCTCAGGTATGGCTACATTTATAACTTTTAGTTAATGTGTGAATTCATTCAAACTTAAAGTTAAAATGTTTTTTTTTTTTTCCCATTTAGTTCTTTAATGTGTCTGGTGGTGAGCCGTTGAGCCTCGACAATCCTGCTCTTACATCCACTCCAGTGTGTGGGCAGAAATGCCTTCTCAACACACCCCACCAGAGAGAGACCACACCAAAACACCAGAAGGAGAACGCAGGGTCAGGCATTATTCTTCACCTCTGCTGTTTGAGAATATCAGGCTGACAGAATCAAGAAGTAACTAATACTATTTTCGTCTTTACAGATTTAGGACTCCAAAACTCCATAAGAATATTATAGTCCACACTCCAAGAACACCCACTCCATTCAAAAACGCCCTGGCCGCCCAGGAGAAGATGCATGGCCCATTAAGAATGGTGGTAAGTCCGAATGTGGAAAAAAACCTTAAACCGGTGTCATTATTAAGAGTAAACTAGTAAACTTTAGAAATATTTTTACTATTTAAAATAACTTTTTTCTATTTGAATATATTTTAAAATTGTAATTAATTCCTATGATTTCAAAGCTGAATTTTTAGTATCGTTACTCCAGTCACATCCTTCAGAAATCGTTCTAATATTCTGATTTGCTGCTCAAAAAAAATTATTATTATGCTGAAAACAGCTGAATGGAATTTTTTCAGGTTTCTTTGATGAATAGAAAGTTCAGAAGAACAACATTTATCTGAAATAGAAATCTTTTCTAACATTATGAATGTCTTTATCATCACTTTTGGTCAATTTAAAGCATCCTTGCTAAATAAAAATATTAATTTCTGTAATTATACTGACTCAAAGCTTGAATGGTATAGTGTATAATGTTACGAAAGCTTTTTATTTCAGATAAATGCTGGTCTTTGGATCTTTCTATTTATCAAAGAATCCTGTTTTAAATATTGATTATAATAATAAATGTTTTTTAATAAAAAAACAAAAACAAAGAAGGATTATGTTACACTGAAGACTGGAGTAATGATGCTGAAAATTCAGCTTTGGAATAACAGTAATAAATTACATTTACAATATATTCAGATAGAAAACAGTTACTTTAAATAGTAAAAATATTTAATTTTTTTCTGTTTTTGCTGTACTTTGGATCAAATAAATGCAGGCTTGGTAAGCAGAAGAGACTTCATAAAAAACATATTACTGTTCAAAAACTTTTGGCTGGTAGTGTATATGTATAGATTTTTTTTTTAATTCTATAATTTTTTGTGTGTTTAGCCCCAACCACTGGCATTTCTTGAGGAGGACATCCGAGAGGTTCTGAAAGAGGAAACTGGGGCTGACATCTTCACACAAGTGCAGAACCAACCTCAGTACAGATCTTATGAGGTACTGGCTTACATATTTGTTCTCACAATCATACAGTTGGGTTAAGTTTAAATGTTCAACAGCTTTTATCTAATGTTAACACTTAAATTGAACACTAGTTTTTATTCATTTTATCATTTGGTGTTCACAGCAGATGGAAGCGCCTGCAAGGAAAGTGAGAAAGTCTTTGGTATTGGACAGCTGGGAAAAAGACTGTTTAAATGTACAGCTGTTTCCCCAACAGCAGATTAACAACAATGGAGCGGTAAGTCCATTATCCTACTTTACTAGCTAATGATGCATCATTAGTGTTGTTTTCCCAATTCACCCACAATCATTGCCTCTCTTTTAGTCTCACAGTGACGACTTACTGACCAGATCCATGCTCATGATGCCGTTGACAGAGAGAGAGGAGAACTCTTGCTCACCTGAATCGTTGAAGGAATCATTTTCAATAATCCGCTCCCTCAGCCCACAGGACAAGAGAGAAAACATGATTCAAAGGAGCCCACCTTACCAAACACCCACTCCGGTAATTTACTTAATTGTGAAAATTGAAAATTCTGTCATTAATTACTCACCCTTGTGTCGTTACAAACCCTTTAGACCTTCGTTCATCTTCGTAACACAAATTAAGATATTTTTGATGAAATACAAGAGCTTTCTGACCCTGCATAAACAGCAATGCAACTAACACGTTCAAGGCCCAGAAAGATAGTAAGAACATTGTTAAAATAGTACATGTGACATCAGTTCAACCTTAATTTTGTAAAGCTATGAAAAAAACAATTTTTTTTTGTTTATGATTGTTATAGTTGTTTAGAATCTATAGATCGATCATATGATGGAAAGAGCTATGTGTAAATGTATGAACATTTTCTGCAAGTTTAAGCCATTTACCATAGTAATACAGTCTTTTTGAGTTTTATTTAACTGTTATAGCACCAGTTGTGGTCCAAACCCCTTAAAACTTTGCATGCTTGTTTAGAATCACCTGTCGCATGTGCTCAGAAGGTTTAGTGAAGTTTTTTTCTTTGGGCTTTATATGATTTTGGGTAAATTTGGACAGGCCCCTTTTCTAAACGACTCTGTTATAGCTTCCCAAAGGGTACATTTAAATATATATACATTTGATATGAATATTGTGCATATGTGCGAAAAACCATGTGATGTACTATGGTTTATGCCCTTGAAAAATGCGATATCGTACCCCCAGTGGCCGATTTCTTTCAAATTTCTCTCAGACCTTTGGGGCCATGAGTCGAACAGGCCCACGAGTTTCATTCCGATCGGCCTCCGTTAACCTTGCCTAACAGGCGCTCAAACTCATGCACTTCGTCTACCAATATTAGCCAAGTTTTTTTTAGAAACGCAAATGTCCTTGTAGACACTTGTGGCACTTCGGACCAAGACTGTTGATAGGACAAATGGTTGCGCATTTATAGCCATTTTCATGAGTTGTTTTCCTTATAGCGCCTCCAAGTAGCCAAGCTCCACATTTTTTTCTTCTGTGATGCAGACTGAGCTCTTACATAAGAGTTCTGAGTTTGGCGGAGATATCTCATTCCATTCAGAACTTATAGGTATTTTAGTTTATACTGGCCCTGCCCCTTTCGAATGTTTTGGCACCCCTTTGCGACGGTGAGTCGAAAGTTGAACTTTTTTGATTAATTATTAATATTCACTCTCCATAGAATCTTTCTGCGATGATTTTGTTCATCGGGTGAAAAAACTTAGGAGTAGTTAGCAAAATGTGACATGTGTTTTGTCCGGCGTGAGCCAAGGATTCCAATGACAGTAGACACTGACGGTTTAGGAGTTATGAGTGATTTCGTACTTTTGATCGCTGTAGCGCCCCCTTTAGGCCGATTGGGGTGAGCCTTGGTCACATTGTAGATGGTGAGAGTACTACTATCCCTCCAAGTTTCAAGTCTCTACGACTTACGATTTGTTTTGCACAATCAGATTTACATGGAGATCGCTGATCTGTGACCATTCTAACAATTCTAACAATTGCCCTTACTAACTTTCTGACCCTTGAACGTGTTATTTGCGTTGCTGTCTATGCAGGGTCAGAAAGCTCTCTGACTTTATCAGAAATATTTTAATTTGTGCTCCAAAGATGAACAAAGGTTTTACAGGTTCGGAACGACATGTGGGTGAGTAATTAATGACAGAATTTTCATTTTTGCATGAACTATCGCTATTAGCTTTAGTTTTAGTTAACAATAACAACCGATGTTCAAACTCAAACGCCTATTTTCATACCCAACAGGCCAACAGCGAATGGGAGGCAGTGGTTTTTGGGAAAACGGAGGATCAGCTGATCATGACCGAGCAGGCCAGGCGTTACTTAAACACCAACCCCACCACCTGCATTTCCAGAGCTCTCGTCCTTTAAACATCACTACTGCACTACAGCAACCCTCCTCTTTTCCTCTATCACACCGACATTTAACCTTTCAGACAATCTGGTGTAGAAAACAGAAACACTCTCTATGTTTGCTAAACACCTACTGATATAACAATGTACCGCTTAGAATAGTCATATGTACTCAAAATACAACTAGCACTAGATTTAGCTAATGGTATTTTAACAGTTGTTTTTATCCATTTTTAGCTGTAGACCGTGTGCTGATTTTAAAGGCTGCTTTTAATGAACTTTTTTTAAGAAGGAAGAAATCATATAAATGACATTTGAAGATAGTTTTAAGCTCTGGTGTTAAGGATAGGGGAGCACTGGCAGTGTTGCACTACTGTGGTTGTTTGTTAGGGTGAGGAGCAGAGACAGTGTTGAGGAGTAACTGGATAGCACTTGCAACGTAATCGTTTCCGCTCCAAACGTAACAAAGGTTCCACCCCGATTACTTTATTTTATTTAAATTTCGTTTTAAGAGTAGGACACTCACTGAATGTATTGTATAGCATGAATCTGCTAAGTTAACGTCTACTGGAAGGTACCTCGATGATTTTCTTTTTTCTTTTTTTTTTTTTGTTTTAAAGTGAAGTTTGTTGAGATGAGTTGTACTTAGAGAGGTGTAAAATCGCTGACTTGCAACTGAAGTCTAAATCCAGCGTCGTCGCTGCTTACGTTCTCAGTTTAGCCAAAATCATGTTTGGTACTGATATTAATGCGCATGTTGCATTATAAATAACACGTTCCAAGAACAAATACGTAGGTGAGATTTGTTCGTTTAGAGCTGTAGGTTCTATTTATTAAATCTTTACTAATTTATTTATTTCAAAGATATAAAGAAAATCTAATTATATTTCGTTTCTGTTAAAGATTTGACTACCTTCCATTACATATTTCTGATTCAATAACACTGCCACTAATTTCTTGAAGTGTACAGTACGTTTAACAAGATTCCGTCCACTTTACACCAATTGGTTGACCGTAAAAGTAGCAGCATTCAGCCTCTGAGAATGTGGGGAAATTGCACTTTTTTTATTAAAATATTGTATAAATGTTGGTTTGTCATTAATATCTATTGTTTTATCCCCTCTGTAGTGTTTACATTTTGTTGTATGTGGGGATTTTTATTGGTGGCTGAATGTATTTAAACATATCATTAAGAATGACATGTCAGGATGACATCCGAAATGGTGTAAACGTAGTTTCTTTCTCCCACTTTCTCGCTCTGGAAAAAAAATTTGTAAGGATTTGCTCGCTGCTACTGAGAGTTACAGCAGGAATGGACATAAGCACAATCGGCTGAAGGAAGTGTAGGAAAATTGCTTTGCTCTCATATGAAGTGAAATGTCGAATGAAATGTTGCTTTATTATTATTTTTTTTTACTGAGAAAACCCATGTAAAATAGTTCCAAGTTATTCACAATGATAAGTTAGTCTGAGCAAAACCCTGATTTGAAAGGATTCGGCAGTATTAGCTTTACATAACACATTTGTCTTTTTCAAATTGAGTTTTTTTGGTGTAAAAAGTTTATTTTGGCTAATTGTAACCTGATTGGAATGCAAAAACTGATCTGTGTTTAAAGGAACACTACGTGTCCCTCATCGTATGTATGTTACAGAGAGATTAATTTATTTCGGCTCACGTAACATTGTAGATAACTGTTTAATATGTCTTTGTTTGTCTTCATTTTACTGTCAAAATGTCTTTTTCTGTAGATTTGAGGGAAGCAAGGATATGTAGCAAACTGAAATGCATGAAAAAAAGCAGCACACTTCAACTGACATACTCATTTCTCATGCAATATGTTACGCATTTGACAATATTTTCAATATTATAACCTGCTTTGATATTACGACCAACTTGCCAATAGACTTGTCATTCACATACCTAAAAATAAACAATATTCTCTTTAAAATGTCCCACTTGTTTCCTGTAACTGAATCAAACTGTATTTAACTTTTTGACTGACGGCTCTTCCATCCTTCCCAGGACCTAATTTTTGGGCTAATAATCACCTTCTTGTTCATGTCACACTGCGAAAGACCATAGAGAGTTCTGTTTTCTTCTGAAGGCCAGGTGTTTACAGCAGTAATGGAAGTTCTCTGGAGTTGACGGCTATCCGCTGTCACTGGGCCGGGGGGTGCCGCAATCTCTGCCCTTGGGGTTCGCGGACCCACACCCTCCCTGAACAACACAGCTCTCCACAGGTCAGCTGCTCTCTCTAAAGAGGCCCACTCGCCCATGAAATAATGTCTTTTGGCTCTATTGTTCTGCATGTCTGTTGGTTTTGCAGGGCCATTCACTCAATTTCCCCTGAATAGAGGGGCGCAAGGCCCCACTGACATGCCTTCTGCTGCTGACGGCCATTACAAGCCTATAACACATGTGCTCTTATATGTTTCTTTCAAATTTAGAGAACACTTTGCTATTGTGTTTTTTCAGATGGTCAATGAAGGCTTGAGAGATGTCAAAGGCCCATTGGGGATAAATTGGTTGGCTGGTTTGGGCTTTTGTACAGTGTGCCGTGTGCCTGATGGCTACTGAAGCCATTTTGGCTCAGCACAAAACAAACACCTGTTGTATTCCCTGACAGTGATGTGTAAATTTAGAAAGAACTTTAATCTTAAGGTTGAAAGCCCAGATTTGACCTTGATTTATGGGATTATTGGTCGATGAGTAGAAGAAATTACTTTGCATTTACTGGTCGGCTTATAAAATTACTATAATAGTTGTGTGTGCTATTGACATTTCTTTAGAGAATAAATTTTTTACATGTATATTAATATTTTATTGATTTATATTGAGAATAATGACCTTTAAAAATCCTCATCTAGAAGTTGGGAACAAATGGAAAATAATGAAAATCCATTAGCTAACTACCACTTTTTAGTTACAGATCTACAGCCATGACAACTTTACCACACTGAATTTTCAGTCTTAATGAGTATATGATATATAATGAATATTAAAAGTCAGAGTACACAGTACCACAAAATAATGACAAAAAAAAACTTCTTTTGAGAAAAACTGCAAAAACAACATATATAGCTTGAGCTGTGAGTTCTGATTCATGACTCTTATGAGCTCGTTTTCTAGTGAATCGAAAAATATAGCTTAGTCAATCCTGTTTGAATCATGAACAAATAACTATTTTGAGTCAGTTTTTTAATGAATCACTCAAAAAGATTGGCAGCTTTGTATCGGTGACGAATCCTTCACTAAATAAACTTACTGAATCTGTCAGGGTACTGAAACAAAATGGTTTCAGTTACTGACTCACTATCTGTTTTGGTTCTTTTCTAGTGAATCAAAAATATAGCTCAGTCAATCCTGGTTGAATCATGGACAAATAACTCTTTTGAGTCAGTTCTTTTAATGAATTGTTTTAAAAGATCGGCCAACTTTAACAAGTTTCCAGTTTGTATGAGTGACGAATCCTTCACTAAATGAACTTACTGAATCAACATCTGACTCACTATCTGTTTTGGTTCTTTTCTATTAATCAAAAATATAGCTCAGTCAATTCCGTTAGGATCATGAACAAAAAAAAGTTACAAGTTGCCGCTGTGTAATAGGGCCGAATCCTTCACTAAATGAACTTACTGAATCTGTCAGGTTACTGAATCAACATCTGACTCACTATCTGTTTTGATTCTTTTCTAATGAATCAGAAATATAGAAAAGTCAATCCAGTTCGAATCATGAACAAATAACTCTTTTGAGTCAGTTGATTTAATGAATCACTCAAAAAGACTGACACACTTCCTGCTTTGTATCGGTGATAAATCCTTCACTAAATGAACTTAATAATTCTGTTTGGTAGTTTTCTAATGAATTAAAAGTATAGCTCAGAATCATGAACAAATAACTTTGAGTCGGTTCTTTTATTGTATCACTCAAAAAGACCGGCAAACTTAGAAGTTTCAGTGACAAATCCATCACTAAATGAACTTACTGAATCTGCCAGGTTACTGAATCAACATCTGACTCACTATCTGTTTTGATTCTTTTCTAGTGAATCAAAAATATAGAGCAGACAATCCAGCTTGAATCACGAATAAATAACTCTTTTGATTTGGTTCTTGAATTGCTCAAAAAGACTGGCAAACTTACAAGTTTCCGCTTTGAATCAGTGATGAATCCATCATTGAATGAGCTTACTAAATCTGGCAGGTTACTGAATCAACATGGCCCGGTCAATCCCGTTCGAATCATGAACAAATAACTTTTTTAAATCAGTTCTTTTAATAAACATTTAAAAAGATCGGCAAACTTATGAGTTCCTGCTTTGCATGAGTGATGAACCCTTTACTAAATGAACTTACTGAATCTGTCAAGTTATTGAATCAGCATCTGATTTGTTTTTTTCTAGTAAATCAAAAACATATCTCAGAATCAGTCAGTTCTTTCAATGAATTACCTTTACTGAATCTGTCAGGTTACTGAAGAAACATGGCCCAGTCAATCCCGTTCAAATCACGGACAACAAACAGTAGTTTTGTAATTTATCTAATTTACTTTTAGTGATGTCCTGCACAAAATTAACAATTTTTTTGTGTAAGGGATAGTTCACCCAAAAAGGATAATTCTATAAACACTGACTCACCCTTATGTCATTCCATTTATTAAATTATCCATGTATTAACATCCACAAAGGAAAAAAATATACAGGTATGAAACCACATGAGGATGAGTAAATGATGACTGAAATTTGGGTAAACATCGTAAAACATAAAAATTGTATCATAACTGACAGATATGGCAAAGTATAAAGCCGAAACTGCAAAAATTGTCATACACATCTCTCTCAATGAATTCTGGTCACTCCTTTTCCTAATATTATTTCTATTTCATAATAGCTTCCATATATAATCTCATGAGAGATAATGGCACCATGCACACTTTGCATGCGTATATGTGTGTGTGTTTAGAGGTGTCCCAGTGCAGCATGTGGTACAGAGCCATCCCATGAAGCCCCTCCCTTGGGTCTGTATGCACATTGCCTGCCATTGTGTGCAGTAGACAGCAGATGGTAGGCTATCGCAGCAGTGACAGACCCAGTCATCTGGCAGGCACCCACAGTTCAGGCGGGAAACTCAGGCGTGCTGCTCCACTGCCAAAGGTGCCTATTAATATAGGTCAGTCTTTCCACTGGTTATGACTGGCTGACTGCTGAGAGTTTGGACACTGAGCTGGCCAGGCACATAGCTATACTGTACAAGCTTGAGCTATAAATAAGCTCATTTAGATGGGTGATTTTCACATTTAGAGAGCAAAAGGGGCCCTGCCACCAAACTCAAACAGAGGCCTAGTATGCTGCACTTCGTATACAGTGTTAAGTAAACACACAAGTCTCAACATTTCTGTGGCAGAAATTGGGGCTTCCATAGTGTAGAGAACCTGCACTGCTAATGAAACCAGATGCAACACCAAAACTGATCTAAGACAGATTTTTCTTGTTTGAATGGGCTGTCCCAGTGAGGAGGCACCTGGTAAATGGGGTAGTAGTTATGGACACTGTGTTCTATGGGTGGGGCAGATTTAAGTCTTTCTCCAGACCAACAGCTGTTCCTCAGGTGAGCTGCTGCAAGATCAACACTGCCAGACTGGCTGACTTTATGCATGCTTTTTTGTGTTCTTATTTACTCTTTTGCAAGTTTGTAGTACATCAACATGACATCAACAGTCACTTCATCAGTGGATTAGGGTTAATAAGGTTCTGTGAAAGCCCTGCATAAGGGTCCAGGAGAAAGCTGGAGTCATTGTGACCGGTAAGCCAAGCGTAGCAGATGGCCAAGGCATCTTATTAAGCTAAAAACTGAGAGAAGTCAGTTACTAGGGCTGATTCAAAGGAAACAGTAGCGAAAAGTTAATCTTATAATATATGGCGTGCACGATGAGCACTTCATTTCAAACTGAAGTACAGGGATTGGATTTGGCGGGCTGTTCTAGAAAAAGCAGCCAGACTGGTCCATGGGAAGATAATTATTGTTGTTACATTAAATTCATGTTAGTGGCTGACAAGTTTGACATGTTTATTGATCAGAGATTTTCTGTGCCACTGAACAGCAACAAGGCAAAAAAAGGATTTTTTTTATTTTTGAAGATTTGTAAGTGGCAGAGACTTGAAACTTGGAGGGATGGTAGTACTCGCACCGTCTACAACAGGGGTCACCACACTCAGTCCTGGAGGGCCGGTGTCCTACAGAATTTAGCTCCAACCCTAATCAAACACACCTGAACCAGCTTATCAAGGTCTTAATAGGTATACTTGAAACTTCTAGGCAGGTGTGTTGAGGCAAGTTGGAGCTAAACTCTGCAGGACACCGGCCCTCCAGGATCAAGTTTGATGACCCCTGGTCTACAACATCACCAAGGCTTGCCCAAATTGGCCTAATGGGGGTGCTACAGTGATCAAAAGTACAAAATCGCTAATAACTCCTAAACTGTTCGTCGCAGGCTCAAGTGTTTTATGTCATCGGAATCCTTGGCTCACACCGGACAAAACTAAATTTCAGCAAAATTTTCGGGTATTTAGCTTTTTTTTTTTTTTAAACTACTTTGCAAACTATTCCTAGGTTTTTCGCCTGATCAAAATCAAACCAGTGCAGGAAGATTCTCTGGAGAGTAAATATCAATAATAATAATAAAAAGTTGAACTTTCTACTCTCCATTGCAAAGATACACCAAAATGCAAAGGCACACTATAAAGGCTATAACTTTTGAACGGAATGAGATATCTTTGCCAGACTCACAACACGGATGTAAGAGCTGACGTCCATAACTATGCAATCGTTTGTCCTATCGACGTGAAAATTGGTACGCCGAGGCTTGGTCCTATAAGCATGATGAATTTGAGCCCCTTTTAGACAAGCTTAACAGAGGTCGATCAGAATGAAACTCGGTGGGCCTGTTTGACTCACGGCCCTAAAGGTCTGTGAGGAATTTGAAAGAAATTGGCCACTGGGGGGTGATATCACATTTTTCAAGGGCGTAAACGATTGTATATTGCATGGTTTTTCACACATATGTACGATATTCATGTCAGACGATAGATCTCCTCAATCCGAACAACTTTGCCTCTTGAACCACTGCGGCCAATCAAACCATTTATTAAATGATTGAGAAAATGTATAAAAATACTTTTGTGAACTACTCCTAGGTTTTTTACTCAATCTGGGAAAAAATACTTTAGTGCATTTCTTTGGACTCTCTAGGTCAATAACAATCCAAAAATATCAACAAAAAAATGTAGACATTTACCCCTTGGGAAGCTATAATGGGGTCGTTTAGAAAACGGCCCTGTCCAAATACACCCAAAAGCCTATAAATCCTGAACAAAAACTCAAAACTTCACAAACCCTGGTGAGTCATAAACGTTAAAAAACATTATATTTGTTGGCAAATTAGGTGGATTTGCCAAAAATGTTTTTCCTCATTGATTTAGGTGGTTACAGGCTTGATAAATAATATGTAATGTTGTTTTCAATATGTGCTTAAATGCCTTAAAGCTCTTGAACCCTGGTAATCGCTGCTTGCAGCTATATTATTTACAGCTATATTATGATACATTTTTCAGGATTCTTTGATAAATAAAATGTTAAAAAAGAACAGAATTTATTTTAAACATAAATTTTTGTAACAATTTACACTACCGTTCAAAGGTTGAGGTCAATATTTTTTTCTTTCTTTCTTTGTTTGAAAGAAATGAATACTTTCATTCAACAAGAATGTGCTAAATTGATAAAAAAAATAATAGTAAAGACTTTTTACTCATCAAAGAATGATAACAAAGTATCACAGATTCCAAAAGCACAACTGTTTCCAACATTGATAATAAATCAGCATATTAGAATGATTTCTGAAGGATCATGTGATACTGAAGTAATGATGCAAAAAAATTCAGCTTTGCATCACAGAAATAAATGATATTTTAAAGTATGTTAAAATAGAAAACTTATTTTACATGGCAATAATATTTTATAATATCACTTTTTTCAGTATTTTTGATCAAATAAATGCAACTTTGATGAGCATAAGAGTTAAAAAACATTAACAATGGCACTGATCCCAAACTTTTTGAACAGCAGTGTAAATATATAATAACCTCTAATATGCTATAATAATGATTTTTGTTTTTTATTGGAAAGGTATTTATTGTTTGATTTACTTGTAACATTATGACTACTTTATTAAATTAAATTCTGTCTAAATGAATGACATATTACAGTCTTATAAATAGAATTATGAAGGAAACAATTGCCTCCAGTCTCCCTCAATATAATATCACAGGGTTGACAATGAGTTATTAAAAATAGCATACGCATACACAATCTAAAACAGCTACTGTACTGCTTCTCCTATGCCTTCTGTAAAGGACGAGCCATTCAATCAGCCTCAAAAGCCCCATTGGTGGCCCCTGGCAGTGGCTATTCCTGCAGTGCTTGGACAAGATCCTCTGGAGCAAGCAAGTTGGGAGAGCTGTGTGCCTGGGCCTCACGTCTAAACGCCAGGAAAGCGCCCTCCTCCCTATCGTCCCCCCCCCCCAGGGGACTTGTAGCCTGCCTCTGCTGGGGAACACAAAGAGGAAACAACAAGCACAAAGGGCCTGTTTATTCCCCATGACCCAGATTCCAAAGCTTTGACGAGGGGAGACAAGTGACAGGCTGTTCAGCATTGGTCCGGGGACCATCACCAATCAAAGGACCACAGCGAAGTTTAATCTTCCACACCTTGAGTCAAAACAGGGTCTCGACAAGCCCCTCGAACCCGGAGAGTCACCACATAGGAATTCACACTGGTGAAAAGTGTGAAATTGCACTGGCAGTGATGTTTTATTGGTGGAGAAATGGCATAAAAGGGCCTTTTATTGAATTAAGAACTGTATATAAACATGTTTCCTGCTCACTTTAAAGGTTTGGAATAACTAAGATCTTTAATGTTTTTAAGGCTTCATTTTTATTAAAAAAACTGTAATATTGTAAAATATTATTGGAATTTAAAAGAACAATTTTTTATTATAATGTATTTTACATTTTTAATATATTTTTTTTATTCAGCCAAAAGTTTTTGAACAGTAAGATTTTTAATGTTTTTTTAAGAAGTCTCTTTTGCTCACCAAGCCTGCATTTATTTGACTGAAAGTACAGCAAGAATTGTGAAATATTTATACTTTTTACTGTAAAATTGTGAAATATTTGTACTTTTTACTGTAAAATTGTGAAATATTTGTACTTTTCAATATAACTGATTTCTATGTTAATATATTTTAAAATGTAATTTATTCACGTGATTTCAAAGCTGAATTTAAGCATCATTACTCCAGTCACATGATCCTTCGAAAATCATTCTAATATTCTAATTTGCTGGTCAAAAACATTTTCTATTATTATTATGCTGAAAACAGTAGATTTTTTGGACCTTTCTATTCATCAAAGAATCCAAAAAGAAAAATCCACTCAACTGTTTTAAATATCGATAATAACAATAATTTAAAAAAAAAATCTTGAACAGCAAATCAGCATATTAGAATGATTTCTGAAGGTCATGTTACACTGAAGACTGGAGTATTAATGATGAAAATTTATATTTGATCACAAGAATAAATTACATTTTAAAATATCTTCAAATACAAAGCAGTTATTTTAAATAATAAAAATATTTCACAATATTACTGTATTTTGAAACAAAAAAATGCAGGCTTGGTGAGCAGATGAGAATTCTTTAAAAAACATAAAAAATCTTACTGTTCAAAAACTTTTGATTGGTAGTGTGTGTATATATAGGCTTACATATATATATATATATATATATATATATATATATATATATATATATATATATATATATATATATATATATATACTGTTCTTTTACATTTTTCTATTGCAAAATCATTTACAATAGTATTTATTTTAACTGTAATATTTAGCATCACAACTGTTTGCAATATTGATAACATAACTATTATTAATTTTGCACCAATAATAGCTGAAAATAAATGTGCACAAATTTAGCATATTCAAATATGCTGTTATGGCTGCAGAAAATTCTGATTTGCCATCACGGGAATACATTTCATTTTAAAATAAATGTTAATATTTCACAATACTGTATTTTTTTCATCAAATAAATACAGGCTTGGTGTGAATAAGACACATTTTTGCAACAAATCATGAAACAAATCTTATTTATTTCAAACTTTTTGACTGGCAGTGTATATAAAATTCATACAAGCCATCAGGGAGGGTTCATTGTGCAAGAATTGATCAGGCCTGGTGTTCTATCTGTGTGTGCATTGTTAGCTAATGAGCTATGAGCCACCTGTTTAGGGAGTGTGATGCTGGGAGGGGGAGCAGCTGCCCGTGTGTGTCGGTGGGGGTCGACGGGCGTAAAGATCTGTAATTTGCAGACTCATTATGTATGATGGCAAACTCACCCCAAGCCCTCCCCCAGGATCACTATAGTCCCAGCCTGGTTTGAACTGCGGCGTCGTAAACCTCATCCATTCTTAGTGAGCTCATCCCTCTGGAAATATAAACAAAAGCCAAATAACAGTCAGTCAGATTATTTCGTGGTAAAATGCTCCACTTTGTATATACTAACGTGCTGCAGAAGGAATATAGGTAGTGTATGAAATGCTGTACATTAAAAAAAAAATTAAGATTTTGTGTCACTGAGTTTATATTTGTCATGCCTCAACTTGTGACACACGAGACCGCGAAGCAGTCGTGAGCGCGCGTGGACCATCTTGATTCATGCTTTAACAGACCACCATCTAGTGGACACATTGTGAATTTCGTATGTGATGGCTTAGAAATAATGCAATATTTAATTCTAAAGATTGCTGTGTAAAAATATTCGAAATATTAAAATATTACCAAGCACTCATGCAAAACCGATTTATGATGGGTTTTATTTATGAAGTGCAAAGTATTCTAGTTTTCTAGATGCAATATATAATATCAACTGGTGGTTTTGAGCCCAGTTACAACATTTGTATCTCACATGGTGTATTTATAAACACCCTGCAGTGCTAATTGATTTTGGCATTAAGTGTGCCCTATATTTTTTTCCCATTGGCGTGGGGTGTTTGTATCGTGATTGTTTGACTAATGATGCTTTATGAGCCTGACAGCAGTCAACAGATGGGCACTTCCCCTCCCAAAGCCCCCCAGCTGATCTGAGATGAGTGTCTGTGGTCAAACACCATCCATCAACTCAAGAACTGGGTATTAATTTGTTTAGAAAGAGCCACCAACTCTGCAGACGCATCAATATTTTAAACATATGGCGTCTTGTTTCTCACGTGATGGATGGCTGAGAGTATTTAAGGTCATTTAATTCACATTAAATGACTATATTATTATAGCAACACACTTGACTAAGAATTTTGTAGCTGCCTGATAATCTATCAAGAATGACAACAAATCCAAACATACAGTTGAAGTCAAAAGTTTACATACATCTTGCAGAATCTGCAAAATGTTAATTGTTTGATCAAAATAAGAGGCATCAAAATGCATGTTATTTTTTTATTTAGTACTGACCTGACTAAGATATTTGACATAAAAGACGTTTACAGTCCACACAAGAAAATAATAGTTGAATTTATTAAAAAATAACCCTGTTCAAAAGTTTACATACACTTGATTCTTAATACTGTGTTGACTGATCAACAGCCGGTTCTTCAGAAAAAACCTTCAGGTCCTACAAATTCGATGTTTTTTTTTTTGTATTTGAACTCTTTCCAACAATGACTGTACAATTTTGAGATCCATCTTTTCACACTGACAGAAGGTTCAAATGCTCAAAGAGCAGTACACAATGAAAAAAAAAATGATATGCAGGCAAAATAAGAAAAATGTACACACATTCATTTTGTTCAAAAGTTTTAACCCCCAGCTCTTAATGCATTGTTTTTCCTTTTGGAGCATCAGTGAGCGTTTAAACCTGTAATAGTTGCACATGTGTTCCTTAGATGTCCTCAGTGTGAAAAGATGGATCTCACAATCATACAGTCACTGTTGGAAAGGGTTCGAATACACAAAACCAAATAATTTGTGGGACCTAAAGGATTTTTCTGAAGAACAGCATGCAGTTTAACTGCTTAGGACAAACAAGGGACTCATGAGCAACTATCACTAAAAAAACACAGCTGTGGATAATTCAGGTAACAACACATTATTAAGAATCAAGTGTATGTAAACTTTTGAACGGTGTACTTTTTATAAATTAAATTATTTTCTTTTGTGGACTATATGTAAATGTCTCTTTTATGTGAAATATCTTATTATAAAGAACATTCATTTTATTTCATGAAATTCTAAAATAAAAAAAACATTTATACATAAAGGTAGTTAATGTTAGATGGTGGTAGAGCATGTAATTGAACATTTTTAACTTATTAAAAAATATTGTATTCAAGCAGAATGATTCTTATCATTGTATTTCAGAGTGTGTTTTTAATTTGTAGTTTTATTTTTGGGTTAAATATGACCTATAACCTAAGTTCAGCACAAAAATTCAATCAAGAACAGATTACATTTCAGAGATGATTTTAATTTATTGTGAAATCACTAATATGAATAACAGGTGTCAATATTAAATCAAACATTCATGTTGAAAACAGAGTTCAATTATTTTCAGTCCAGCACTGCATCCATGTTTTTTATAAACACTGTAAATCCATTGTACAGAATCAAACTCCAGCACCAAGGCACTCGAAGCTATGGCTGTAGATGAAACATGACAAGTCGACTCATGTATACAACATATTTTGAATTTTACAATATACAAGTAGTCCACATTGCTGTAGATTTTAGCGCTTTCCTTGCTTCATTGGAGGTTTCCGTCCTTTGCCTTTAGGACCCTTTCCCTTTCCACCAGCCTTTCCTTTTCCTTTCCCAGACATGTTTCCCCTCCGTCCCTTCTTTCCGAAGCCTTTCTTGTTCTTTTGCCTCGATTCCATATCCTCTTCCCTCATTTGTTTATTCATAGCTTTGGTCACGTCGAGTCGTGGTTTCTTACTGCCCATCACTTTCAGTATATCCAGCTGTTTTTGTTTCTCACTACTAAAGTCACCAATAAGAGGCTGGAACTTTCTCTTTTTCCCAGTGTTTTTCAGCTTTTTCTCCTTGGGCAGGCTATCCTGGAATTTACCAACAGAGGCCGTAGATATCTTGGCGACACTGACAGCTTGTGCCAGCTCTGCTTTGGACTGCTGAGGGGTGGGTGCGAGTCCCATGGCTGGCACCTTGATCTTCTGAGCTCTGGCGACGTTTTTGAGTCTGTTGTACTCGTTCTTGGCCACTCGCTCTTTCTTGGCTTTATTCCTTTTAGCAAACTGGTTCTCATTGGGATCTGCATTCTCTGGGACCTCTATCAACCATTCCTTGGTGTCATCTTTGGCACGTTTGTATCCCCATCGCCTCCTCCATTCCTTATGAACTTCATCCCAGACCAAGTTGGTCTTCTTCTTCTTCTGAATGCCTTTCAGCTTGGCAAACTGTTCCCATTTTGTAGGAGGCTTTGGTTTTGGTGCAGGCTTTTGTCTGGGTAATAGAGTGGTTGGATCTGGTAGCTTGGCGACGATGACTTCTTCAACTCTTTCTGTTGGAAGTTTCCATATCTCGTTGATGAGGAGTTGTGTGTTGTCTCTTGCTAAGGAGCGTAGAAAGTCTTCCCGTTTGATGCCTTTAAGATCCCGGTTATCTATCTGGTTCTTGTCAAAAGCAAGCAAATGACCCGGGTCAAATTCGAGATCCAACTCTTTGTTTACTGTAATTCCTTTTAGCTTTTCAGCCTCTTCTCTTTCGGCTTTAGCGAGCACGTCTTCTATGCTGCACGAAGCCATTTTGGTTCTAATGACACAACGTGGTTTTTCACACATGTGCTACTACAAGCGGAAGTAGTTTACTTTCAAAATAAAAGACCTGGAATTTAGAGAAGGAGAAAAGACGAAAACATTTAAACAAATAAAAACGTAAAGTGTTATTCCACATAAAGTTTTAGAAATACAATAATATCTGATATCCATCGTCTGTGTACTATTATGATTAAATAAAGTAGGCTACTAAAACTTCGGAGGTTAGGAAGGAGTACCGACACAGTTACGGGACGTCCCATCGGCTCTGTGGCGCAATGGATAGCGCATTGGACTTCTAGATTGATGAGTGAGGTCATTCAAAGGTTGTGGGTTCGAGTCCCACCAGAGTCGAGCTTTTGTTTTCAAAATCGATAAAAGTGGCTACATGCCAGAAGTTACCTTGAGTGTTATGGATATGATTCAACCAAACACGGTTCAGTGATTCACTTCGTGAATGTGTGAATCTTATATAGACGAACTGAACATATTTGTTTTAAAGCTATGGAGCGTTTTTTTCAACATGTGTAATAATATAATTTATATATACTATAAATATAATATTTATATTCATATTTATCACTTCTATGCGAACATGTTAGGTTTATTTAACGTTTTTTGAAGGCCAAAACATACACAGAGGTAATAAATCGACAAATATGTTTACATTTATACAGATTAACAGCAAACATATATTGTAAAAATGTTATTATTAAACGCAAACGAATGTAAAATAGTTTCATGGTGTTTGTTATTATTTAGTATTGTTTAATGTCACTTAGTTCATATTTAGCATTCTTTTACTGTCGTGTGTTAAACAGTTCTTGTTTAATTCGTGTGTTATATTGGTTATGTTAGTCAGGTGCTTTAGATGCCACTTTGTGCCGAAGAAAATAATCAAATAAAATATGTTCTGTTGTTTCTGGCTACTGCATGCAAAATATAAATTTTATTAAATAACAAATTCTAATAGAAAAACAGAATTCTTTTTACCGTTACACAAATAAAATTATCTCTACCTGTAATAACTGGTAAAAAAAAGTTTTAAACCTTAAAATAATATGTGGTATAAAAACAAACTGAATCAGGTTTGTCTCTAAACCACTCGGATCATTGAACTGGTTCAGATTGGACGGCTGCTGATGTCGTCATATCCGCCGCTCGAGTTTCCCCGGGAAGGCACTTTGGCGCGGAATCTGTTGTTTTGGCTCGGCGCTTCTGAAAAAGGCTGAAATTTTACCTTATACCAGGCGTTAATTTATATTAATGGCTCCTGTGTCGAATTCTGATAAAGACATGGACGGCGGAGATTGTGGTGAGCGTGTTTAACGAGCTTGGTGTTTATTAGCTTACGGAATATTAGTAACTTACATTTCATTCAGACAGGCAGCTTATTGGATGTCTGTGTTGACAGTGCTAATATAACGTTAATATGAAATATAATGAACGGATATACCTGCACCAATTGCTGAAATATGCGTTCATGCAAATACGTGAATATGTGATATGTTTTTGTCGAGTAATTTTGATGCTTTAGTCTTGTATGCGTGAATGAATGAATGTAAATTGAACATGAAGTGTCAATGACATTGACAGAATGTTTCACTTTATAAACGTTACTCTTTTCTAGTTGACGCATATTTACCCATTTAAATGATTGATTTGTAACTACTTCCGGTTTGTAATAGACTGCCTTGTAAAGACCTACATAATCTTTTAACATTTGGATTAACAATTTTATTATATGTATGTTTAATAAGAATATGAACATTTGGCCTTCTAAGTCATTGTTATAATAATAACAGTAGAATCGCAGGTTTATTGTGTTGGTTATATATGAAATCTGCACAAATAGTCTTATTTTTAGAAATATATTTGTATATGTGACCCTGGACCACAAAACCAGTCATAGGGGTCAATTAAAAAAAAAAAAAGCTGAAATAAGCTTTCCATTGATGTATGGTTTGTTAGAATATGACAATATGTGGCCGAGATACAACTATTTGAAAATCTGCAATCTGAGGGTGCAAAAAAAAATGTATTGAAAAAATTGCATTTAAAGTTACTTTAGTAATGCATATTACTAATCAAAAATTAAGTTTTGATACGTTTACAGTAGGAAAATTACAAGGTATCTTCATGTAACTTGATATTTACTTAATATCCTAATGATATTTGGTTTAAAAGAAAAATTGTGGCTTTGTGGTTCAGGGTCACATATGTACCAATAAACTAATTATTCACAGTTCTAACTGTTATTAGTTTATTATCTTTATAATCCGTTTTAATTTTATGTGTCACTCTTGACTTGTCATTTTACAGTTTTCTAAATAGTACGTTTAAGCTTGTTGCATTTTGATTTTACTAAACCACATTTCTTTGTCCCATAGATGCGTCCGACACATGTGGCATTGCCTCTTCACGTTCCAGGCGGGAGAAAAAGGAGAAAGTGGGGCGCAAGTCGGCTTTAGAGCAACTTAAACGAGCCAAGAAGGGAGAGAAGGTTAAATATGAGGTGAGTTGTGTGCCAGCTTTTTGTGTATTCTCGATGTTTTTGAACTGTAAGAATTAAAAAAAGCAATAAATCCAGCAAGCCTGCATTTATTTGATCGAAAGCACAGCAAAAACAGTACTATTTAAAATAACAGTTTTCTAATTATGTATATTTTAGAATGTAATTTATTTCTGTGATTTCAAAGCTTATTTTTTTAGCATTATTAACATGTGACACTGAAGACTGGAGTAATGATGTTAAAAATGTATCTTTGATCAAAGGAATAAATTACATTTTAAAATATATTCAAATAGAAAAGTTATTTTAAAAAGTAAAATTATTTCAAAATTTGACTGTTTTTGTTGTACTTTGGATCAAATAGATGCAGGCTTGGTGTGCAGAAGAGACTTACTAAAAAATATAAACATTAAAAATCTTTGATTGTTAGTGTACATGTCTTCTGTGCTGTTTCAGTGTTTTGACATTGTGTTGTGATCAGGTGGAGGAGTTCACTAGCGTCTATGAGGAGGTGGATGAAGAGCAGTACTCGAAAATGGTGCGGGAGAGACAGGATGATGATTGGATCATTGATGACGGTTAGTCAAGTTTTCATACTTCTACTGACCTCTGTGTTTAAATGAGTGCCAGCTGAATGTATGTTGTCTTTGTCAGATGGGACAGGGTATGTGGAAGATGGCAGAGAAATCTTTGATGAAGATTTGGATGATGATGCATTGGCGAAGGACCCTAAAAGTACGTTCTTTGTATTTTCTATTAGTATGCGATATTAAGCATTGTTGCCTGAATGGTCTTCACCAGTTATTTTCTCTCTCTCTTTCTTTGACTGTAAACAGGTAAACAAGGTGGAAAGGGAGGGGATTTGAAAAAGAATGTGAAGAAAGTGTCTGTCAGTAAACCTAACAGCATTAAAAGCATGTTCATGAATAGCAATGTTAAGAAACCTGTTGAGGTAAGAGTCACAGTTTAATACTTCTGCATACAACTTGCATTTACAGGGTTCCCGCGGGGTCTTAAAAAGTCTTTAAAAGTCTTAAATTTAAAAATCAAAGTTTTAGGCCTTAAAAAGTCTTAAATTCGCTGTTATAGGTCTTAAATAATTTTACACAGGTCTTATTTTTCCGATGTCCATGTAACGCTACCTCTAATGCTCATTTAAATTCTCTTTTTGTTGTTTCCGTGGTGTTGTAGTTCTTTATTTCACTATTCCAAATATAATTTGCTGTATTTAAACTACAAATGAGACCAACATGCAATAGCCAATCAGCTTTCTGTTAATGGCGCGAGTCTCTCTCGGATTGTACCGCAGAAGTCAAATGGATTTCACTTTTTAGCTATGGGGAAGTGCAAGTTTAGCGATACTTGGCTTGAAAAAACTGAATATAGGGCTTGGCTAAGGCCAGTTGCTAACATCTGTAGATTTTTTTTCTCCCTCTGTGGAAGTTACTGGGTCTTCAGACAGAATCGCAGTAGCAGAATACAGGTCAAACTACCTTTTTCTGTATATAATGTTATCAATAATAATAATAAATATAGGTCGAGCTAGCTGACCGCCAGCCTTCGAGATACTTTTAAAATGTTTTTTTTTTTACTTGCCCGACCGAACAAACCGCCTGATTAAAACTGAAGTGACAAAAACAACTAGCGAAGCATCGAAAGGCAAGAAAGATTCCCATTTTAATACATTCAACGTAAACAGAAATTGATAATGGATAGTGTATTTCTGGTCTATTTGTGACATACTTTAAAACAAATGAATGTAACAGCACTCTAAAGAAACACACTGAGGTAAAAATTTAAAATGTATAGTTTATTTATAACATGATATAGTTCAGTAATATACCAAGTGAGCTTTTTGCTGAAAATTCTCACAATTACAAATGTTACATTAATTTTAGCTCAATAAAAAAGTCGTTAGTCAAGTAGTTACTTACATATTAGACAATATGCAACATTAGCAGAAGCATTCTCCTAGCAACGTTCTGCTATGATTCAGCGTTTTGATCCAATCAGTTGAAATAACTCGCTCATGAAGTGACTTACCGCCACCTGCTGGTAGTTTAGTGTGTTTAAAAGAATGCCTCCACACCCAACATTTCTAATGTATATATTTATAAATCAATAAATGTATTTAAAACATTAATCTCACTTTTAATTTTGCAGTGTAAATTATGTGATCTCACTGCTAACAGCGATTTAGAATTTATTGATAAATTCATAAAATAAATTTCAAAGGTAATGCATACATTTCGAAAGTAAAAGTTTTTTACATCAGATATTTCTAGTGGTACTTTTATGGGGATAGTTTGTGTGGAATAGTATCTGCTGATATGAAAAGTTCACTGTATATCATAGTAATAAATTTAATTTATGACAGCCATGAAATTTTGTTTACTTTTTACATTAAACACATTAAATATTACATGTATGCATGTAATATAATATCTATTTCCATTACAGGTTTAGGTCTTAAATTTCATATAAGGTGGTATTAAAAAGGTCTTAAAAAGTCTTAAATTTCACTTGTTCAAATCTGCAGGAACCCTGATTTATGTAAATGATTAATTCAAAGATTGATTAAATGAACCAGCATCGAAATATGTAAGGGGTATTTCAAAGATAAAAGAAAGCTCTGATATTATTTTGCATCTGTAATGAAGGTCAGAAAGGTATAACAGAATTGTCTTCGTCCATTTTTGCATTACAGAAACATGTGGATTTGTCTCAAGACGATCTGCTGGGAGATATTTTGCAGGACCTGCACTCCGAGGTAAATGTTTATGAAATGTTGTATCAAATCAAAAACTGGCATCCTGTAGATGATTTCTATCATGTGTTTGTACTACAGTATGTCAGTCATTACAGATTTATGACCTTATGATCATTTGAATGTTTCACAGAAGCCAGTTTTGCTCACTCCACCACCAATCATTACTTTGAAGAAGAAGAAAACACTGGGGTCCCCTATGAATCCATTTTCAGTCAAACCACAGGTGCCAAAGGTAAGTGTCCTTTTTTCAGTGTTTGAAAATACATGGATTTTTTAAGATGAAATAAACATTTTTATTCAACAAGTATGCATTACAGTGACCTAAAGTGACAGAATGGTGAGAATAAAAAAATAATAAAACAAAGTGTACATAGAAAGTTACACAAGTTAAACTTTGATTCGTATTCTAAAAAACTGCCTCTGTTAAAACCCTTCCCATCTCTCAGGAGTCACCTGAAGTCCAAGTGTCAAAGCCCAGACCTGTGGTGACGCGGGTTCCTCCAGCTGAGCCTTCACCCAGGTCTTCTGCTCATGTTCAGTCTAGTAAACCAGCTCCTGCACAGATAAAGAAGCCCAAGATGGAGGAGCCTGAAGGTATAGTTGCCCTCCTTCCTTCCTTCCTGTAGACTTGTGGTGCAATTTCTTAAAAAAAGTATTGCTTTTAATTGTAATTTAAACTTGCATTTAGAAGAGGCGATTGAGTTTGATGAGATGGACTTTGATGAGCCTATGGAGGCAGACAACATTGAGGAGGAGCCAGTGGAAGTGAAGGCAGAGCTTGAGACCACATCCACAGTTAAAGTGGAGCCCAAGATTGAGCCACAGGATGAGATGTTAATGTATGTCTACAACACATAGGCATTGAATTAAGAATAGTCTATGTTTGACCTAGTGTGACGATCCTCCTACAGAGAAGGATGTTTTTTGCCATAACATCTAATTTGCGCATCTCAGATCTGGACTGGGTGGTGGCATGGGCTGGGGGAAGATGGAGGAGGGAGAACCCTTAGAGACTCCCGTGGAAGTACAGGTGGACTCCAGCCAACTCCCATTGGTGGAGGGACCTGATGGAGATATGGTGTTCCGCTTCTACTGGTTGGATGCTTTTGAAGACCAGTACAACCAACCTGGTGAGCATCTCCTACATTATCATTTATAATACATGTGCATGCATTGCATGCATGCATTTAGCTCTTTTCTGTGACCTGTAATTCATAGTCACAGTTGAGGTCAAAAGTTTCTGCAAAATGTTAATGATTTTACCTAAATAAAAGAGATCATACAAAATACATGTTATTGTTTATTTAGTACTGACCTGAATACATATAGTATTATTACATGTAGTCCATATTATTACATATAGTCCACAAGAGATAATAATAGTTAAATTTAATAAAATGGCCCCGTTCAAAAGTTTACATTCACTTGATTCTTAAAACTGTGTTGTTGCCTGAATGATCCACAGCTGTGTTTTTTGTTGTTGTTGTTTTGTGATAGTTGTTCATGAGTCCCTTGTTTGTCCTGAACAGTTAAACTGCCCGCTGTTTTTCAGAAAAATCCATTAGGTCCCACAGCAACTTTGGTTTTTCAGCATTTTGTTTATTTGAACCCTATCCAACAATGACTGTATGATTTTGAGATCCATCTTTTCACACTGAGGACAACTGAGGGACTCATATGCAACTATAACAGAAGGTTCAAACGCTCACAGATGCTCCAGAAGGAAAAATCATGCATTAAGAACAGATTGGAGATGTGTACATTTTGCCTAAATATCATATTTTTTCATTTAGTACTGCCCTTCAGAGGCTACAGGAGATACTTGCATGTTTCCCAGAAGACAAAATAAGTTACATTTACCCTGATCTTCATTTACCTAGCTCTTAATGCATGGTTTTTCCTTCTGAAGCATCAGTGAGCATTTGTGCCTTCTGTAATAGATGCATATGAGTCCCTCAGTTGTCCTTGGTGTGAAAAGATGGATCTCAAATCAAAGAATTTGTAGAATCTGAAGGATTTTTCTAAAGAACAGCAGGCAGTTTAACTGTTCAGGACAAACAAGGGACTCATGAACAACTATCACTAAACAACAAAAAACCAACAACTGTGGATCATTAAGGTAACAACACAGTATTAAGATTTAAGGGGATGTAAACTTTTGAACTGGGTAATTTTAAATATTCAGGTCAGTACTAAATGAACAATAACATGCATTTTGTATGATCCCTCTTATTTAGGTAAAATTAACATTTTGCAGATTCTGAAAGGGGGATGCAAACTTTTGACCTCAACTGTATATAATCAAATAAAATGCTTAAACTTCAAATGCCCAATTTTAAAGTTTTCCTCCTTTATTCCTAAATAACTGCTATGATTTGATAACCATAAAAGTGGTGTTGTACAGTGTATTTGTGTTTTCTTCTGCAGGTGTGGTCTACCTGTTTGGAAAAGTCTGGATTAAGTCCGCTAAAGCACATGTCAGCTGTTGTGTTGCTGTAAGAAACATTGAGAGGACAATGTATCTCCTTCCCAGGGAACATGTAAGACCACCTTTTAGTCGATGTGCATATAGAAAACATGCATCTTTGATTCATTTTGGTTTAATTATGTTGTTGTGATTTTAGAAAGTGAATCTGGCAACTGGCGAGCAGACAGACAGTCCTGTAGGTATGATGGATGTGTATCAGGAGTTCAACAGTCTGTCTGAGAAGTTCAAAATCATGAAATTTAAGTCCAAGGTAATTGCTACTACCCATCATTTCTGCTTTCTGTGCCTTTATGAAAAGTTATAAAATCCTCTTCTCCTGTTCTCACAGCCAGTGACAAAGAACTACGCCTTTGAGATCCCAGATATCCCCTCACAGTGCGAGTACCTTGAAGTCAAATACTCTGTTAGTAGACATATCTCACTTATACACCCAAAACATGTCCGTTTTATAGAAACTTCATGGAATCTTGGAGTCTGAGGCATTTTTTTTTTTTTATGTGTGTGTTGTTTCTGTAGGCTGAACTTCCTCCTTTGTCATCTGAGCTGAAGGGCTCTACATTTTCCCATGTGTTTGGAACCAACACCACCAGTTTGGAACACTTCCTCCTTAACAGGAAGATCCGGGGGCCTTGCTGGCTTGATGTGAAGACCCCTCGTGAGTCTTTTTTTCTTTGAAAATATAAAATGCCATTGCAACAACTCTGCGCTAGACAAAACTTGATATTTGTCCAGATAGCTTAACCAGTCTCATTGTGTCCTCTATAGAGTTGAGCAATCAGCCTATTAGCTGGTCTAAGGTGGAAGCTGTTGCACAGAAGATTGACCTGATTTCTGTAGTTAAAGACCTGCCACCTCCTCCCTTGGTTGTCATGTCAATAAGCCTCAAGACTGTACAGAACCCAAAGACCCACCAGAATGAGGTAAAATCTAATTTTTCATTCAAGTTTGATCTCTCTGATCTGTGTGCAGGTTTCTGTTGACTGATTATTAAAGCGTTGCCCAATAAATCATTGCTGCAGTATGGCTTTAAAGGAATTTATTGACACTTTCTCTGCTTGTGTGTCACCGTGAGCAGATTGTTTCCCTCGCTGCCCTCATTCATCATAAATTTCCTCTGGACAAAGCTCCGCCACGGCCTCCTTTTCAGACCCATTTCTGTGGTGAGTTCTTGTTTTAACCCTTATAGCCCGTTCAGTTTAATTTTGAATTAGATGGGATTGCTTATTTCATATATCTACGAGTGATCTCATGCGATACACTTGACCTTTTTCACTCTCACACCAACTTTTAGGACTGAATTTTCTTGATAAACATGAGTATGCAAGCACATAAACAGACAACAAATGTACATGACTTGATAAATAAACTTCATCAAATTAACTACAGTTCTAAGGGGTGACAAAAGACCAAATAGTTTTTATCTATTGTATAAAAATTTATCATATTTTCATCAAAAAAAAGTGAGAGTTTATGCAAGTAAAATTAATATATTTTGTTTGAAAATATTCCTAAGTAACATTTAATAATTATATAAGTATATATCATTTTTTATTTTTTAGAAAAAGAATATCTAGATTTAATTTAGTTTTTGATCATTCTTATAAATTTCATATAATAATATATTAAAATGAAATTTCTCACATTGGTAGTTATTTCTAGTATTGCACAGGTTTTGCTAAACTTCATGTGTAGTTTAAAATTTTTAAAGTATTTCTCTTAAAAAAAAGTATAGTAATACCTTACTAAAGAAGTAAAAAAGAAAATAACTTGAGAAATTATGACTAATAAAATCAAAATTGACTGACCTGGAATGCAATAATATTCAGCAGTTTTTTTTTTTTAAAATGCATTAAGTTGAATTAAAACTGAATCTTTTTTATTAATATCACAGCTTTTTTTTTTTTAGCTTTATGTAACTAATTATTTTCTGTTGCAGTGGTGAGCAAGCCCAACGACTGTATCTTTCCATATGACTTTAAAGATGCGGTTAAGAAAAAGGTATTTTATTCTTATCTATCAGATGACACTTGCTTTGTTTTATATTTATGATTGAGATAATACATTTTCACAAACCTGCCGTTTTTGTCTGTTTGATTTAGAACGGTATAGTGGAGATCGCTGGAACAGAACGTGCACTTCTAGGCTTCTTCTTGGCCAAGATGCACAAGATCGATCCAGACGTCTTAGTTGTGAGTTCAAATGCGTGCATTCACCTGAGCTCCACCTTTTGTGTTGGTAATGTATTTTATTTCTAATTTGACCACATCTTTCTTTTGATGCTGTAGGGACATGACATCTTTGGATTTGACCTTGAAGTGCTCCTGCAGAGAATAAATATGTGCAAAGTGCCTCACTGGTCAAAGATCGGCCGTCTAAGAAGAGCCAACATGCCCAAACTGGGGGTAAGAAAGCATCTATGAGGACTATCTTTGTAGCAATAGCTAAAAATGCATTGTATGGGTCAAAATGATAGATTTTTTCTTTTATGTCAAAAATCATTAGGATATTAAGTAAAGATCATGTTCCATGAAAATATTTTGTAAAGTTCCTACAGTGAATGTATCAACTTAATTTTTAATTTGGTAATATGCATTGCTAAGAACTTCCTTTGGACAACTTTTTTTTTTTTGCACCCTCAGATTTCAGATTTTCAAATAGTTGTATCTCGGCCAAATAATGTCCTATCCTAACAAACCATACATCAATGGAAAGCTTATTTACAGTCTCATATATAATATTATAATTATATCATGTTTTATTCCATTTGTGCCTTTTTTTTGTATTTCAGGGTCGCAGTGGGTTTGCTGAGAAGAGTGCCACTTGTGGACGCTTGGTTTGTGATGTTGAGATCTCTGCCAAAGAGCTGATCCGCTGTAAGAGTTATCACCTAACTGAACTGGCTGCCCAGATCCTAAAAACAGAGAGGGTGGTGGTGCCATCAGAGAACATCAGGAACTTCTACAGGTTGGGTACCATCGCTCTTGAGTCTTTGCTTCAGATCTTCAGCCAGAATGTTCCCTTTTATTGCGGGAGTGTTATAATTTTTCCATATCTTTCTTTCTCTTAATAGTGATTCCCCACACTTACTCTATCTTTTGGAGCTCACATGGATGGATGCCAAGCTGATTCTTCAAATCATGTGTGAGCTGAATGTGCTGCCACTGGCACTGCAGATCACTAACATCGCCGGTAACGTCATGGTAAGATTTAATGGCAAACTACACCCATGCAAACCACATTCTAGCTTGCCTCGTTTATTACAATTAGTATAAAACGCATGAATATTATATATGCATGGCCGTTCAAAAGTTTGGGACGAGGCTTGTTAAGGCTATATTACTTGGTCCAAAATACAGAAAAAAACAATACTATTGTGAAATATGTGTTTCCATTTTAATATATTTTATGATACTATTTCCAGAATTCTTTGAATACTTTTGAAAAGTTAAAAAGAACAGCGTTTATTCAAAATGGAAATATTTTCTAACAATATTTGACCCCGGACCAAAAAGAAGAGTCATAAGAGTAATTTTATACCCTTATATAAATAAGCTTTCCATTGATTTATGGTTTGATAGGATAGGACAATATGTGGCAGAGATACAACTTTTTGCAAATCTGGAATCTGAGGGTGAAAAAAAAAAAATCGAAATATTGAGAAAATCGGCTTTTTAAGGTGTTGCTATATTTGCAGTATAAAATCTTTACTTAATATCCTAATGATTTTTGGCATAAAAGAAAAATTGATCATTTTGACCCATACAGTGTTTTTGGCTTTTGCTACAAACATACCCGTCCTACTTAAGACTGGTTTTGTGGTCCGGGGCACATATAGGTTTTTGCTATCACTTTTTATAAATTTAACACATCCTTGGTGAATAGAAGTATTCATTTCTTTCAAAAAACGAATAAAAAATAACTAACCACAACCTTTTAAATGGTAGTTTATATTGTTACAAAAGATTTCTATTTTAAATAAATGCTTTTCTTTATAATTTATTTATTAAAGAATCCGGAAAGAAGTATCATCGGTTCCAACTAAATATTAAGCAGCACAACTGTTTCCAACATTGATAATAAATCCGCATATTAGAATGATTTCTGAAGGATCAAGTGAAACTGAAGCCTGGAGTAATGATGCTTAAAATTCAGCTTTGCATCACGGGAGTAAATTCCATTTTAAAATATATTTACATAGAAAACAGCTTTTTACATTAAAAAAAATGTTTCACTATATTACTGTTTTTTGTTTTTCTGGATTTTGGAGCAAACAAATGCAGCCTTGTTGAGCATAAGAAACTTTGAAAAACATAATTTCTATTTATTTCTAGTTCTGCATTTCTCTTTTAATGCTTGTTCTCTCACAGTCTCGTACTCTGATGGGAGGGCGCTCTGAGAGAAATGAATACCTACTGCTCCATGCTTTCCATGAGAAGAACTTCATTGTTCCAGACAAACAGTTCTTCAAGAAGCCACAGCAAGATCTGGTATCACCCCCCCACCGTTTGTTATTGCTGCTATCACACCATTTTAACCTTAACTGATAATTTACCTGAATTTTTTCTTATTTTAATTCTGTTCTCAGGCTGAGGATGAGGATATTGACTCAGGGAAGGGCAAGTCTACCAAAACAAGGAAGAAGGCAGCATATGCTGGAGGTCTGGTGCTGGACCCAAAAGTTGGTGAGTCACAGTGTCTTTGTGCATATCATTGCTTGGATTTATGTTTGCACCTCCCAAATCATCTATTTTTATCTTCTTCCATCAGGTTTCTATGATAAGTTCATTCTCCTGTTGGACTTCAACAGTTTGTACCCCTCCATCATCCAGGAATTCAACATCTGCTTTACTACCGTTGAGAGAGGAGCGACCAACGCGCAGAAGAAATCTGAGGTGCGTTGGTTGGTTTTACCTGCGTGGGTATGTTTATGTATTTTGAGCTTGCATTAAACTCTTTCATGATTGCAGGAGGATGAAGATGAGATTCCCGAGCTGCCAGATCAGAGTCTGGAGATGGGCATTCTTCCCAAGGAAATTCGAAAACTGGTGGAGCGTCGACGACAGGTCAAGCAGCTAATGAAGCAAGCGGACCTCAATCCCGATGTCTACTTGCAAGTAAGTACAATCTCAGGCAAGACTTCAATGCCTTTCTGTATTGATAACATTGTCTGTTTGGCGTTTTTTGTTCTGTCTCTGCCAGTATCATATTTTTGTTTTAAAACTCTAAAGAAAAAACTGTATGCATGCAAGCATTGATGAATCTTCTCCCATAGTATGATATTAGGCAGAAGGCCCTGAAGCTGACTGCTAACAGCATGTACGGATGCCTTGGCTTTTCATTCAGTCGCTTTTACGCCAAGCCTTTGGCTGCATTGGTCACTCATAAAGGAAGAGAGGTATGTAACAGTACGCAATGCTATATTTAATGTGTATGCCAGATTCTGTTTAGATCTACTCTGTTGAAAGGGAACATAATGAACTTGGCCTTTCCCTCACTTCTTTCTATTTAAATATCTTATATCATTTACTTTACAGAAAACTTGTGTTTTTAGTTTTTTTCTGGGTTCATATTCCTGTATGAGATTGTAAATTGCAAATGCATGCATTTTTAAAAGCAATTTTTGTCTGCATTTTGATTATACCATTATACAAATGACTTTAAAGTAGATATTTTTTAAGACTAAAAGCAGCAAAACATCCATATCTCTTATCTTTTTTTTAAACATTTAAAAAAGGGAGAAGGTGCTTTTTAAATCTTGTTACTGGCTGTTTTTTGTTGTTTGTTAACTTTGAGCACTTTTTGTGTCTTGTAGCTGTTCTGCTGCAATGTTATTTTACAAATATTTATATACCATTATATACTACAGTATTTATTAATATTTTGAATAAACATTTAATTTTATGTATTCGGGTTCTGTTAATTAAGGATATTTTAGTTTTAGTCATTTTAGTACTTCAACTCAATTTTATTTCAGTTAGTTGCCTGATGCAACATTTCTAATTTGTCTAAATATAACACTTAATTTTAGTACTTAGTTTTTTTTTTTTTTTTTTTTTAGAAAATGTAGCCATTTTAGTATTTTAAGTTTGAATAATTTTGTTGTGCTTTTGTCTCTTTTTTAACATTTCTATATAGTTTAATTTTTTTATTTAGTTTTAGTAATTTTAGTCCTTAATTTTATTTCATTCAGTTTAAAAAAAATTTTTTTGGCAGAATTTATCATTTTAAGTTAATTTTAGTATTTAGGTTTTAGTAATTTTGTTGTGCTTTTGTATTTTTTGATTATTTCCATTTAGCTTTTTTATGTTGTAGTTTAATTAATTTTAGGACCTTAATCAATTTTATTTCAGTTAGTTGCTAAGCAACATTTCTAATTTGTCTAAATCTAATTATTTTAATTTTAGTAATTTTAGTACTTTAACTCTACTTTATCTCAGTTTTTTTCATGTGTTCAGGTAAATTAGTTTTTTTTTTTTAATGTAGCAACAATTTTAAGCTAATTTTAATGTTTAAATTTTAGTAATTTTTTTTTATGTATATATATTTTTTTGGCTTTTTTTTTTTTTATTTATTTTTTTTTTTTACTCATTTTAGTACTTCAACTCAATTTCATTTAGCTGCAGAAGCAACATTTCTAATTTGTCTAAATATAATATTAATTTTTGTTCTAGTAATTTTAGTACCTAAACTCAATTTTATTTAATGTATTCGGTTTTTGTTGAAAAATTTAGTAGTTTTAAGGTAATTTTAGTATTTAAGTTTTAGTCCTTGTTGTGCTTTTGTTTTGTTTTTTTGTCTGTTTAGTTTTAAACTTTTATATTTATCCTTAGATTTAGTCATTTTAATTTTACTATTTAAGTTTGACTAATTGTGGGTTTAAAATGTGCTTGTCTTTTTTGTAATATTTCTATTTAGTTTTAATTTATATTTTAGTTTAATAATTTTAGTACTTCAACTTTTATTTTAGTTAGTTGCCTAAGCAACATTTCTAATTTGTCATTTCAGCCTTATTTTAATTGGATTTGTAATAATTTGAGTTTTAGTTAACAATAACAATGCTGAAGTATGACTTGTTCGTTTCAATATAAGGTCATAAAAGGAGATGTAAAATCATTATGCAGTGTTAACTTAGTTTAAATTGAAAAAAAAAAAATCTTATATTTACAGATACAGATTTACATAAAGTACATACCTAAACCTTTTATTCCATATCTTGCCATTCATTAACGACAAGTCCCCTCCCCATCCAGTAGAGGGCAGTCTAAACCCATCCATAAAGGCATATCCATGTGAGCTGCTCCTCAGGCTTCTGGCTCGGATTTCACTCACCTCCTCATGAGCCTCTGTTCTCTTTTGTGCTTTAACCAATTTGACTTGATCTCTTGTTCCTTTTATGCCACCTCCTTGGCATGATTGCCGGCTACCTGCTCTTGACTTTAATGAGACCAGACTTTGAAAGCCCACTGGGGTGTAGCAATACAAACGACGACATATTCATGCTCATACCCCTCTCCCTTCTTCCACAGTGCTGCTGGGCGGTGTGGGGCATTGTTTGAAATGTGGGGGGGGGGGTCAATAATTACAATCTCTTTGCATTAGCCCCAGCATTCAACACACAGGTTTTTACAGCCTCGTTTGTTACAAGAAGAGCTACCAAAAGAACCAATAAATTCAATGAGGGGGGAAAAAGGAAAGCTTGAAACTTGATTTTTACATTTGAAAATGCAGTTCCGCAGTGTTTAAACCACTTCACTGGAGTTTGCCAATATTAATACGCGATTCTTCATTTCTGCGAGCCCAGCTTGACTCAACAACCTTAATTACTTTGATTAGTCTTATTGTGATACATATTCTTCACTGTCAACCAGCATGATGCCAAACTGTACGCTTGGATGTTTTGGTCGAGATCAATGGGAAATAGAAGTGGGACGGTAGCAATAAATACTCTCAAATACTTTCTTTACATTGACCCTGACATTAGTGGCGTGATTTGAACGCTTGTGTATTCAGTTGCCGTTTATATTTTGATTGAGTGGCTTCTTTATCTGTTGAGAACCGTGTTAGCGATAGGCTTTGGTATTACGGATGTCATTTTTTCCATGGCGATAAAGATGCTTGATTTGGCCCGCGTTCGGATGCCCTCCGGAGCTTCTCGTCTTTCCTGATTGGCCTACGGTAAGGGGATCTGGACAAGCCCCTCTGTGATTCTCAGCTTGTTGAAATATGCAGGTTCTCAGAGCCGTGATGGAGATGACGGCTGTTTTGCACCAGCGTCTGAGCGATTCAGTCCGTTTCAAACTTTTAAGAGGGCAAGAAGTCAAAGAGGCAATTTTCTTTTTGCGTCTACCCTCGGTGCCAGACACGCAGAACGTGGATCGTAACCGTTGTCTAATTTGACAATTGGGTTTTATGATCGTCAAACACTAAATCCTGTCAGTCAGATGGTGCGCTGGCTTCGTCTTCTGATGGATGGCCTGCTGTCTGCACCATCATTGTTTGGGATAAGAATTACAGGCGCTCTGCTTTTAATAGAGTTAACTAATGCTTTCTGAGAAGCTAGCTTAGTGCTAACCTGCCATAGGGGTGTAAATTCAGCCAGCAGGTGTTGTAAAGTTGGTGGAAGTCTAGAGGTGCTGCAAGGGAAAAGGTTTTGAGCTTTATATGCTGGTTGCTTTGAGTGAAGTAATAGGGTCGGTTTCTTAAAGCAGGGTTCGAAAATCGCTCAACTCCTAAACCGTTAGTCACAACCTCAAGTGTCTTATGTTGTTGGAATCCTTAGCTCACGCCTTAGATTTGATCGTGAGCCTCAAAAGGTTCAGGTATTTTGCCTTTTTTGAAAAGCCTACTTTTGCAAACTAGTCCTAGATTTTTTGGGGATGCCAAAACATTCAAAAGGGGCAGGGCCACTTTTAGTAAAATGCCTGTAACTCCTAAATGGAATGAGATCTTCGCCAAGCTCTGAACACTTATATAAGAGCTCAATCTGAAGTCACACAAAACAAATTGTGGAGCTTGACAGCTTGGTGCTAATAGGGGGAAAAAACATAAACATGGCTATAACTGTGCAACCATTTCTTCTTTTATCATGAACATTGGTGTGCACGGCCTTAGTCCAAAGTGCCACAAGTGTCTATAAGGACATTTGCGTATCTCAAAAAACATGGCCACTATTGGCCGACGATATTTGAGCATTGGTTACACAAGGTTAACGAAAACCGTTCGGAACGAAACTCTGTGGGCCTGTTCAACTCATGGCCCCAAAGGTCTGAGAGAAATTTGAAAGAAATCAGCATTTGAAAGCATTTTTCAAGGATGTAAATGTATGTCGCGCAATTTTTCGCACATACAATATTTGTATGTAAGGGTTGTTTAGGAGAGGGGCCTGTCCAAATTTACCTAAAATCCTATAAAGCTGAAAGGAAAACTCAAAACTTCACGAAACCTGGTGAGCACATGTGACAGGTGATTCTAGGCAAAAAATTGTTTTAATTGTCAAATGGTTGCACTAGTTGAGCTACTTCCTATTTTTACCCCAACACAGTTCCGACTACACAACTCTGAATATAAAATACTGATGCAATGCCACATTGTGTGGCTTTTGGTTGTAATTTTCAGTCAAAGAGCAGCAAGACAAGCGATGCGAATTTTCACTGCTTTCCTAGTGATAAGAAGAGGAGAAAAGAATGGGAAGATGCCTGTGGACGAATAAAACCTCCCTAAGACCTGCGTCTTTGTCTAGCCCTGATTCCTCTTAGGCTTTTAGTAGACCACAACTACTAAAAGAGCTTACAAACAGCAGAGACAAGAAAGGCTAAATGCCATCCTGGCAGGATGTAAACATGCCAACCCTTGTCATGACGCCGCAGCCACTAAAGGAGTTTCTCAGCGTTGATTTCACTCGATTTTGAGGGAGTTTAAACTCCTTGTGGATCAATGGAACAGAATTTGGTTTAAGCTTACGCTTATATCCATCACCACCTGTAAGCTTTTTCAGTAGCTGTGGTCATCATATCAGTATTTTATTTTCCGACTTGTGTTGTGGTTAAAAATAGCAACAGGTATCACCAATAGCTCACGGAGTGCAACTAATTGATGTCATTGAAATAATGGCGCCCCCCCCCCCATAGTTCAAAATATGTATAAAACTATGTTGATTTTTTTTTAAATAACATACATCTTTAATGGGTTTTCTACTACATGTTTTTAGTAAGACAGATCATTTATGTTGTATTAAGTCATACAAGCCTTGACTGATTTGTTTTGAATCCAGTGTGGAGTTTATTAAAACTAGTTTAAGCCGCTGTGGTTTAGCTCATTTTGCTGCATGATAATTTGGGGAAATCCCCCTGTGGGCCTGTTAGTAAGAGCCGTGTGTGTTTAGCCTTTACTAGCGCTTGTGAAGTGACGTTCTGTGGCCCTTGACCTTTCCAGGGAAACATTTGTTCTGGTGCGAACCCTGTACTCCCCTGGTATGAAATGCATGCCATGGAATAGGCGTTTAGGGTTTCATGCTGAGGGGTCCGTCCTGATTGATGTGCCTAAATTTTATTTTCAGCTCTTTGTGCGGCGGCCAGTGTGAAAAGCGGAGCTTCAGCTGTGGAGCTGGGGAGGGGGTTTGGGTCTGGGGTTAATCGAGTGATGTTTACAACTTCTGTCGCTACGGACTGCTGATGGTTCTGGAACGTTAGTCAGTCTGACCTCTCACCCCGCCTTGCTGCCAAGCGCCGGACTCCTCTTTACCTAGTTTAGACGAGTTTAGAAAGGTAAAACAAAACGTATTATGCTGTCAAGGATGCCATGTGCCACCAATTCTTCAGATCTCAAGCGGCTGTCGGGTGAGTTAGGTGTCATCTGGGTAAACATTGTTTCCTTGCTGCTCTCTCAGACGACACGTCCAGTTGTCCGAATCACAACGGTCATTTTTAACCTTCCCAGAATAAGATGTAAGTGCCCTCCTCCCCCGTTGTAGGCATTGTTGCACGCACCGTTTGACCCTGTGGTCTTTTGGTAGGGGATTTGCTCCTGATATCACTGGACTTAACAAATAGTCACAGGGCCCAAAGCATATTTTTGGATTTGGGCGCGAGATGCAGCCGGCCTCGTGTAGCTTCGCGTTCCTCACACAAGTTCCTTCAAGAGCTTTGCACCTTTTAATTTAGGCCTGCATCGTGAGTGAGGTGTTATTCTTAACTAATGCCTTCTGCAGACTCTTTTAATGTTGTGTTTGATTTAATGATGTACGTTTGCTGCCTGTTTCCACATTTAGCTTTAGTTTAGCTCTAACGTAATAGTCATATTTCTCAGAGATTCTGGTTTTACTGTTGTTAATGAATAGGTGGGAAGAATCATGTTGCCCTGCATGTGTTGAGGTGTCACTCAATTTTCCAATGATGTAGTTCAGTAAACTGTAGACCACAGTGTTGAGTTGCACCGCAGCCTCCTGTGGGAATAAAGCTGAACCGCTTGTTGGTACTCAATTAGAATAAACATAATAGCTACATCCATCATCCCTTATTTTGTGCCCCCCAAAATGCCTTTTTAGGGGGAAAATGATGATGATAATAATAATAATGGCAATGATTGTTATGGTAGATTAGTGTTTTATTTTTAATTTACTTAGACAATAGTGCAGTGTTAATTATGACAGCAAATTGATTTAGTTTTAGTCATGGCCTTTGACTAAAATGGTCATCTGAATTGTTTCAGTCTAGTTTTAGTTGACTAAATATCAATATCAAGATTTTAGTTTATTAAATCAACAGTGAATTTAGTCGGCTAAAATCTAATGGGTTTATTTACAGTGTAATGCATTTATTAAGCATTTCTCTAAAATTTCCAAACTCATATAGCTTTCATATTAAGTTTTTATCATGATATACACTGATTTAACTGCGGTGACACAACATGCCTTTATATTAAAATTAATAATATAATATAAATAAATTTAGATTAATCTTTCTTAGGGCTACTTAAGGGATTCAGTCAAGACTAGTGAATGATTTCTGTCTTTCTTTTGTTGCTTGATTAACATCAATGTCTCGGACAAAAGCAAATAAATTAGGCTGCTGTCCCTTTAAAACCGAATGCATGGATGCAATGTACTGATACATGTCCGATATTCTCCCAAATGTTTACATTCACATAAAACGTAATTGACCGCGTTTACATGAATATTCGTCAAAACTGAATTTGATTTCTCTTTTGCATCGTCAAATTTATCTGTATGTCTGCTCTTCTCTAACTCCCAGATATTGAAATTTTGAAACTTTTTATGAGACGTGCAGCAAGTGTTTGTTAGCTGAATAGATTAATAGGCAATCATACAGTTCATATACGCATTTAACCTTGTAACCATGCAGCACGACATTTTCATAGTTTTATTAGTTGACGAAACTGTCTAGATTTTTGTCATAGTTTTTTCATTCAAAACTAGTTTGTTCATCATAGTCTTGTTTTTGTTGGTGAAAAAAATGTTGGCGAAAAAATTGCTAATTATTCATCAATGAAATTAACACTGCAATAGTGTAATATTTTTATAAATATTTTTATATAAAAATGATAAATTCTCAAATTATAAATTCTTAAATTCTGGCCGGTAAATATTTTTGATTTAACCCGAGAGCTTTCTGATCCTGCATAGACAGCAATACAAGTGACACATTCAAGGCCCAGAACGGTAGTAAGGATATCATTGAAATAGTTGATTTGACGTTAGTAATTGAACCTTAATTTTATGAAGCTACAAAAATTCAACCGTTATTTAACCGTTTCTTGTTGAATGCATCGTGGTAGTCTTGTGAACGTGCAACAGAGACACGGAAGAGAAAAAATTATTGAATTAAGTTATTTTTGCTTCACGCAAAAAGTATTCTCGTACCTTCATAAAATTAAGGTTGGGCAGGGTCAGAAAGCCCTCGTATTAAATTAAAAGATCTTAAATTGTGTTACGAAGATTAACAAAGTTCTTACGAATTTGTAACAACATGAGGGTGAGTAATTAATGATAGAAATTTCATTTTTGGGTGAACTATCCCTTTAAGTTTAATTCATGGTTATAGTTTAATTTAATTAAATATTTTATTTCAGTTAGCTTTTAGTTTGTTATAATAACCCTGCTGTCAACCAGCCCAAAATGTTCTCACACTGGCCCCTACCGAAATAAAGGTCTCGTAGCCCGTGTCGGGTTATTTGTGCCGTATGAGAAAATAGTGCATCAGTGTGTAACTGTATGTCAGCTCAAGCTCATAATTCAGAAACAAGATCTAATAAATTTTGTTGGGAAATATTGATCAGAGGTATTATGTTGGGGTTTGGAAAGGGGACGCTGTGCTCTTTTTAGTGGGATATTTTTACCTCCAGCACTAAATGCCAGGCTGCCCGCTGAAGTGATTTCAGGCGGTCGTATTAAATCAGAGAGAGGATTTGCAGCGATATTTTACCCCTTAGAGCTCAGGGCCCACGTGATCTGCCCTGTTTGCTTCCACAAGGCCTATGCGCACCTGTGTTGCATAAATGTGTCTTTATAAATGACTGTCATTGTTCTGTTGTCTTTGTGCGTTTGCTTTAGATAATGATTTTGCACATTGTCAGGGAGATGACTTTGTTATGCGGCCACTACCTAAAAAATGTGTTTGCATGATACGAGGGCAATTCATTTTTGAGCGTCCCACTGTGGTTTAAATCTGCCTCTGTGTGTGTGTGCTGAGTGTGTTTTAGATCCTCTGGGCAGAGGATAGAGAGATGACAGCGGACGTATTTCACCCTGACAGTGCAGTGTGGCTGTTGCTATTTCAGTCAGAGGACTGTCATCCTCAAAATGCTTTTCAGCAGGACGCTTTTCAAAACAATCGTCACCAGATACTTTCTTTTACAAGGTTTCTGTACCGCTCCAGGGCTTAAAATGCCTGCTATGATGTGCACCGAAGCCATCAGAAGGCCAGATGCCCCCGGCGAGCAAATGGCACCACGGGGCAGGAGGAATGAACTGTTTACGAGAGCAGCCGTAGACTTTTCGTAGAGTTTTTTTTTTTTTCTCTATAACCATTCCGCCGCCCGCTTGAAATGGTTGGGAAGAGATAAATGAACGTGTTAATGACAGACCTGTCGATTGGGGCAAAAAAGATGAGGGCCTTATGGGTAGACAGGGGGCCAAGCGCTCCTGTCCTGTCAGTCAGTGCGATCTGAGCCAGTTGCTTCAGTTCATGGGTGGTATTTTAACACCATTTTAACTTTAGGATGCACTGCTTGGTATTGCCCTCCATTAAGTTATTATTGGAGTCAATTTGAAGTAATATGCATTTGGAATGACTTCCCTAAAGTGATTGAAATTGAATATTAAATAGGTTAAGATTTAATTTAATCCATCAGCATGTAATTGGGTAATAGAAAGTAGGTTTTAATATGATTTCTTATTTATTAATCTAATGTTGTCTTTGGCTTTGCATTATTGCATTTAAATGAAGAACAAATGCAGTTCATTAGTAACATTACAGAAGCAAGTAAGTGAAAAAAATAAAGTGTTTACTGATGCGTCAAGGAAGAACAATTAGTCAGGCGTTTTTTCTCAGATGTGTGTGTGACAGAGGCATTAGTGATCTGATGGTAGGATCTATAATGACCCTCCTCTGACTCTTTGTCATGTCACGCTCCAGATGTGTCCCCAGGCTTGTGATAGAGAGGGTCTGGTCCCCTTTTGCGTCTTTCTAACGGGCGGCTTTTGCTCCGTCACAGCCGCTAATTCACTGAGCCTTGTAATTACAGTCCACTTTTGTCACTTCTGCCCGCAGTCAGACAGGGAGCTGAGAAAAGGCTAAATGGGGCACTGTTGGCCTGCTGGACAAAAGTACAGAATGTCAAACATTTACAGAAGAGTTAGAGCTGTCTGTGTGTTTTGTGTTTTCTGCATTGCTATTCAGGGACAGCGGCATGGCTAAAAATGAATGTGACGTTCGTGCTCATTGGTGAGCTTGTGGTGTAAATTAAATGTAATGAGCTAAATTTCGTGGGGACCAAAAAAAAATTTGGCCGTAAAGAAATAAGCTTTTACTTTGCATCTTTGCTGGCACATTAAAAACAAACACCCTGTCATTCAAACTTTTGGGGTCAGTACTATTTGTGACCCGTGCTGGCAAAATAAGTCGGAATGCACACAGTCTAATTTTGAGCTACAGGCAGAAGAAGTGAAATATGTCAGGTTTGATTGAATTTGAGGTTTATTAAGCCCTCTTTTTGTGATCCCAGTGCTCCAAATAGTAAATAAACATCTAGAATGATCCTTATTTGCATGTTTCTATTTTCTCTGCTCACTTCTGAACAACTTTGAAGTTGTACGTCTATTGTTGCAAAGTACAGCATTCCAGGTTTGTGAATATTAATTTCGCTGACTAACATTTTTAAAGCGCGGGTATAAGACGCAGCTTTCTGAGTGCACGAGATTTCCCTTGAAAGTACATTATTATGAAGTCTTGACGAGATTTACACAAACATAATCGGTTATGTCTTACATGAACATGAACATAACATTGTATTAGATCCATGCATTACAGTAGATCTTAATATATAATATAGATCTGTCTCAATGTTAAACATTAAAAGAAAAGATGGAAGCGCTCACTGCTCTTGATTTAAACTACTGTTAATTTGCATCTTTATTCTTATTTTTAGTAACAAAGATGAAAGTATCTATATTGTAATTAATAATATAGCAATTATTGTTAAGAAAAAAATTTGAGGAAAATATGCAATGTTGCTTGGTGATTTTGGAATCTTTAGAAAACTTTAAAGGGATAGTTCACCCAAAAATGAAAATTTAATGTTTATCTGCTTGCCCCCAGGACATCCAAGATGTAGGTGACTTTGTTTCTTTAGTAGAACACAAACAAAGACTTTTATCTCAAACCGTTGCAGTCTGTCAGTCATATAATGGCAGTCAATGGAAGCCATGGCTTTGAGAGTAAAAAAAACTGAAAACTGAATGGTATTTATATCCTTTTATTTTATCTTTTTTTTTTTTTTTGAGCCTGCTCTTTGTTGCACGCCAGCTATTATAAACACTCAGGACAGTTGGACATTGCAGTGGATCAGAGGTAAAAAATTATATAAAGGCTGTTAGGGTTGCAAAAATGTCCCAGATAACATTTTTGGAAACTTTCCAGGATTTTTTAGAATCTTCCTGGATTTTTTTGAAAAGTTTCCGGAAATTTACCAGAAATTTTCCACCCCATTGCGACCCTAAATGCTGTTCAGTTTCTTGCACGGACTGATTGTTTTGTGTGTTAAGACCTCAGTGTATCGTCGCAAGCTTCGGGGTTTAATTTGGTTTTGTCTGTGTATGAGTTTTTTTTTTTTTTTTTGACCGTGGGTCCTATTGACTGCCATTATATGACTGACAGACTGCAACGGTTTGAGTTAAAAAATCTTTGTTTGTGTTCTACTGAAGAAACAAAGTCACACACATCTTGGATGCCCTGGGGGTAAGCAGATAAACATCAAATTTTCATCTTTGGGTGAAGGTATTTTAATGTAGTATTTTTATGAAAATAATACCCATTTTAATAAAAATGAGCTCATTCCAACTCATTTTGCCAGCACATTTATTTATTTTTTATTTATTTTTTTTTAACAAAATTGATGCTTTTATTCATTAACCATCATTAAACTGATCAAACAGATCATACAGACATTTATTATGTTTTAAACTGAAGTACTGGCTGCTGAAAATTCAGCTTTACCTTTACTGGAATAAGTTACTTTTTAAAATATATTGAAATAGAAATGTTATTATAAATTGTAATATTATATCTCTTTATCACATGCAGTCTTGGTGAGCATTAGGAACTACTACTTTCAAATTTTAATCTGTTTTTTCACTTAAAGGATTAGTTCAGTTCCAGAATAAACATTTCCTAAAAGTGATATACTTTTTTACCACAAATGGTCATCTTGCACTAGCTCTGTGATGCACATGTGCGACTTAACACATTACGTAATCATGCAGGAAAGTTCTCACGAAGTTGTTTGTCTGTGTATTTTTAGTAAATATCCGATCATTTCTCTAGATAAGACCCTTATTCTTTGGCTGGGATTGTGTAGAGCCCTTTGAAGCTGCATTGAAACTGCAATTTGCTCCTATTGAAGTCTACTATATGGGGAAAAAATCCTGGAATGTTTTCCTCAAATTCAATTTTTTTTCGACTGAAGAAAGTCAGACATCAACATCTAACACGGGGGTCAGTTAAACTATCAATAAAAATGTTAATTTTGTAAGTTAACTAATCCTAATAGATTTTAAAAAGTAATATTGTTTTAATATAGTATATAATGAGGTGTCGTTTATTTTAAAAAAACAGTTCAGGCATAGAGTAGGTTTACTTTCACGTGTTGGGGATTCAGAGGAAAACCCATGCTGGCTGGACTCCGATGTCAGAGGCTCTGTCCCTTCTGTATGTTTACCCTCAGATGTGTCGGTCGGCATGTGTTTTAAGACGAGCCGCCTCCGCTCTCATATCTGAGCCATAGTCAAATGACTTGTCTTTCAGCTCTATGGCCACCCCCCCCCCCCAGTCTTTTTTTGTTGTCATAATACACCGACATACAGTACAGTGGCCATGGAAACATATGCAAACATAATCTCATCACTGTAGCCTCTTTCCCTCTCTGTGTTGCTTTTTTCCTGGTGCCTCTATCCCTCCCGCTCTCCGTTTTCCAAGTCTCTGTTAATATCTGACTGCATCAGCATTAGCGGTGCAGCTAAATGAACTGTGTAATACAGTATACAGTTGCATTGCTAAGTAGCTGTAACTTTATGGCTCTCTGTGAAGTAAACTCGCACCTGCTCAAAGTCAGAAACACTCTCACACAGACAAACAGATGGTGTATCAATTTAAGTGTGGGCTCTAAGGGTACCGCTGGAGAGCCTGGTGCGAAGCACAGACAGAGGACTAGAGCCATCACAGCCTTCTGGGAAGTCTCTTTGATCCCACCTAGCGTTCACATAGATGAATTGTGCATTATATTTAGGGGTGTTTGCTACTGTTGTTCATACATAGGGTTATGGATTTCAACAAACCCTTAACCCTATTATTAAACGTCAAATGCTTTTGCTTTTTGAAGACTAACAGACTTATTTTTACCTAGTAAATGTCTGAAGGCACTCCAACAGCAAACCACACATAACAGATGTGTAATCCTGCTTAATTAGTCATGTGTTTTTGTGTGTTTTGGGGTGACCTTGGCTATGTTGGTTAATGCCGACAGCTATTTTGTTATTACTCAGACCTGACCTCCTACTTCCCTCTGGGAGGCATGTTACACCTCATAAAGCATGCTTAAGTCCTGCTCCAGTTTCAAGGAGTGGAGCTTCCCGTGCTCTGAAATAGCCTCGTCCTTGTCCCTCTGAGGGCTTGGGTTTGGCTATGGTGTGTGTGTGTGTGTGTGTGTGTGTGTGTGTGTGTGTGTGTGTCGGGGGGCATGAATCCTGGTGTCTTGCTCGATTGCTGTTGACAGGCTGCAGTGTGTCCCTGTCTCTTTGAGGCCTCAGATTAGCGCCCCTTATTTCCCTGCCGAAACCCCCACCTGTCCGAGTCCCTCTCCCATAGAGGTCACCCTGCATGCCAGCACAGCAGTTGTGGGGTGTATGTTTAAGGCTGGACACCCTGAGTAAACAGTCGCTGTTATTATGACACTTCAGATATGTACGGTCTCTGTCTACCTGTTAGTGTCTGCAGTGGATTTGTCACCTTTTTATCATTTTTGAGGCCACTTGCAAAGTTCTAAAGTAAAAAGGTGACAGGAAATTGGGTGGAAATTAATGTTTTAATGCTGGAATATTAATTTATAAATCAGAATTTGATGAGATTCCGAATATCTTATGTAAGCCAAAATTCCGGTTTTGAGAATTCCAATAATGACACTTATATGCCTGTATTCCTTTACTTTTTTGTCATGTTAAATGCTTATTTGGAATATACGCTGTAATACAATACTAATTTTTATTGGTGTGTTCAAAACATCCAAAAGTAATTGTGGGTGTAAGGAGTCAGCATGAAATTTTTTTTGATTTCCATTTTATTATTCTTTTGTTTTTATCTTATTGTAATAAAATAAATTGACTACCTTTCAAAAATGTTCTTAATTTAATTTGGATAATTTTGAGTCAGCAAGATTTTTATTTTTGAATTAATACTTTGTATATTCAGCAAGGATGCCTTAAATTGATCAAGTGACATTAATAACACATTTATAATACAAACTAATTACTTTCAAATAAATGCTGTTGTATATACTGTTTATGACATTTATTTGAAATTAGTTTAAGCATAATCAGCATTTAATGCTTTTGAATGTGCTATTTATCAAGCCTGCATTTGAGCCAAAATACAGCAAATCAGTAATATTGTGAAATATTTTTACTATTTAAAATAACTGCTTTCTATTTAAATATTTTTGTTGTAATTGTAATAAATGTAATTTATTCCCATGATCAAAGCTACATTTTTAGCATCATTACTCCAGTCATTAGTGTCACATGATCATTTTGAAATCATTCTAATATGCTGATTTGCTGTTCAAAAAAAATATATTATCAATATTTAAATATTTATTTATTTATTTTATTTATTTTTATCTATATATATTTAGGACTCTTTGAACATTATGCACAGTACCATTCAAAAGCTTGGAGTCTGTATAAAGAAATTATGGAAATCAAAAGTGAAGATAAAAACATTTGTAATACTACAAAAGATTTGTATTTCAGATAAATTCTGTTTTTCATCAAAGAAACCTGAAAAAATTCTACTTGGCTGTTTTCAACAATGTTTTTGAGCAGCAAATCATAATATTAGAATGAGTCTGAAGGATCATGTGACTGGAGTAATGATGCTAAAATTTCAGCTTTAAAACCACAGGAATAAATTGTATTTTAAAATATATTCAAATATAAAATCGTTATTTTAAATAGTAAAAATATTTCAAAATTGTACTGTTTTTGCTGTACTTTGGATCAAAGAAATCCCGGCTTGGTGAGCAGAAGGGACTTCTTTAAAAAAAAATATCTTACTGTTCGAAAATTGGTATATTATTTTAAATATGGATTGTGATGTACATGCAGTCAATGGGAGCTGTGATTCAAATCTGTATTTCCCAAATTAGCATCTTGACTCTAACCACTAAGACCCTTTTTCCTTATTTAACCTCTGTTTATTTTTTCTTTTGCCTCTTATGTATTCTTTTTTTCCTTTTGCGCTACACTTCTACCTCCCTCCGTCTGCCCTTCATTTTTTCCTTTTGTCTGTCTCTTTATTTTTCTCTGACAGCTGTGGTTTACATGGGTCTCCCTCTGCAGCTGGACAACCCTCCCCTTCTCTCAGTCTCTCTCTTTTTCTCGTCATGCAGTCCAGTGGTGATTAAGACTATTAGGCCTTATAATGACTCTGCTGGTGTGTGGGTTTGGAGCCCCATTTCAGTGCAGCTAATAGACCTCTTAGCCAATTATCCTCCATTTAGAAGCAAATCACAGAGGCTTTTTCTCTCCCCCTTTGATAAATGTTGAATTACTGAATAGATTTGCTAATTAAATTCTTTGTGTGTTTTGCATGTGCGAGTCTTCATGTTCGTGTGTTTGAGTTTATGCATGTGCGGTTTTTTCCCGCGTAGTATTTCTTGCTGATAAATGTATTCACCGAAGTGAGTGGGTTTGTTTGACGTTCCCGTTTGACCGATTTGAAACCGATATTGTTCTCCGCTTGCTGTGTTTAGTGTTTATTGTGTTTCCCGACTGACATGCGGTCTTTTGTCTCCTGCAGATTTTGATGCACACCAAAGAAATGGTGCAGAGGGTGAGTCATGATTGGTGTACGTTACAGTAATAATTAAGCGGCACTTGCCGTGTTTGTTATTTGTGAGCCGTGCGTGGGTTTGACGGTTTACGGTTCTCCCTCAGATGAATCTGGAGGTCATATACGGGGATACCGACTCCATCATGATCAACACCAACAGCACCAATCTGGAGGAGGTCTTCAAATTAGGAAACAAGGTGAGGTTTTATGAGGAGAAGGGAGGGGGGCACGTCTCACAGAAAAATGCATTATTGGATTTTTAAAGCTTGAATGAGTCTGACATTAATGATTGAAACAGTCAGGAGAGAATTATTCCAGCCATTCAGCAATTGAATAAATGTGTCTGTGTGTGTGTAGGTGAAAAGCGAGGTGAACAAACTCTATAAGCTTCTGGAGATTGACATTGATGGCGTGTTTAAGTCCCTTCTTCTGCTGAAGAAGAAGAAATACGCAGCACTGATGGTTGAGCCTCAGGGAGATGGCAAATACACAACTAAACAAGAGCTCAAAGGCCTGGACATTGTGCGCAGAGACTGGTGTGACCTGGCCAAAGAGTGTGGCAAGTCAGTACACTGAACTACAGCTCATTAGCCCTATCAGTGCTTAATAAAGGCAGTAATATAGTAGTAGTCTTAAAGGGACAGTTCACCCAAAAATTTAAATTCTGTCATTAATTACTCACCCTCATGTTGTTCCAAACCGAGACCTTTATTCATCTTCAGCACACAAATTAAGATATTTTTGATAAAATCTGTGAACTTTTAGATCCTGCGTAGACTATGACACGTTCAAGGCCCAGAAAGATAGTAAGGACATTATTAAAATAGTCCATGTGACATCAGTGGTTCCACCTTAATTTTACGTAGCTATGAGAATACATTTAGCGCACAAAGAAAGCAAAAATATTCTTGTAGATTCATAAAATTATAGTTGAACCACTGTTATATGGACTATTTTAATGATGTCTTTACTACCTTTCTGGGCCTTAAACGTGTTAGTTGCGTTGCTGTCTATGCAGGATCTAAAAGCTCACGGATTTCATCAAAAATATCGGTAACACTTTACAATAAGGTTCATTAGTTAACATTAGTTAACCACATTAGTTAACATGAACTAATAATGAACTGCACTTATACAGCATTTATTAATCTTTGTTCATGTTAATTTCAACATTTACTAATGCATTATTAATTTTTTTTTAACATTAGTTAATGCAGTGTGAACTAACATGAACAAACAATTAACAACTGTATTTCCGTTAACTAACGTTAATGAAGATTAGTAAATACAGTAACAAATGTATTGCTCATGGTTAGTTCATGTTAGTTAATACATTAACTAATGTTTAACTAATGAACCTTATTGTAAAGTGTTACCAAAATATCTTAATTTGTTTTTCTGAAGATGAATGAAGGTCTTACAGGTTTGGAACGACATGAGGGTGAGTAATTAATGACAGAATTTTCATTTTTGGATGAAATATGCCTTTAATCCACTGTATGAAGTCTTTGTAATAAGGTTGTGATTTCCATTATTTATTTATTTTTCTTTTCATCTAGTTATGTGATTGGTCAGATTCTCTCTGACCAGAACCGTGACACCATCGTAGAGAACATTCAGAAACATCTGATTGAGGTTGGAGAGAAAGTGGCCAATGGCAGTATTTCACTCAACATGTTTGAGATACACAAGGTAAAGCACTGAAATGGAAACAGGCTTTTCACAGATTCGTTCGACTATGTATAACAAAAATATCTTCACTGCTAGTTGAAAGATTGGAAACCACAATGGTGTTATGGGAATTATGTTGTGACTAAAAATTGTTTATACTGTATATACCTTTCAAAAGTTTGAGGTCTGTAAAAAAAAATACAGTAAAAAGGTAATATTGTAAAATATTATAATTTAAAATAACTTTTACAGTATATTTTAGAATGTAGTTTATTCCTGTGATGGCAAAGCTGATAATTCAGCAGCCATTACTCCAGTCTTTAGTGTCACATGATCATTCAGAAACCATTTTAATATGCTGATTTGGTTCTCATTAAATATGTCTTTATTATTATTCCTTGTTGAAAACAGTTGTGCTCCTTAGTGTTTTTGATAAATCTTTTCCCCAGGGTTTTGTAAATATACAAAGTTCAAAATTACAGCTTTTATTTTAAACACAAATATTGCGTTACAGTTACTAGTTCACACAAAAAAGAAAAATCTGTTAATTACTCACCCTCATGTCGTTCCAAACCCGTAAGACTTTTGTTCATCTTCAGAAGACAAATTAAGATATTTTTGATGAAATCCAAGAGCTTGCAACTGACATGTTCAAGGCCCAGAAAGGTAGTAATGTCATCATTAAAATAGTCCATATGACAGTGGTTCAACTATAATTTTATGAATCTACAAGAATATTTTTGCTTTCTTTGTGCACAAAATGTATTCTCATAGATTCATAAAATTAAGGTGGAACCACTGATGTCACATGGACTATTTTAATAATGTCCTTACTACCTTTCTGGGCCTTGAATGTGTTGTTACCATCTATGCAGAATCTGAAAGTTCTCGGATTTCATCAAAAATATCTTAATCTGTGTTCTGAAGATGAACCAAGGTCTTACGGGTTTGGAATGACATGAGGGTGAGTAATTAACAGAGTTTTAATTTTTTTGTGTGAGCTATCCCTTTAAGATCATGGGAACATAATTTCCTACAGTAGGTGTCTCATAAAGTGTGTTTAAGGGAATAACCAGTTTTTTCCTTTCAGTCACTAACAAAGGATCCTCAGGACTACCCTGACAAGAAGAGTCTCCCCCATGTCCATGTTGCCCTCTGGATCAACTCCCAGGGTGGGAAGAAGGTTAAAGCAGGCGACACTGTTTCTTACATCATCTGTCAGGTAAGCAACCAGTGTATTTGTACTTCTGACTCTAAAAACTGGCAGTAAACCCACATTAACCTTCGCCCGCTGCCTGTGTTTTTCTCTGTTAGGATGGTTCAAACCTAGCAGCCAGTCAGAGAGCATATGCACTGGAGCAGCTTCAGAAACAGCCAGGACTCAGCCTGGACACACAGTACTACCTGTCCCAGCAGGTGCACCCAGTGGTGGGCCGAATCTGTGAGCCTATCGAAGGCATTGATGCAGTGCTAATTGCTACATGGCTAGGTGAGACAGTCTGTCTGGATCAGAATTCATTATATTCTGCCAGATAGGATGTTTAATTTAGGATCGGTCCCTTTTTTTTAACTCTCTTTGCCATAAAGAGCAGCATATATTCCAATACCGATCTTGGATTAATTGTTGTTTTTTAAGTTCATGAAAATGAACAAACCCTTTATTTAGTTAATTTCATTTAATGTGTTTAAATTTTATTACTTATTTATTTTTAATTTTATTATTAACAATATACAAACTGGAATGAGAACATGAAAAGATATTTATTTTTATTTAATAAAAATGTTAAATCTGAACATAATTTGTGACACTGGACCACAAAATTAGTCTTAAGTAGCATGGGTATATTTGTAGCAATAGCCAAAAATACATTGTATGGGTCAAAGTTATCTATTTTTCTTTTATGTCAAAAATCTTTAGGATATTAAGGAAAGATCATGTTCCATGAAGATATTTTGTAAATTTCCTACAGTAAAAATATCAAAACTTAAACTTTGAAATACAACTGTATCGGCGATTTTCTTAATACTTAGATTTTTTTTGCACCTCCAGATTCCTAATTTTCAAATAGTTGTATCTCAGCCATATATTGTCTTATTCTAACAAACCATGCATCAATGGAAAGCTTTATTTATTCAGCTTTTATGTATAATGTATTAAATGTAGTAAAAAATTGACCCATAAAACTGGTTATGAGTTCCAGGGTCACATTTAACTGACTTTTTTAGGTTGTTAACAAACCATTCATTAATAATAATTTAAAATCTATTTTATTTTTATAATCTGTTTTAAAATATTTTAAATTTTCATTTATTCCTGTGATAGCAAAGCTGTATTTTCATCAGCCGTTACTCCGGTCTTCAGTGTCACATGATCCTTCAGAAATCATTCTGAATTATTAAATTTTTTAGATTAGGTTAAGCATTTAGATGGTTTCAAAACATTTCAGAGCATTTAAAAATCTCAAGCATATATATTGTTTTCTTTTGCCTGGCAGCTGAGATCCCATTTACCCCCCCAGATGGAAATTCAGTTTCTTTAAAAAGTCTATGAACCCTGCCACTCTGTCTCCATGACAACAGACCATGGTTGTTTGGTATCCTGCAGTCGGGTCCAAAACTCAGACACTAATTCAATCTACCCACCGTGTTACCAAAACCAAGTAGCTGGTTTCCTTAATTACTTAACAATTAGCAACACATTTACGCTACATTTCTTCTCCAGAATATCCTGGGTGAACTGCTTCTCACATAGTCATGTAAAACAGTCTCACAATACATTCTGTGTCCATTCCTAACTACAGTTCACACACCTCCCTGTTCCCTTGGCCGCGGATATGCGTGACATGCCGCATGTTTACCTGTAGATGGCAGCAGCACTCGGGTGTCAGCGGGTTTGGATCCTCAGAGACGGCGGTTAATCCCCGAAGTCTCATAGTCAACACTTACTTATGTGCTCATTTATTCACTTAGCCAAATTACCCAGGGGGACGTAGGCTGTTTTTCCGTGCTCTAGTAGTGTTCGGTGTCACCTGGGGGGATTAAATGGAGATTCAGCTGCTGTCTCTTAATGATTTGATGATCTCAGCTGCCTGGGAAAAATCGGATAGCTGCGCTTTCTCTACCCCTCCTCTTTCCCCTTATTATGTTTCCAGTTTATTCTTATCATTTGCTAGTCTCCCTCCTCTTGCCTCCTGCAGCCGTGCCATCTTCTCTTTCTTTTAGTCCCTCTATCCTCTTTTACCACTCTTTCCATCACTGTCCTTGCATGCGTGGCGTTATCGCCAACACACCGGATGTGCATTTCAACGTAGAACGTCTCAAACTTGCACTGCTGACTTTTCTGTTTACAGTTGAGGTCAGAAGTTTACATACACCTTGCAGAATCTGCAAATTTTAATAATTTTAGCAAAATAAGCTTTAGTACTGACCTGTATAAGGTATTTCTCCTGAGAGACCTTTACATATAGTCCACAAGATAAAATAATAGTTGAATTTATAAAAATGACCCTGTTCAAAAGTTTACATTCACTTGATTCTTAATACTGTTGTTACCCGAAGAATCCACAGCTGTGTTTATTTGTTTAGTGATAGTTGTTCATGAGTCCCTTGTTTGTCCTGAACAGTTAAACTGCCCGCTGTTCTTCAGAAAAATCCTTCAGGTCCCACAAATATTTTGGTTTTTCATCATTTTTGTGTATTTGAACCCTTTCCAACAATGCCTGTTATTTTTGAGATCCATCTTTTCACACTGAGGACAACTGAGGGACTCATATGCAAGTATTACAGAAAGTTCAAACGTTGGCTGATGCTCCAGAAGAAAACGCTATGCATTAAGAGAACTTTTTTTTTTTTTTTTTTTTACTTATTTTGTCTATTGGGAAACATGAAAGTATCTTCTGTAGCTTCTGAAGGGAAGTAGTAAAATTGAAAAATATATATATTTAGGCAAAATAATAAAAATGTACACATCTTTGTTCTGTTTCTGTTCTGTTTCTCATCAGTGAGTGTTTGAACCTTCTGTAAAAATTGCATATGAGTCCCTCAAGTTGTCATCAGTGTGAAAAGATGGATCTCAACATCAAAGTCATTGTTGGAATGGGTTCAAATACACACAAATGCTGAAAAAACAAAGAATTTGTGGGACCTGAAAGATTTTTCTGAAGAACAGCGAGCAGTTTAACTGTTCAGGACAAACAAGGGACTCATGAACAACTATCACTAAACATAAAAAACACAGCTGTGGGTCATTCAGGTAACAACGCAATTTTAAGAAACAAGTGTATGTAAACTTTTGAACAGGGAAATTTTTATAAAATTAACATCTTTTATTTCAAATATCTTATTCAGGACAGTACTAAATAAAAAGTAATATGCATTTTGTATGATGACTCTTATTTTGCTAAAATAATTAACATTTTGCAGTTTCTGCAAAGGTGTATGTAAACTTTTAACCTCAACTGTAATTGCATACATATGTCCTTGCTTTTTGATGTTAAATGTGGAGCTTGTGGTTTGAGTGTTTTTAAAAAAAAAGAGATTCACTTAAACTTTTCTTTACTACTCATCCAGGACTCGACCCAAGTCACTTCCGAGCTCAACAGCAGCATCAGCGTGAGGACGAAGCGGACAATTTTCTAGGTGCTCCGGCCCAGCTAACTGACGAAGAGCGCTACCGCGATTGCGAAAGGTTTACTTTCACTTGCCCTGACTGTGGCACCGAAAACATCTACGACAACGTGTTTGAAGGGGCGGTGAGTTATCAGCCCTCATTCACATCCATTAGCAGACCTGATCTTATCAGTCAGCAAAATGCCAAACGCTCCATCCCGATTCGTACGTTTCTCACCGTTCAATTGCGTCCTACCTTAACTTCCTGTTAAATATTGTGTAATGACAGGTAACAATAAATTTGAACGGCGCAGGTGATTACTTCCTCTGCTTCAGGCTTTTACCGGCCTATTAATTTCAGAGCCACACACTTTATTTATAGAGGCTTGGCAGAGCTGGGCAGGGGGGTAGAGCGAGAGAGAGAGCTTTTGCCGGGGTATATTCCTGGAGCTCTTCAGTACACAGGATGTCCGTCATACTCCAGGCCGAGGTCAGCGGGGGCTAGAGGAGCATGTGTAATCTGCCTCTAATTAAGGGTCCGCACACACACACATGCTCATGCACAGCTTTCTCTTGTCCAAGACTCATAAAAAGTGACATTGACCCCCCCTCCACTGGGCTGATCTCTGTCCTCCTAGATGTTTGGAGATTTTGCACGCTCCAGGCCAGGGAAGACTCTGGGAAAAACCGGTTGGCATTTATATGCGCTATAACTTTGATGTGTTACAAGCACTAATGAACTTTAATGAGGGTAGGTGTCATGTTTAAACTGACATGAATGAAAACAAGGCTATGAATGTGGTACAGACGTATCAATAGATTTGCACCATTTAGTTTTTTTTGTTTGCATATGTTTCCTACAGGGTTGTGTTTTTGCAGACACTGACCTCCAATATTAACTAAACTTGTTTGTTTTCTTTCTTTCTTTACTGATCTTACTTAAAGTACCGATCTTAGCTTGTTAAGTTTTCCTCTGAAAACTTACACATTTTAACTTATGTTTTTAAAACCAATTTAGTTACCATTACAACAAAACTGTTACATATATGTAACATATCTTCAACTAGAATTTTTTTTTATTAAGAAAGTAAGTGAGTCTGACTGATTCAGTAATTCAAACTTATTTAAAAAAAAATCCTCTTTGTTTTATACATATTTTGGACTATTTGCATATATTTGCACCATTATTTCGCTGATGTCAAATGGTACACTCAGTGAGCTATTGGCACTACCAGTTGCTATTTTTACCACAACACAACTCAATAAAAAAAAAATAATAATGATACGATGCCATATTCAGCTTTTGGTTGTAATTTTCAGTTGGAGGGCAACAAGAAAAGCGACTTTAAGTCTTTACTGCTTTCCTAGCAATAAGAAGTGGAGAAAAAATAGGAGAATGCCTATGGACTAATAAAACTTCCCAAAGACCCGCATCTTTGTTCTCATCACTTTAGTCCTGATGACTGAGGCTTTTAGTCGACCACAGCTACTGAAAGAGCTTACAAACGGCAGAGACCAGAAACACTAGATGCCATCCTGCCAGGATGTAAACATGTCAATGCTTTTCATGATGCCGCAGCCACTGAAGGAGAATCTCAGTGCAGATTTCACTTGATATCAAGGGCATTTAGACTCCTTGTGGGAAAATGATGGTATGGCATTTGGTTTAAGCCTACGGTTATATCCATCACCACCTGTAAGCCTTTTCAGTAGTGGTGGTCATCGTATCAGTATTTTATTTTCCGAGTTGTGTTGTGGTAAAAATAGCACCAGTAGCTCACAGAGTGCAACCATTTCACATCAACGTAATAATGGTGCCCCCCATATAAAATATGTATAAAACGATGTGGATTTTAAATAATGTAAATCTTTCATGGGCTTTATAAAACATTTCAGTAAGAGAAAGTCTTAATACCCAGATTTCCCTTTTAAGAAACTGAGTAGTTTGCTCAGAAATTAGGCAGCCCTGTATGCCTGATTATAAATAATATTCTATAGTGCTGCAGATTCATCTTTGAAAGAGCAGCACTTTTTTATAACAGATCAGGAAATACTGAAGCCCATGAACAGACAATACTACTAAACTTGCATATCGCACAGCCTTGTTTTCAAATTCAGTAAGGTGCCTACCCTAAGGCACGTCTCGATTACTAGATTCAAATATAGTACTCAATTTGAAAAAAGTTCTCGATTTGTGTTTCGCCAATGTTGACGTGGCACATTTCACGGGACGAGAATCCATGAGAAAACCATAAAGCATAATGCTATATACCGTATTCATAAATGCTATGATTCAGTTAAGTAAATATATGCGATGCAGGTTTAATACATGCTCTTTAATTATGTACATGCGTGTATGTTACGTATGTGCATTTCAGAATGGCTCCATTCACAGTAAATGCATCTAATAATGCACCTAAAAATAAGAGTTTAACGAGAGAGTTTACACGTTTTGATGTTCGCATATTCAAGAAATTAAAGGGGCTATAGCATGCATGTCATAAAAAATGGACAAATATTAAAAATTAGGTGGACATTGGAATTAAATGTTGTTTAGTCAATATTAAACAAGGATTAGATCTCACAGTAAAGTGTAAAAACAATCATCAGGCCATTGGCACCCTCTTCAGGCATTTGTCATAATTTGAACTCATTATTATTATTGCCTCATTGCTGTTAAATATGTATAATGCAGCTCAAATGAAGCACGTTTAGTTTTGCTTTCATTTCGTTTGCTGTTTGATGTTTCTCATATGCAACAGAAATGGCAGCGCTTATGAGTTAAACAACGCGATGATCGCAGTCTAGAACCCTGTACTATTACCGCAAGTGTCATGCGTGCTTCAGTACAAGTAGTAAACAAAACCGCGTGTCTACGCCATTTATTAACAGACACGCAGAATTGATATTTAAATAGTCGTTTTGCGGCTTAATATTTACAAATATTAGTCCATATCATGATTTGATTTAAGTGTAATGACCTACTTTTGATTAATTCATCCAAACTGACAAATTCCATGACATTCCACGTTAAACTGTAAATTCCGTTTTTATGACTGAATTCTGTGTTTTCCGCTTCTCTGAAATCATAGGGCCCTACATATGAGACATGTCGCCATTTTACTGGCTGCTTGGTCCAGTCCGAAATACTGCCAAACAGCGGACATACTGCTAGCACGTTTGTATTTCATGTTTACTGCTCTAAACAGTGGTTGCTTGTAGCAACACAGCAAAACTTCCTGTGTTTGCATTCTAAGCAGTGAAGAAGAATTGTTGCATTTCCGATACTATTTTTCACTTAGGTTTACTTTAATTACCACAAAAAAGTAATTATAATTGTCTGATTACTCGATTAATCATCAGAATAATCGCCTGATTACTGGATTATTAAATATTAATATAAGCATTAGTGACAGCCCTAGTCTACCCTGACTATGCTCCATTGGCGTTTTACAAATGTCCACATCCAGTATACACTGTAAAGCACGTGGTACCACGTGTATGTTATGTTGATGAATAAACAGCCTTGTTACATATACTCCCGATAAGATATCTCATAATTAGGAGAACAGGATTATAGTGGAGCTCTGGTTAAAGGGAGTACACGGATGAAAGGAAGGCTTGAAAGAGCAGCCTTGACTCACAGTCACTGCAGATCGTTCTCTTATCAGAGCCGACTGTGGAGAGAGGGAGGAGGACAACAGGAATGCAAACAAACGATGCTAGAGACGGTATTTGCATAGACACATGGTTCCCCCTTAAAGTGGCGCTCAGTGAGAGATGTAAAGATCATAAAAACGCTAATGGCTTGCAGCGACTACCGGAGAGTGAATTGAACGGCGCTTCACCACCGCCGTACCATAAAAGCAAGAGTGATGTGTTTGTGTGAGACGGTGAGCTCCAGCAAGTGTGCTGACGCATTAGCCACACACACACATACTCACTCCTTCAGCTTATTGGAGGCATAATGAGAGCCATAAACAGCTCTGCTAGTGCCCATGTGAGGTTAGATTGAAGGGATATCAGGCTACAGTAGTTTTTATCCACTGTTTAACTACAATTGTTGCCACTGTTTCTCAATAGGAGGTCTAGGGCCTTTTAGATGTAGAAAAGCTTGCAAAGATTGCAAATCATCTGCGCAGTATGGCATTTGTTACTTGCTGTCACCCAGATACACAGCTGAAAGCTTAATGCAGTGCCGTTTTTGCTCATGTATGTTTCTTTTCCCAACTTGGATACCCTGGAGCCTGTGTCTGAGGGCACTGACATTATATTTTTAGTATGTTTGAATGTCTAATAGGTTGGGTCTAATAGCCTTTAAAAGCTTCTTTGGGCAATGCCAGTCAACAGGATAAATACCCTGATTATGTTGTTTTTTGTGTGTGTGGGGTTGTGTGATCAAATGTAAATGTATTTGTTTCCAGGGGAGCACCTTACAGCCCAGCCTGAAGAATTGCTGCCATATCCCCTGTCGGGGCAGCCCGATTGAGCATACTTTCCACATTAGCAACAAACTGCAACTGGACATTCGCCGCCACATCAGGAGATACTACAGTGTGAGTATGAATACATGCTTCTCGTAATGCACCACCTATGTGTGCCAGATTGGCCACTGCAGGTGTAGTGGATAACGTGTTGCATAATGAGCGCACACACACACACACACACAGTGGTGCTCATAAGTAAGATGTTCACTGGGTAAATAAGTTCAAACAGCTCATTTGCGTACCAACATGGCTGACGGCTGTTCATGCACAATTAATTTTAATACTCCTTAAAACTTTATTTTTAAATATAGTAGTATCACGCTTTATTACTTCTTAAAAATAAACTGGTAACACTTTACAATAAGGTGCATTAGTAAACTAGATTAGTCAACATGAACTAAGATTGAACAATACTTCTACAGCATTTATTAATCTTAGTTTGTAAATTTTAACATTTACTAAAGCAATATTAAAATCACAAGTTGTGTTTGTTAACATTAGTTAATGCACTGTAAATTAACATGAACAAACAATGAACGACTTTCTGATCAATAGCAAAAATTAGCTTTCTCATTACCAGGTGATATTTGACTCCTTAAAGTGATTTACATGGGTTTTTTTGGTAACGTAATGGCATTTTTTTTTTTTTTTTTTTTTTTTTTGAACTTTATTAAAAGTATGTTGTCTTTTTGGTTCATTTCTAAAATTTATATTGATTAGGGTTTTTCCAAATTTCAAATTAAAGTACACAGAAGGACACAAAAGTGGCATGTAGGTATATTTACAGAAATTTAATGAAGCTCAGAGGTGGCATGATTGCAGTTAAATTCATATATTCATGTTGAGATCGTTTTAAATCTAAAATTTTGAATATAGAAATATTAAGTGATTTAAATCACTGGATTAAAAATGAAAGTAGCTGGCAGCAAGTCACTGATGTTCATCACTGAATCATTCATTCAATTGTTTAATTCGAATGGCTGATTAATTTAGGAATAATGCAAGTGACTGTCTTTATGAATGGGTAATTGAATCATTGACTTGCTAGATTAGTTTTAAAAAAACGCACGTTCATTCATAAACGAAACACTACTGTGTTTGAATGGAGATGGGCAGCAGCTCAGCTGTGGTTTTGTTTGAAACTATTCTTGTTGACTAAATAGAGCAAAATCAGTCAATACTGTTGTAGTCAAACAGTGTAAGTTACCTAATATTAACTTGTTTATTGAACTGTTGTAAGATCTATCACATTTGCAAATTTGCTTAATCATTAAAAGTCACTCACCTTATTTTCTTTGCAGTCTCGCAAAGTTCCATTATAATCCACAAAGCTCTCTACACTGCACATTGAATCTCTTATTTACATCATGTCTACACTTTTTCTTATGAGGGTTCGTGAGCTTGCAGAAGTCTACACTGAACCAAACTCTGGTGTTTTGAGCAGTAAGTGGTTTCTGATTAAAATTGTGTTTAGGCAGTCAACAGACATCTGTGATATCTTACTCAACACTGCAAAAACATAAGTATGTATGTTTATATATTATATGTTTTTTATGACCAATTATGAGTTTCAGAATAAATTTAACTGCATTATACCACATTACAATGCTGCCAATCAAAATCCGTAGACCCGATACTAAAAATGATTGCCAACATACATTGTATTGCCAAAAGTATTGGGACACCCCATTCTGCTGAACAGGTTTGACTACTTGAGTACAAATCTTAATGTTTAAACATGTAGTGAAATTCTAGGGAATTGTGTGCTTCTGATTTTAAAGCAACAGTTTGGACAGGACCCTTTTCTATTCTAACGTGACAATGTGTATAAGGCAGAGTTCAAAAAGAAATTGATTCAGTCAGTGTGGAAGAACGTGACTGGTCTGCATAAAGCTGAGTCCTAATCACACCTCTGGTGTGACTTTAAATGCAGATCTTGGGCCAAAAACTCAACACCAAACACCAATGACTTGTAAACTTGTACATGCTCTATATGGACAAAAGTAATTTGACACCCCCATTAGGCACTTCTGAAACTTTGGCAACAAAGATGGAAACATGATTCATGTATTTAAAAATTATATTCCCATCTTTGTTGCAACAGTTTTGGAAGTGTCTAAAATGACTGTACCCATATCTACAAGTCATTGGTGTTTGGTGATGAGTTTTTGGCTCAAGGTCTGCATTTAATGTCACACCAGAGGTGTTCAGCTGTCAAGTTCTTTCACACTGATTGAATCAATCATTTATTTTTTAATCTTGCCTTATACACAGAGGCATTGTCATGTTAGAATAGAAAATGGTCCTGTCCAAATTGTTGCTTTAAAATCAGAAGCACACAATTCCCTAGAATATCATCATATGCTTAAATATTAAGATTTGTAAAGTAGTCAAACCTGTTCATTAGAATGGGGTGTCCCAATACTTTTGTACCTCTACCTCTAATGTACCTCTAATAACTAATTTCAAATGTTAAACCAATTTCTCCTGTTTCCCACAACACTACAAATTAAAAAAAAAAAAATAGTAGGTCACTTTCAGAACAAAAATTTACAGATAATTTACTTACCCCCTTTGTCATCCAAGATATTCATGTCTTTCTTTCTTCAGTTGTAAAGAAATTGTGTTTTTTGAGGAAAACATTTCAGGATTTTTCTCCATATAATGGACTTCTATGGTGGCCCCGAGTTTGAACTTCCAAAATGCAGTTTAAATGCAGCTTCAAAGGGCTCTAAATGATCCCAGCCAAGAAAAAAGAATCTATCGAAACGATCGGTTATTTTCTAAAAACATTTACAACGTATATACTTTTTAATCTCAAACACTCGATTTGCCGAGCTAGACAAGATGAGCATTTGAGGTTAAAAAGTAAATAAATTGTAATTTTTTTTTAAAGTTTTTTTTTTTTTTAGAAAATAACCCATCCTTTCCTCGGCTGTGATCATTTAGAGCCCTTTGAAGCTGCATTTTGGAAGTTCAAACTCGGGGGCACCATAGAAGTCCATTATATGGAGAGAAATCCTGAAACGTTTTACTCAAAAAAACAATTTTCTTAAGACTGAAGAAAGAAAGACATTAACATCTTGGATCACAAGGAAGTGAGTACATTATCTGTAAATTTTTGTTCTGAAACTGAACTACTCCTTTAACAGGTCAAACTTCATTAAACTTACATTCTGTAAAAGACAAAAAAAAAAAAGTTTATTTGCATATGCTTAGGCTGAAGCTCTGTTTATCATGTGCTGCCTTTCAAATGTGTTTTATACAGTGACTCTACAGGTACACATGATGTTTATTGTCCACGGAGCTTCATCCGCTACTTTAATTAGCTGCCTGCCTAATGAGTTGCTCTTAAATGATCAGATGGCAGTAATCGTTGCTACATTCGCATTTCACCACCCGACCACTCCGTGAGCACCTAACCTGGGTTAATTTGAGCTCACCTTCCTCATGCTGTTTGTTTATTTCCTGTCTTTCTTGAATTTCAGATGCGGTCTTTCGCCTTTGAGCGTCGCTCCAAACAGCTACCGCCCCCCTCCCGCTGCGTCACAAATGGGTTTAATTTTGTGCGCACTCGCAGCATCTTTGCGGCCCTGGCCATGTGACAAGCGTGTAGATATTGGGCCTACGTTAAGAGCGTGCATACGTCTGTGTATCTAATTTCCCAGCTGAGTGTTTTGATGGACAGCCATAATCACTGCACTCCGCGTCCAGTCGGGACGAGCGAACCTGGGACGTTCTGGAATGCCGGAAACTCGAATCCGACTTGAAAGTTATGGGGGTATATTCTCCCACAGTGCCGTGGAGAAAAATCAATTAGCGGCCTGAATGTAGCCACCTCCCTCGCTGGGACGGTGCCTGTAGGCTCTTTTGTCAGTATGTGTGAAACAGCTGCTGGTAGTGAATGCAGCCCCCCTCCTCGCTCAGGCCCGGCTTCAGTGGACACAGCTCAGCCGTCCCCTCCCACACTAGGAGCAATGAAGAGGCTGATATTGTGTAATTAAGGATTCCTTTCAGCTGAGGGGAGAGCTCAAATAGAGTTGTTTGTTCGCAGTGATAGAGGGAGAAAGCCTGCCTGCGTGAGGGAGGACTCGCAGCTTACATGGTTACAGATTGGAAGTCAGCGGTGTTTGTTGAGTTTCCTACGGAACACCGGCGAGGCATTAATCATGAAAGAAATCACTGCCACCTCCACCTTCAGCCCACCACCATTACCAATAAAACCACCCTTTAGAGACAAAGCAAATATGCTTTCCTCTCGTCTCCCCTCCCTTCCCCCTTTCATCACCCCCCCCCCCCACTTCTCTCCTTCCTTGTCATCCGTTCTGACTCCTAGAGTCTTCTGCAAAATGAGAGCGTGGCACGAAGTGGCACCCCCCGTATTTACCCCATTCTAATGTGGGTTGCCATGGCGTTTAACAAATTATTGCAATTACGTTCGTCATGTGCTTCGCCCTTGGTAACTGGCTTGGGGATGTGATGGTGGCGGTGGTGGTTGTGGTTGGGGGGTTGGGGGGTGGGGGGTGGGGGGGGGACCGAAATAAATAAATAAAAAAAGGTGATAATCCTGTTTTGAACAAAAGGTCAGATTGCTGAATAGAAAAGGCTTGATTAAAGCAGAGATGTACAAAGTGGACGCATTTGCGTCCATTCAGCCGCTCTCGGGCTCCGCAGCCGCTGTGTGAATGTACAGCTGTTGATTACCAAGGCACAAAGCCTGTGAGAGGCTGTTGTCTTGGGGGCTTTTTTGCACCAAGCCGCCTGTAATCGCAGCTTTTTTCTTGACTAAAAGGGGCAGCTCTGGATTAAGGGCATCGGAGAGGGGTTGTGTGCGTGTTTGGTGGGGCTGGTGGATTTATGGGTGTTTGGAGGGCAAAATTCCTTCATTTAGCAGTGCTTGCTGTTTCTTCAGCGTGCAATTCATCAAGCGTGGTTTAAGCCGTAGATGGGAATAAGTCAAATTGTGCGGTTTGTGTACTCTTTGATAGAGCGCTTTAGTTTTACATACTTTTTACTTTTGGTTTTTGCATTTAAACGAGAAAAGAAGGCTTGCATTTGCCATATCTAGGTATTGTTAGGGCAAAATTATTTTGAAATTGTAATTTTATTTGTTTTTTATTTTATTTTTATTTTTCTAAAAATAACTTTTTGGTTAACAACAACAACAATTATATTTATTATTATTATTATTATTATTATTATTATTATTATTATTAAATATTTAAAAAGTATCGCCTGAATGCATTTTATATATTTTTTTGTCTAGTATTTTAAGTTTTTAATTTTGTATGATTTTTATTATTTATTCAGTTTTCAACATTAAGATAACACAAAAAATAAATAATAATATTATTATTATAATTATTAAATAATGTTAAACAAAATAAGAAATATTATTTTAATATTTCAATAAAAAGCTAAGAAAATATTAATATAAAAATATTAGTAAGTATTAATGTATTCATTTTAAATTTCGTATATAGCTTCTTAATTGTATTTTTATTATTTTTTCTATTTTCGTCATGAAGACAGCCTTACTGATAACATGGCGTTAAATAATAATTATTAAATAAATATTAAACAAAATAAGAAATATTATTTTAATATTTCACTTAAAATCTAAGGAAAATAATATATTGATATAAAAATATTAGTAAGAGTATTAACCCTAAATTTCCTATATAGCTTTTTGTTAATTGTATGATTTTTATTTATTATTATTTTTCACCTTAGCTTTACTGTTGACATAGCGTCAAAAATAAATAATAATGTTATAATGAAATAATGTTAAACAAAATAAGAAATATTACTTTACTAAAAAAAATAAAATATTAGTAAGTATTAAAAGTATTCACTTTTAAATGTCCTATATAGCTTATTGTTAATGGTATGTTTTTTATTATGAATTCTGTTTTTTTTTTTATAAAATATCAAATAAATGTGAAATATTACTATTGTGTATATATAATATTAATATAAAAAATATATTAATAGTATTTTACAGTACAGCTATAAAATGACAGTGCTAATATTTATGACTGTCTTAATTTCTTCATTTTAATTGTTAAAACCAAACTTCTGTTGTGGTAGAAAACCACAGAGACCCCTTATAGACTTCATTTCGGTTTATAGGCACTTCTCATTACAAGTTTGAGAAAAATAACCAAGCCGCTCTGAAACACTAAAAAAATGGATTTGCTGAGCTCCTCATGTCTTTGTATAAAAGAACATGTTGAACTAACCTCTGAAACACAAAGTGCAAATATTTAATTAAAACACAGCTTTCGCTTTTTGTTAATTACACTAAGGCATGATGCGATTTTCGTTATTTTGATTAATTGTACAGCCCTGTGGACCGTTATATCATAGAGACCTGGGGCAGAGCTGGTAAGCAACGGCCTAGTAATGGTTCACCGTAATCTAGCAACCACATGGCAATGTACCAGTGACCTTTTAGAACGCCGTTGGAGCTGCATAGCAACTCCCTAGTAACCACCCTATCAACGTAACTGTAAAAATGTTGTTTGCTTTCCCACATCAGGTGTTGAAGAGAGAGAGCACAAGTTGTCTTTCTCATTCAAAATGGTTAAGAAAGCACACATCTCCTTACAAAGCTGACACAGATATGAAACCTTAAGTGCGAAGTTCTGATTGTAGTCAGAGGTGAACCGAAATACTCTGGGTGTAGAAAAAGACCCGCAGGTATGGCTGCGACAGCGAAATTGTGAAATGGAGAAAGCGAGAAAGAAAGGAGGAGAGCGAGAACGTTTTTCCGGTAGCTTGCACTGATCTGTGGGCCCCAGTCTTTGCCCAGTGTTTGGTTAAATTATGTGGAACTCATTTGACGGCTGCAGAAGTGGCTGTATTCGCAGTGTCAGGTATCGACTGGTATAATTATGCAATTATGAAGCTTTATCCTGCCTCTCTCTCTCACAGAGCGAGCTCTTAGTGTTTCAATTAGATGTTTTTTCTCTCTTTTGCTCCCTGATTTTCTTCTTTTTTTTCTTCCCATCCTCTGTTTCTTAGTTACAATAAAAGATGCGAAAGGAGTCTGCCTATAAAATAAGCAGGTTGTGTTTTTGTCACCTGGTTTAGAGTGTTTTGTCTGGGCGTGGAGTTTCTAGTTTATAGAGAGTGAATGTTTCCTCTGAAATGTTCTTAGACGATTTTTCAAATGTGTTTAGGATTTACAGGTGAGCAGGGCAGGCATACATTTCTAGAGAAGGAAATATTCTTGTGCCCAAGGGAGGAGGATAAAAGCCTTCAGAAGTCTGCACAGACCTCTTTGAGGGTCATTAATTCAGAATGAAGAAATGTGGGTCAGCAAACAGGTGAAATGGCCACTGTACATAGGACAAAGTCTCTAATGGCCGTCGCTGCTGAATTTTGTGTTTGAAAACAATGACATACTTGTGTGTTCCTGTAGACGCAGTCTTTTGCTAAGCCCATGGGAACTGAACTGTTGGTTTAGTCTTGGGCCTCCAGAGGCACAAAAGATCTGTTAAGGCAAACAGAGGGGTGATAACACCGGCGCTCCCTTCAAAATGAAAGCCAAACAGCTCACATATGTTCGGATTCAATTACACACTCTGGGTTTCCCTCAGCCCCTGGGCTTACTGCTAATTACCCAAATAACATCCGCACAAAATGCCATCCAGATGAGATTAATTGAGAAATTAAAACAAGCCGTTGATTCCGATAATGCCGTTGAAGTCTGAACAATAACCCGTGTAGGCCGCACAGGTGGGATGACAAGACTCATTTTTGGATTCAACAGGAGAGATAAGCTGATCAGATTATCCACAGATGATCGTAGATCAGGAAATGGAAACAAATTAAACCACTTTACATTTATGTGCCATATTTTTTAATGAAACTTGGGCAAACTTGATTTTATCCATCAGGAATTAATTGCAGCATAAAATAGGCATTCAATACCAGAATTATACCAGACCTTAATTGAGTTTGCACACAAAAAAAATCATAGATATTGGTTCACATTACTCAGTATCCTGCACGATCTAGAAAGGAAAAGTTAATTTAGGTAATTTTTTTTTTTTTTTCAAAATTCAGTTTTGTTCCGTTTAAATTTTTCTGGATTCCCTTCTTTTTTTTTCCCTAGACTGTTTTAATAATTAAATCACATTTTATTAATCAAAAGTCATGTCTACTGAGATCTAAAAATAAATGAATAATTAAAACTTTTACAATTTAACAGCAATTTATTAAAAATGTAACAAAAATTAAGTTTTTAAGGCCATATGAAATCAATTTTATTTTATTCTGAAATTAGTTTTAGTAGTATGATGTATGTATTTACCTAATTCTGTTTTCCATTAATTTTCTAGATTTGAATGGTTTTCAAGTTTATTAATCAAAAGCATCTCTAATTAATTGATTTTAATCATTTAATTTTTTTAAATTGTATTATTTTTTCTTCTAAAAATTTTTTAAAACTGTTTTTATAATAATTTTATAATTCTAATTCTATCATTACATTAAGTCATATTTCTGGCACAGTTTCTTCAAGTTAAACCGAACTTTTATTTTGACAGGTTACTGTAAGGAAGTTGAAGTTTCTGTTTGTATATGATATGGCGATATTATATACACATGCACTTCGGTATGTGTGTAGTAAATGGAAAAGTGTGTCTGCACCAATAATTCACACAGAGTAATAATGTGAAATAGAGTCATGGTGATCATGTGGCTCATATAGGTTCAATTCTGGCTTGCAACATTTTCTTGTTCCATGTTCTTCATATAATTTTCTGTAATTTCTCTAATGTCCTTGTAAATAAAGGAGATTAATGGATGGATAGATTATAGCTATTTTATGCAGTTAGATATGCAGTTATTTGAACAAAAATACAGCACAACTTTAGAAACAGTAATATTGTGAAATATTGGAGTTTTAAACCATTTTTTTTTTTCCATTTTAATATCTTTTAAAATGTTATTTATTCTGATAAAACTGATTTTCAGGAGCCCTTACTCTAGTCTTCTAGTGTCACATGATCCTTCAGAAATCATTGTAATATGCTGATTTGGTGCTTAAGAAACATTTCTTAAAGATGAAAACAGTCGTGCTGCGTAATATTCTTTTAAAAACTGTTTTTTTAGGGTTCTTTAATAAATAGAAAGTTTAAAAGAACAGCATTTATTTGAAATGGAAGTCTTTGTAACATTATAAATGTCTTTAATTTGTCCGCTCTGAATAAAAGTATTATTTCAACACAAAAAAAAAACTTTTGAACACTAATGTTGAATTTTTAGTTTTTATATCTAAAATATTCTCTTTTTTACTGTCTTTTATCAGACCCTATTTTCCTGTCTCTATTTCCATCTCCCCCTTTCTCTCTCTTTTTCAGCCTCCTCCAGTCTATAGTAGGGTAGGTGGTGGTAATGCTTCAGGGACAGGTGCTCCTCTGATACTAGGGGTTTATTTAGTGCTCCGTCATTAGCAGGGCATTACCCACATTACCCCCTGGCCCCCGCTGTAATAACAGGGGCAGGGAAGGCAGTGTCAGCAGGGGGCAGCTGCATCTGCTGCAGGCTGAGGCCTCACACGGCCCCACCACAGGCAAAAGCACCAGCGACCCGTCTCCTGGGGGCCGCAGCAGCCACGTTAGGGACACGTGCATCCCTGCCGATCAGCTTTTTGAATCTTGATTTCTTTCTCTCTCCCTCTTTACACAGGGTTGGCTGCTGTGCGAGGATCAGGCCTGCCGGAACCGAACCCGCCGGCTTCCGATCGCCTTCTCGAGATCCGGACCGATCTGTCCAGCCTGTCTCAGATCCACACTGAGGCCTGAGGTAGTGCACACTTTCTCTTTTGTTTACAGAAACAGTCACTTTGTCCAGATGGTGGTGCTGTGGAGCCTGTGAAAGTTCTCCACGCCTCGGCCCAGGCCTTTTCCCTTTACCATCCATCACTTGTGTTTGTAACCATTATATATTACCGGATCTGTCTGACCCGTATGACACAGTGTGGATTTGCTTCCTGGCCTAACAAGCTTCCTCTGATAAGAAGAACCGGCCTCCAGCTTGGAAACGTGTATGTGGGGTGTTTCACTCTTACTTCATCCCGCGATCACTTTGAGCATCTTGCGCCCAGTTTAGAGACACAGTGAGGGACGTCCCTTCCAAAAATTAGTGTCTTGTCTTTGTCCCTGTCTGTCTTCTTTATCATTTTTGTCCAGTCCCAACACATCTCCCCCCATCAATTCCTGGTTCCTCCTCGTGCTTTATTTCTGCGTCTAGTTCTGTGGCGACAGGTTGAAACCCAAAAGGACAATTTCTCTTGTCACCATAGCCACTTAGCTGTCCTCCGCTCTGCTTGGTGAGATGGCAGTTTAAACTGCCGGCTGAATAAAACATTAACTTCCTCACCCCTCTACCGTCCCTCTGTCGTTCTGGGCTTTACAGCTCGGCTGACAGCAATGCGTCTCCTCTGGTGTCTCCACGGACACAGAGACATTGACTACCATTGTATCCAGATTAAATGGAAGCGTAATAGGCACCCTCGGCTGATTGGCCGGTAATTTGAAGGAGTTGTACACAGGTGCAATTTGTAATATTTTCAGTAAATTAAATTTTTTCCCTCTCTCTCTTTCTCGTTTTCTTTACACTGGCTCTCTCTCACTCACTCTCTCTCTCTCTCTCTCTCTCTCTCTCTCTCTCTCTCTCTCTCTCCGTTTTTCTTTTTCAGCTGCTTTCCCTCGCTCGTAGATCTCTCCAACCACCCCCACCCGCTGTCTCTCTCTCTCTCGCTCCCTCTCCATTTTATTGATGTACGTTCAGGCACCCATTAGGGCTTCCTTTTTTTCCCTCTAGTGGAAATTGCAGCATGTTAATTTTCACACAAATTACAGCAATAGCAGGTATCTCTATTTGATACATTATAACAGGAGCAATCAGGGATAATTGAGTGCCTTTCAGATGGTAACCGGCGCATTCACTTCAATTCAAAGCCAGTCCATTTATCGTCTAATCGCTCTTTAAACACTGAATTTCTGGGAACAAAAATTCTTGTCATAATTTTGCTTAAGTGTATTTGGAAATCACAGTCCTTTGAGCAAGGATAATTGAAATCAAATCCCTTTCACGGGAGCTGACATTTCTACATTTCCCCCCAATTGAAATTAATTTCAAAAATTGAGCATGAATATCTTCAAATAGCAGGCAATTATACCTTTCAATGGGGAGAAATTATGTGCACAAAAAGTGGAGACATCAACTGGCGCTTCAGTTAAATGTCTTTGTTTCCCACTGTGTTTGCCTTGTAAAGATTTACATATATTGACTCGTTATGAAACCTTGTGATGCCGATCGCCTTCCTTTTCCAGCTCAGCCCGTTAAAATTAACTCAGATTGGAACGTTTTCTTTTTTTTTTTTTTTTTTGTTAAGCCTCATTAAAACTGTTTGGAGATTTTTCTTTTTTTTTTCCCCAGTCCTCTCTTTTGCAGCTGCACAGATCTATGCGAATTGAAAGAGTAGCCATTTTCTCTGCTTCTCGGCTCAAAGGGGATATTATACATCCTTTACATATAAGCACCGTGACCGTAAGGAGTCTTTAAGTGATCTGCATCGTAAGTTTGGCCGGCGACTGCTTTATTTTTACACCCCTATAAGGCCTCACGCTTGACACTTTATCTTTTCCCCTCCATCCAGCTCTTCCGGCAGGCTGCGTTTGGGCTGTACCAAAGGTTCGGTGGTACAGCACTGGCTGCCACGTCTCTATCAAGGAGGGGGGCGGCGGATGAGGCGGGGGTCTCAGGAGAGAGGCAATTTCACAGCTGGTTTGCTCCTCAGTCACTCGGGCCGAAAATGCTGCAGATTTGTGGAGAAAATTGAAATGGTGTCAGTACAGGAACAAAGCATTGAGCCGAGCAAAGCTGCATAAGGGAGGGGCCTCTGTTTGCGGGGTGGGGGGGGTTTAAATTCAATAACGTTTGACGGGGCCTTGGTCACGCCCCTTTTGACACCTGTCAGCACAGCTGTGAAGCTCGTCCTGGCCCTGCCTCGCGTGTCCGTCCACTTATTTCTTGGACTGCGTTTGTAGTTCACGATCTCCTTCTCTCGCACATGGCGACGCGGCGCTCCATTATGGCCGCATTGCTGAATCGACAGGCACGGCTGTTGACCAGCGAGTGCATTATGGGTCAACAGCTGCTGGGCTCATCGGAAGCTGTAGAGGGCAATTAAAAGCCGTTGTGCTGAGGAGAGAGCCCTTGCTAAACTCCTCCGGCACCCACATCGCTCTGATTCTATGGTGACACAGAAAGACTGTGACCCAATAACAGCAATTAACATAAAAGTATAATGGCTAATCAAATTGACAGCAACAGTTGTTCATCAGATCCACACACGCTGCCTTATCAAAACAAACTATTATGAAAGAGGTAATTTCAGAGCTGAACGTCTCTCTCTCTCTCTCTCTCTTTCTCTCCCTCCTCGTTCTCTTTTATTTTCTCGCTCGACCTGTGCGCCTCTGGCAGTTAGACACATGGCTAACGGTAATTACAGCCGAATTTACAAACCAAACACCGTTTCCTGCTTTTGTCAGGAGAGAAGGTGGGGAGTACACTGCCTGTTTTCGGCCAATCAGACAGTTTCGCAGGTTCTGTGACTCCAAACTCTGGGTTTGACTGAGCGCGTGTGTTTGTCTTTGTCTGTGACAGTGGAGAATATATGACAAACACTACCTGTCTCCGCAGCTGTAATTAACACAGGTGATTCTCCAGCTTTCCCTGATTGAGCCGCACCAATCTCATTACGCTTCAGCCTTTCATTTTCTCCGGGACAATAACACGTAGTGCTAAACTACATCAGTATGATTTTAGCTAATTGGTTTTTCCCTTTGCTTTTTTTAGTTATATTGAATATACAAAGGAATAATCAGCAACCACGGTGTCACTAAAGAATTGGTAAAGAGCGTTGAATGTTAAAGTAATAGTTTTACTTTTTATAATGAGCAGGTCTTAAATTTTTCTTTGAAAAGATCTAGCACTGATACAGTACATAGTGTTTTTAAACTACTAAGGTTCCCACCAAAATAGCAAAATACCAAAATAGATATAACAAATTTGGTGCCACAGTGAAAACTGTGCAATTGAATGTGCTCATCTTTTATCATATGAATTTTCTTTTCTTTTCTCAATTTTCAAACCTCAATTTAGTCTGTTTTTCCAATGTTGGTACACTTATTTTATTGTTGCATTGTTTGGTTTGTGACAAGAAATCATTTAAGAACCAGAGAAATGGCTGAATGCAGTAAAATTTCCCATGTTTATACCTGTAATAATGCATTTTGTCTGAAACCAAGTGGTGAAACGCATTGGTTTTGGCCTTCATTTAGCCTGTTTTTTTGACCAGCTTCAGACAAATTTTGTTAACCTGTCTTTTTTACCTTGTTTATTTTCCCAGAAGCGTAACCTGAGAGTTTGTCTCATCACCCTATAAGTTGAAATATCTGGTTTAATCTGTTTTCTCTTTTTCTTTCTCATTCTAGTATTCAGAGAAAGCCCTCTACAACCAACTGAGCTTCTACAGATACATCTTCGACTGGGAATACGCCTTCAGCAAGGTCCTGTCAGGAGACGATAGAGGTAAGACACTTTTTTTGCTAATTATCCTGGAAATTTGCTCGCAAACATTGCTCGTATAGCACTTTTTTCCGAGTCTACACGCGCTTACGCGCACACACCTCACAGCGGCTGGAGGCGGCCACTAGGTTGGGTTAAGAATCCTCAGCTCCTCGAGTCGACAGCCGTAATTCAGGCGACGGATTCAATCACGGAACGGCGCGGTGCGGAATGCAAAGCGGTCCAATCAGTTGGAAGGAAGAGGGGAGTGAGTGAGAGAGAGCCTCCTCTCATCCCGTAGGCCCTCGGTAATAGCGCTGGCTATGTTGATTGAAAACAGTTTTTAGATTTTGGAAAATGATAGGGCGAGTAATTGGAGAGAAGGCTAAAGGATAGCCCTTCATAAATAATGGGACATGGAGCATATGTTTTCAGCGGGTCGTTGGAGGATCCAGACCGCTCACGGCCGCCGCTAGCCGAGCCGTGGCTACTTACCCACAATCCTTTTTGATTGATGTCACTTGATTAAAAAGGACCTCTTGGAATAGACTTATACATTTATTTATTTATTTTTACATGTGCCGATGAGGTTCCGAGCTGGGTGCGAGAGCCGTAGATAAATATAATGTGTAATCAATAGATGACCACTCAGAACGTGGAGCAGGCCGAGGGGAGAGTGTATCGGGGGGCGGGGGCCTAACATGATTATAGACTTGGCTTCTCCGGGGAATTTTATTTCTTTACTTTTTCCCGACTGTTGTTTCTGCGAGTAATTGTGGCCAATCTGCGCCGTTCTGTCAGCCACACTGCCCATCACTGCAGCCGGGGCTCTAATTCCTGAAGGAGTGATTTTAACCCTCTAGCCCTGATTTTCACCAGGCGGAATGAGAGGTGACGTTACTCCTCCCGTCCCCCTCCTCCTCTCTTTTTTTTCCTTTGCAATTGTTCCATTTATTATTTAGACTTTTTCACTTTCTTGTTACATTTACACACATCAGATAAAGGGATTTTTTTCTTTGTCATCGTGTCGTATATACGTGTAGCTCCGCCATGTACACGTGTATATTGTGGGATTAGTAGAGGACATCACACACGGCTTTGAAAGTATAGCCTTGAAAGGGTTATCTCCCCTCTCACTATAATACTACACATTACTGTATTATAGACCGCAGGGCTTACAGGGGTCTAGGGGTGAAATTACAGGGCTGCATGTCTTGTACTTCCTTTTACCTGGTCCAGTTTCTTATTTAGACCCTGGGATGTAACTCTGCCGTTATAGGGGTTCTGAATGTACTGTCTCACACTAGACACCTGTTCCATTACAGCAACTAGCTCTCTCTATATCTATTTATTTATCTATGAAACATACAAAATATGACATAAAAAAAGTGTATAAATCACTCGTTTTCTGAGCCCTTTGAGTTTGAACAGACCTCCGAAAGCATGCAGTGAGTTTTTTGGGGGATAATTGAGAATGTATGGGGGAAAGTCACATGAGAGGAGGCAATGCCTCCATCGTGATACGATTAGATATGACTGGTTATGTTTGGCTGTGATTGGTTCATGCGATAAATCCTGCCTTTTTTGTTTGTGTGCGTTCTGCAGTCACAAATCAGTCGAAATTAACAATATAATGGCGTTAATGGGGGGACTAACTCACTTGGATATAACCACTTTAAGTCAAAATCAAGCTTTAAATGGCCTGAAAACATGATCTTTGGGTTTTTTAGTGAGCAGTCGGCTTGTACATGTCTGTGACCAGTGTTTACAGAGCTCTGACTGATGACGACTGATAATCCGGAAATAAGTTTATTATAAAAAAAAAAACAGCAACTGAACATCAGTTCATGAAAAAAAAAAAAATCATAAATAGAATAGCCTACTAATTACATTGTTAATGTAAAATACAGTATAGATTTTTATTCTTGTAATGTAAATTTTTAATCAAGAGAATGTGACTGGGACATGAATTGATATTTAATTAAAAAAACTTAAACGTCAGATATAAAGTCATTTTAAAAAAGTTCGTTTTAATGTCTTTTTTTTTTTAAGAAGTCTCTTATGCTCATCAAGGTTGCATTTATTTGATTTAAAATACAGAAATAAACAGTAATGTTGCAAAATGTTATTACAATATAAAATAATGATTTTTATTTTAACATACTTTTAAAATATAATACTCCAGTCTTAAGTGTCACATGATCCTTCAGAAATCATTCTAATATGCTGATTTATTATCAGAATTATCAATGTTGGAAACAGTTCCTGTCAAATCAAAGAATCCTGAAAAAAAGTTAAAAAGAACATACTTTATTCAAAATATAAATCTTTTCTAACAATTTATTTTACTTTTTATTAATTTAACACATCCTTGGTGAATAAAAGTATTAATTTCTTTAAAAAAAAAAAAAAGAGAAAGAATAAATTTACTGACCCCAAACTTTTGAACAATAGTGTATTGTTAGAAAAGAGTCCTATTTTAAATAAATGCTGTTTTTTTTTTTACATTTAATTCGTCAAAGAATCCTGAGGAAAAAGTATCACAGGTTTCAAAAAATACAAGTACTGCTCACTGCAGAGCCAAATGGCCTCCAGCTCCAATTCTCTTGATGTCCAGCTCCACCTCTGAGTGAGCAAATGGATGGAGTTAAGGTTAGGGATAGGGTAAGGGGTAGGGTTAGGGTGTGGTTAGGTGTCTATCTCCACCCATTACCTCCAGCGAGGGGGAGCTGGAGCTCTGCAGCGAGCACCCTCTCAAAAAATAAGCAACACGACTGTTTCCAACCCTGATAATAAATCAGTATATTAGAATGATTTTTGAAGGATCATGTGACACTGAATACCAGAGTAATGATGCTGAAAAATTCAGCTTTGATCACGGAAATAAATTAGATTTTGAATGTATGTTAAAATAGAAGAACGTTGTTTTTTCATGGTAATAATATTTCACAATATAACTTTTTTTCTGTATTTTTGATCAAAGAAGATGCAGCCATTTGATGCAGCCTAGATGAGCATTAAAAAACTTATTTAAAATACATTAAAAATCATACTCATCCCAAACTTTTGAGCAGCTGTGTGTGGTCAACATTCGAAGTTGATCAAAAAAGTTAATCAAAGTTGTCCTAAGACAAGAACAACTTTGATGAAAGGTTTTGATCCACTTTGTGTGTGTGTGTGTGTGTGTGTGTGTGTGTGTGTGTGTGTGTGTGTGTGTGTGTGTGTGTGTGTGTGTGTGTGTGTGTGTGTGTGTGTGTGTGAATACATTTGTATTTAATTTTTAGGTGGTCTTAACTGTGTTTGCTTATCATTGGATGATCAAATGGTGAAATGAAAATAATCATTACGTGACAATAGACCACACAAGGGCTTGGAAGGTTGTGTTTGTAGATCTTTCTAGAAGCTTGTTACGCTCCACCACCAAAGTGTGTTTTCTTCAATGCATTTGCACCGATTACCAGAGCGCAGTGAACAAAGGTAGAGGGTTGAGCTGCGGTCCGCCGCTGTTGACGGCGATGGAAACGCTTGGGAGCGATAGTGGAATAAAGTACAGTTCAGAAAACTTTTAGCTGCCCTCTTCCCACACACACATAGACGCACGCCTTCTCGTAATTTACCAACCACCTCCCCCTCACACCATGAGACATTTAGTGTCGTATCTGCCAGATTTTCTGTCTGTCTCTGATGACGGAGGAATTGCTTTTAAAGTGGGCATTATGCCAGACCAGCAGCACAATAGAAAAACCAATCTTCCCCCTATTCTGTCTGCTCCGCTGTTATTGTGGAGCTTTAGATAACTGGAGACGTACGTTGCTGGTAGATTGAGCAAGAGAGAGCTGTTTCTGCTGGACGCCGAGGCTGGAGGTTAGAAGTCTCCAGCTGTCTTCGGCCGTGGTCGCTGGAAGGCGTCTGAACAATGAGAAGGGGTGAATGAACCTTTTGGTCGGTCTGGGAAGTTAAGCCCGAAGAGGAGTTAAAATTACACACTGCCTTGATGGAGTTTGTTTGGAAGGCCTGCAGTGTCTCGTCTTGGCCAGGGGTGGTGCTGTGGTTTGGCTCTGCTGGGATGCATTGCAGGGCTGTGATGGAAGGAGGGCCATGGTGAATTCATCCCTCTGTTGCTTGATGGTGAAATTGCTGGTCAGTGCTTTATCCATTTGCAGTCTTTTCCTCACTAGATTACCTGATTCCTTCGGAGAGAAAAGACTGATGGAAATTGGCCTCCCAACCCCCCTTCACACAAATACACACTCACACACTCTTGCTCACTCACTTACACACGCACACAGAGAGTAAGGTAAAGGAAAGAAAATGCTTTCTCTCAAGCATCTATATCCAAGGGAAATCACTGTCTGTAACCTGTCCCCTCAATGCCAGATTCAAACCACTGAACATGCTGATCCAATTATTGTTTTCATCTCAGTAATGTTTAAAGTTGGGTAATTAATCTGTTATTTTTTGTTTTACTTTATAGCTAATGCAATTATTCTAAAATGTATTTTATAACTCACTTCTAAATGCAGTTGCATATACACTACTGCTCAAAGGTTCGGGATCAGTAAGATTTTTAATGTTTTTTTTTTTTAAAGCTGATGTAAAACAATGTTTTTCTATATTAGTATACATTAAAATTTTATTTATATTTGTAATGTTTAATTTTCAGAATCATTACTGCAGGCTTCAGTGTCACACGATCCTTCAAAAATCATTCTAATATACTGATTTATTTATCGGTGCTGGAAAGTTGTGCTGCTTTTATTTATTTATTTATTTTGGAATCTATGATAATTTTTTCAAGATTCTTTGATCAATAGAAGGTTAAAAAGAAAGCATTTATTTTAAATGGAAGGGTTTTCTTTTCTTTTTTTTTTAAAGAAATGAATACTTTTATTCACAAAGGATGTGTTAAATTAATAAAAAGTGATAGCATAGATTCACATTGTTAGAAAAGATTTATATTTTGAATTAATGCTGTTTTTTTCCCCCAAACTTATTCTTCAAAGAATCCTGAAAAAAGAATCACAGGTTCCAAAAAAATATTTGGCAGAACAGTGGTTTCCAATATTAATAATTCTAATAATAAAATCAGCATATTAGAATGATTTTTTTTTTTTTTTTTTAAGATTTTTTTTTCTTTTTGCCTTTATGATAGGACAGGAAGCAAAGTGGGAGAGAGATAGGGGGCGGAATTGGGAAAGGTCTTCGAGTCGGGATTCGAACACGGGACGCCTGGAGCGCAAAGGCGCTATATGTCGCCGCGCTAACCACATGGCTATCGGCGCCGTGAATGATTTCTGAAGGATCATGTGACACTTAAAGAGTGTAGTAACAGCTGATGAAAATTCAACTTTGCATCACAGGAATAAATTATATTTTAAAGTTTATTAAAATAAAAAACCTTATTTCATATTGTAAAAACATTTTGCAATATTACTGTTTTTTTCTGTATTTTTGATCAAATAAATGCAGCCTTGATGAGCATAAGAGACTTCTTTAAAAAACAGTCTTACTGATGCTAAACTTATGAGGGGTTGTGTGTGTGTGTGTGTGTGTGTGTGTGTGTGTGTGTGTGTGTGTGTGTGTGTGTGTGTGTGTGTGTGTGTGTGTGTGTGTGTGTTTGTTTGTTTAGAATCTGATTTCCATCAGATTTTTACAGTATATGTAATCTATAATTAGATTTTTATATTTCTAACACTTAATTTTATTTAATAATATATAATATTAAATAAGTGTTAAGGGTATGTTTGCTTACCATATATGTATTTATATAGTCTATGCAATGTTGGCCTGCCATTTAATTTCAGTTACTTTGTTAATGCAATTCATTTCACATTTTGAAGTTATAGTTTTTTTTTTTTGTATAGCTTTTAGTCTTATAAATGTAGTATCAAATATATATGTATATAATACACTGTTAAATATAAAATATTAAGTGTTGATGGCATGTTTGCTGATAGATATGTCTGTATAGATATATTTTAAAATTTAGAATAATAGTATTAAATGAGCATTGATGGTATGTTTGCTTGTAGATTTTATACTTGTTGAACCATTAATTACTTTTTTTAACATCCTGTATAGATTTGAATTTTTAGAGTTGCTATTATGAACTTTTTCTTTCTTTTTTGTATTAAGCAGACACTTGTGTTTCTGCTCATATTCAGAATAGCCATTTAGAAGTGAGACCCAACAAAATGCCTATATAAAATTTGACACGCTATCCAGTTAAATAAATTTAACTGCCTTAAACATATATGAAGGCCAGAGGCTATATATATATTATTACGACATCGCTATATCGCCTATATCGTTGTCGTAATAAAAAAAAAAATATATATATATATATATATATATATATATATATATATATATATATATATATATATATATATATAATATTATTGTTATTATTACGACAACGTTATATTGCCTGAAGGCACCTCACATCATTACAGTAGACCAAATTCTACTGTAATGCTCATCTACAGACCCACTGCAGCCTCTGGCCTTCAGACAGTAAAAAACGAACCAAAAAGTCCCGTCTGACTCCCATGATCCTCCTGTCTGACGTTCTCAGCGTCTCCGCGAGCGGATTATATCGCACACATGCATTGTGTCTGCACGCAGCGTGCGTGGGGGTGCTTTTTCTTTGTGTATATCGGCGCGTACGCGTGTGAGAAATGAGAGACATTTAGATGCAGACTCTGAGTCTGATCTACATGTAAACCACAGTCCTCCGCCTGATTGCAGCTACTGAGTTAAATGTGGAGGCAATTTCATGCACGGCAGGAGTCCCTTCCATAATAAAACAGTTTTTTCTGCAGTTTCGAAAAATTAGATATCCCATATCAATGACTTCCAAATCATGTTGAACTCTGATTTCATTCTTTTCATGAAGAGCAATTCATAACGTCTTTTAGGCAAGCCCTTTCGCTCCCTCCGTTCCATTTCCTCCGCGCTCTCTCTCTCTCTCTCTCTCTCTCCTTTCGTGGCGCTCGCTGTATCTCCTGCTCTTTCTAATTCGCTCTCCCTCTATGCCTTGTCTCTCTTAAGTGGTGGCAGTGTGATTATGTTCAGGCAGTAATGTAATTTCACTGCATTGATAAAATAGAAATTGTCCTTTATCTGTGTACTGATAGTGCTCAATTTGCAGGCGAGCTCCTCGGCAACCTCTTCAGGGCACGACGCGCGTGCCCTCCCCCAGCCCTCCTCCCCCACGCTCTGCCTGCCTTGAGCTGCTGGAAATCCGCGGGTGCGATTGTCAAATCAATTATTCATTCTGTGCAATTACACTCGCACAAAGAACTTTTTCTCTGCTCGGAATGATGATTAAATTAAAAGCTATTCCAGCTGCTGATAACATCTAATAGAATATTCATAAGCAGCCCAAATGGAATGTATGATCCCCATTAACTTCATCATGCTCACTTAATTACATGCTTGTTATTGTATTTACACCTTGTTAGAGCACATGGAAGCTGATACACTCTTCTCTCACTCTCTCTCTCTCTCTCCGGACTATCTTCTTCGCAGTCCTCTGTCGCTCCCGCCTTCTCCGTACTCTCTCTTTCTTCTGCTGTCTGCTCACCTCTTTCTCTCACGTCTTCCCTCACTATCTCTTCACATCTTTTCTCCCTCTTAAAAATGCTATTTATTTTAAATGCGACCCCTGCCGGGCCGGGAGGGAACGCGAGGTCTCTGACAACCTCTGTGGCTTTTAGGTTTCTTTTATACATTCTGCACACAGTGATTGAGGGAAAAGAATGAAGAAGAGGAGAGGAGAAAGAGGGAAGAGAAAAAAAATTATTTTCTCCCACCTTTCAAAAATGATGACATGATTGCTTTCCCTTGATCATGCATCATCATCTTTCTTCAGCCCCCCTCTTTTTTTTTTTTCTTTCCTCAGGTAAATAGTCCCCCTCTCCCTTTTCCATGTGCCAGCATTCTGTTTTCTTTCACGTCTCTTTCTTCTTCTAGAGATAAAAATGTGCGCGCGATAATGGTAACCGGCTCTGCAGATGGTGCGCTTGGAATACTATCCCTCTTTTTTGATGTTCATGTTTCTACAACTGACCTTTCGTCCCCCATGGGGCAACTCTGTAACTGTGTTTCTGCTACACCTGCTAATGGACTGTGATTGAGTCCTAGACCACCAGTTGGGTGCTCAACAACTATTCTGGAGCTACAGATTCAAGCATTTTGTGTTAATAAACAGCGCGAGGTCATTTACATATTCAAGGTGCATTCATGTAAATGCTCGTCTTGGCTGAAGCTGAAAGCGAAGAGTTGCTTTTAACAAAAGTCTTTGTTAAAGGCTTTTGATTCAGTCTGTAATTCTCATTCAGTCCTGCTAGCCTGCCGGTGACTCCTCTATCGTCTCTATGGTATTGAAGGCCCTCCTGATGGGATAAATGACCTTGGATATCGACCCGATTGCATGACCCCGTGCCCCCCTGGCAGAAGAGTCTATTAGCTTCTGCAGACACCTAGCCCCTCTCGCCAGCACGCTAGCCTCAAACTGCCTGGATTGCTGGTTCCTTATCGATTCTCAAAGACTTTCATTTGAAATGATACTTGATAGACCTCTCCAAGCACATGTCCGTGAGCATAGTTCGATATTATGACTGATATTTTTCTTTTCGTATCAGTTTGACTCGTTATGGATCCACTTCAGCCCTGCCTGCTGCCGGCCTCACGTTTTTGTAGTTGCGTGTAGGTGGAAGTAAATAAAAATCTGATTAAAATATATTTGGAACCAAAATGTCACATGGTGATGTACTTTTAAGTACTTTTTGGTGTACATTACTTGTTCTTTAAAGTAGAGTTTTACTATTAAATGTACTACTGATATAATATGTGACTCTGGAGTAGCACGGGTGTATTTGTAGCAATAGCCAAAAATACATTGTATGGGTCAACATTATTGATTTTTAAATGCCAAAAATCATTAGGATATTAAGTATATTCCATGAAGATATTTTGTAAATTTTCTACCGTAAATGTATCAACCTAATTTTGGATTAGTAATATGCATTGCTAAGAACTTCATTAGAACTTTTAATACTCTTTTTTTTTTTTTTTTTTTTTTTGTCTCCATCCTCAG